>NC_041388.1:353644883-353753533 GCF_002162155.2 Triticum dicoccoides | reverse complement strand
CCCGCGCTCGGTCGCCATGGCCGGAGCTCGCTCCGGCGCCGCGCACGTCGCGCTCCGGCTCGCGCCGGCTCACCGCGCCCCACGTACCCCCCCTTCCCTCGCGCCTCCTCCGCTCGGTCGAGGCCTCCCTCCTCTTCCCCCTCGTTCCCCTCCGTACCCGAGCGCCCCCGTCGCGGATCTCGTCGCTGGCGCCCCTTCGGTGACCAAATGGTCACGGGGCCGAGCCCCTTGTGCTCAGCGCGTCGCGCAGCCCCCCTGGCCTTCCCGTTAGCCCCGTAGCGCGATCCCGACGCGGTCCCGAATCCCACCGCCGCCTCCGCCGCTCGCCGGCGTCGTTTCCGGCCGAGTCCGGCCGTGCCTCTGCCACCGTTGGACGCGGCATCCTCTCCACGTTCGAACGCACCCGCCCGCGGCCATTTTGGCCGCCGGACGGCGAATCCCGGCGAGGTCCGGCGCCCCTCCGCCGCGGGAACGCTCCCCGGAGCTCCCCAACACCGGCCGCTGACGTGGCCGACCTGGGGCCACCCCTGGGTCACTGACCCGTGGGCCCTAGGGGCCCGGCCGGCCTGTTGACCCGGTCAGCCTTGCTGACTGGACCGGCTATGCCACTGACCGCAGGCCCCCCCCCAGAACGTTAAAAATAAAAATAAATGATAATTAAAATATTAATTAATTAATTAAGTAAATACTTAATTTAATTAATCCTGATTAATTAACCTAATGGCTAATTAACCTAATTAACTATTGTTAATTAACTAACAGAGTATGACGAACGGGACCCACCTGTCAGGTTGACCAAGTCAACCCTGTTGACTGCTGACGTCAGCATGACATCATGCTGACGTCATAAATTCATTTTTCGAATTAAATAATTAATTAATTAAATTCCAGAAATTAATAAAATCTTTAGAAAATCATATCTTTTAATCCGTAACTCGGATTAAAATATTTTCAACATGAAAGTTGCTCAGAACGACGAGACGATTCCGGATGCGCAGCGCATTCGTCCGTCACGCGTCCCTAACATAGTGAACCTGCAACATTTCACCTCTGGTCCATCTGTCCGAAAACGTGAAACACCGGGGATACTTTCCCGAATGTTTCCCCCTTCACCGGTATCGCCCATCCCTACGTTAGGTCACCCCTAGCACAACGTATTGCCGCGTCTTGCTTTGTGTTACATTTAATTGCTCCGTTATTTATTGTGTTCCCCCTCCGTTACTCCTTTCCGGTAGACTCCGAGACCGATGCTGATGCCCCTGTGGTCGACTACGTCACCGACGACCCCTCTCTCTTGCCAGAGCAACCAGGCAAGCCCCCCCTCTTGATCACCAGATATCGCCTACTCTTCTCTATACTGCTTGCATTAGAGTAGTGTAGCATGTTACTGCTTTCCGTTAATCCTATTCTGATGCATAGCCTGACATTGTTGCTACATCTATTGATACCTTACCTGCAATCCTAAATACTTAGTATAGGATGCTAGTTTATCATCATTGGCCCTACATTCTTGTCAGTCTGCCTTGCTATGCTATTGGGCCGTGATCACTCGGGAGGTGATCACGGGTATATACTATACATACATACATACTATACCGATGGTGACTAAAGTCGGGTCAGCTCGAAGAGTACCCGCGAGTGATTCACGGATTGGGGGCTGAAAGGACCTTTGTCCCGACGGCCCTCTGTGTGGATCTTTGTGGCGGAGCGACAGGGCAGGTTGAGACCGCCTAGGAGAGAGGTGGGCCTGGCCCTGTTCGGCGTTCGCGGATACTTAACACGCTTAACGAGATCTTGGTATTTGATCTGAGTTGGCTACGAGCCTATACGCACTAACCATCTACGCGGGAGTAGTTATGGGTATCCCGACGTCGTGGTATCAGCCAAAGCACTTCAGACGTCAGCGACGGAGCGGCGCGCGCCGGATTGGACTGGAACGCCTGCTAGGCTAGTTCTGCTTCCGGCCGCCCACGCAACGTGCAGGTGTGCTCAGGGCGATGGGCCCAGACCCCTGCGCGCTTAGGTTTAGACTGGCGTGCTGGCCTCTCTGTTGTGCCTAGGTGGGGCTGCGACGTGTTGATCTTCCGCGGCCGGGCATGACCCAGGAAAGTGTGTCCGGCCAAATGGGATCAAGCCTGCTGGGTAAGTTGGTGCACCCCTGCAGGGAAGTTAATCTATTCGAATAGCCGTGATCTTCGGTAACAGGACGACTTGGAGTTGTACCTTGACCTTATGACAACTAGAACCGGATACTTAATAAAATACACCCTTCCAAGTTCCACAGACAACCCGGTGATCGCTTTTCTACAGGGCGACAAGGAGAGGATCGCCGGGTAGGTTTATGCTATGCGTTGCTGCTTGGAGATGCTACTTGGAGATGATACTTGGAGATGCTACTTGGAGATGCTACTTGAAGATGCTACTTGGAGGACTTCAATCTACTCTCTTCTACATGCTGCAAGACGGAGGCTGCCAGAAGCGTAGTCTTCGACAGGATTAGCTATCCCCTTCTTATTCTGGCATTCTGCAGTTCAGTCCACTGATATGGCCCATTACACATATACCCATGCATATGTAGTGTAGATCCTTGCTTGCGAGTACTTTGGATGAGTACTCACGGTTGCTTTCTCCCCCCCTTTTCCCCTTTCCTTCTTTCTGGTTGTCGCAACCAGATGCTGGAGCCCAGGAGCCAGACGCCACCGTCGACGACGACCCCTACTACACTGGAGGTGCCTACTACTACGTGCAGCCCGCTGACGACGACCTGGAGTAGTTTAGGAGGATCCCAGGCAGGAGGCCTGCGCCTCTTTTGATCTGTATCCCAGTTTGTGCTAGCCTTCTTAAGGCAAACTTGTTTAACTTATGTCTGTACTCAGATATTGTTTCTTCCGCTGACTCGTCTATGATCGAGCACTTGTATTCGAGCCCTCGAGGCCCCTGGCTTGTATTATGATGCTTGTATGACTTATTTATGTTTTAGAGTTGTGTTGTGATATCTTCCCGTGAGTCCCTGATCTTGATCGTACACGTTTGCGTGCATGATTAGTGTACGATTGAATCGGGGGCGTCACAGCGCCTGGGCCTCCTGGCGCGCCCTGGTGGGTTATCCCCTCCTCGGGACTCCCCCGAGGTGCAACCAGGGCCCGTTGTGTTCCTTCTGGCCCATAAAAATTCTCCGTGGAGTTTGGTGGCATTTGGACTTCGCCTGATATTGATTTCCTGCGATGTAAAAAACATGGAAAAAACAACAACTAGCACTTGGCACTATGTCAATAGGTTAGTACCAAAAAATGATATAAAATGACTATAAAATGATTATAAAACATCTAATATTGATAATAAAATAGCATGGAACAATAAAAAATTATAGATACGTTGGAGACGTATTAGTGCGCCCCCATATAGGCCGAAATAGGAGGAGAAGGAAACATGGGTAGGGAGAAGGAAAGGGGAGGATTCAGCCTCCCCCTTCCTTCCCTCCCCCTCTCTCTTTCCTTTCCCCTATGGTTAATAAGGAAGGGGGGCACGAATTGGACAAGGCCCCAAGTAGGATTCCTCCTACTTAGGGTGCCCCCTTGGCTGCCCCCTCCCTCCCACCTATATATATATATATATATATATATATATATATATATATATATATATATATATATATATATATATATATATATATATATGAGGGGGGAGGCACCTAGAACACACACCAACAATTGTTAGCCGTGTGCGGCGCCCCCTCCATAGTTTACACCTTCGGTCATATCTTTGTAGTGCTTAGGCGAAGCCCTGCGCGGATCACTTCACCATCACCGTCACCACGCCGTTGTGTTGACGGAACTCTCCCTCGACACTTTGCTGGATCATGAGTTCGACGGACGCTATCGAGCTGAACGTGTGCAGAACTCGGAGGTGCCGTATGTTCGGTGCTTAATCGGTCGGAACGAGAAGAAGTTCGACTACATCAACTGCGTTGTCAAACGCTTCTACTTTCGGTCTACGAGGGGCATGGACACACTCTCCCCCTCTCATTGCTTTGCATCTCCTAGATAGATCTTGCGTGAGCGTAGGATTTTTTTGAAATTGCATGCTATGTTTCCCAACAGTGGCATTCAAGCCATGTCTACACGTAGATGATATGCATGAGTAGAACACAAAGAGTTGTGGGTGGTGATTGTCATACTGCTTACCACCAATGTCTTATTTTGTTTCAGCGGTATTGTTGGATAAAGCGGCCCGGACCAACCTTACATGACCACGTTCATGAGACCGGTTCCACCGATAGACATGCAACTAGTTTGGCATAAAGGTGGCTGGCGGGTGTGTGTTTCTCCAACTTTAGTTGAATGAATTTGAGTGCGGCCGGTCCTTGTTGAAGGTTAAAACAGCAAACTTGATAAATCACCGTTTTTGATACGTAGGTAAGAACGGTTCTTGCTTGAATCCCGTAGCAGCCATGTAAAACTTGCAACAACAAAGTAGAGGACGTCTAACTTATTTTTGCAGGGCATGTTGTGATGTGATATGGTCAAGACATGATGTGATATACGTTATTGTATGAGATGGTCATGTTTTGTAAAAGTTACTGGCAACCGGCAGGAGCCTTATGGCTGTCTCTTTATTGTACAAATTGCAAATGACATGTAATTGCTTTACTTTATCACTATGTGTTAGCGATAGTTGAGAAGCAATAGTTGGAGAGACAACCACGACGCTACGATGGAGATCAAGGTGTCAAGCCAGTGATGATGGAGATCATGACGATGCTTTGGAGATGGAGATCAAAAGCACAAGATGATGATGGCCATATCATGTCACATTTTTTGATTGCATCTTATTTTGCTTAGTTCGACGGTAGCATTATAAGATGATCCCTTAACTAAAATCTCAAGGTATAAGTGTTCTCCCTAAGTATCCACCGTTGCGAAAGTTCTTCGTGCTGAGACAACACATGATGGAGGGGGGGGGGTTATAGGCTCTACATTCACATACAACGGGTGCATGACAGTTTTGCACATGCGGAATACTCGGGTTAAACTTGACAAGCCTAGCATGTACAGACATGGCCTGAGAACACTGGAGACCGAAAGGCCGAACGTGAATCATATAGTAGATATGATCAACATAGATATGTTCACCATTGAAGACAACCCCATCTCACGTGATGATCGGACATGGTTTAGTTGATTTGGATCATGTATCATTTAGATGACTTGAGGGATGTCAATCTAAGTGGGAGTTCTTAAGTAATTTGTTAATTGAACTTTAATTTTTCATGAACTTAGTCCTGATAGTATTTGCAATCTATGTTATAGATCAATAGCACACGATAGAGCTCCTATATATTTTTTGATATGTTCGTAGAGAAAAATTGAAAGATGATAGTAGCAATGATGCGGACTGGGTCCATGATCCGAGGATTATCCTCATTGCTGCACAGAAGAATTATGTCCTTGATGCACCGCTAGGTGACATACCTGTTATAGGAGCTGATGCAGACGTTATGAATGTTTGGCAAGCTCAATATGATGACTACTTGATAGTTTAGTGCACCATGCTTTATGTCTTAGAACCAGGACTTCAAAAATGTTTTGAACGCCATGGAGCATATGAGATGTTCGAAGACCTGAAATTGGTATTTTAGACTCATGCCTGTATCGAGAGGTATGAGACCTCAGACAAGTACTTTGCCTACAAGATGGAGGAGAATAGCACAGCCAGTGAGCATGTGCTCAGAATGTCTGAGTACTACAATCGCTTTAATCAAGTGGAAGTTAATCTTCCAGATAAGATAGTGATTGACAGAGTTCTCTAGTCACTATCACCAAGCTACTAGGACTTCATGTTGAACTATAATATGCAAGGGATGACGAAAAAGATTCCCCAGCTCTTCGCGATGCTGAAATCAGCGAAGGTCGAAATCAAGAAAGAGCATCAAGTGTTGATGGTTAACAAGACCACTAGTTTCAAGAAAAAGGGCAAAGGAAAAGAAAGGGAACTTCAAGAAGAATGACAAGCAAGTTGCCACTCCCATGAAGAAGCCCAAAGCTAGACCTAAGCCTGAAACTGAGTGCTTCTACTGCAAAGGGAATGGTCACTGGAAGCGAAACTACCCCAAATATTTGGCGGATAAGAAGGATGGCAAAGTGAACAAAGGTATATTTGATATACATGTTATTGATATGTACTTTACTAGTGTTCATAGTAGCCCATGGGTATTTGATAACAGTTCAGTTGCTAAGATTAGTAACTCGAAACAGGAGTTGCAAAATGAACATAGACTAGTTAAGGGCGATGTGACGATGCGTGTTGGAAGTGATTCCAAGGTTAATAAGATCACCATGGCACACTCCTTCTACCTTCGAGATTAGGTGGACCTAAATAAATGTTTTTTGGTGTCAGAGTTGAGCATGAATATGATTGGATCATGTTTATTGCGATACGGTTATTCATTTAAGCCAGAGAATAATTGTTGTTTTGTTTACATGAATAAAACCTTCTATGGTCATACACCCAATATAAATGGTTAATTGAATCTCGATCGTAGTGATACACATATTCATAATATTGATGCCAAAAGATGCAAAGTTGATAATGATAGTGCAACATATTTGTGGCACTGTCATTTAGGTCCTATTGGTGTAAAGCGCATGATGAAACTCCATGCAGATAGGCTTTTGGAATTACTTGATTATGAATCATTTGATGCTTGTGAACCATGCCTCATGGGCAAGATGACTAAAACTCTGTTCTCCGGAACAATGGAGCGAGCCATTGACTTATTGCAAATAATACATACCGATCTATGCGCTCCGATGAGTGTTGAGGCTCGCAGAGGGTATCGTTATTTTCTAACCTTCACAGATTATTTGAGCAGATATGGGTATATCTACTTAATCAAACACAAGTCTGAAAACTTTGAAAAGTTCAAAGAATTTCAAAGTGAAGTGGAGAATCATCGTAATAAGAAAATAAAGTTTCTACGATCGGATCGCAGAGGCGAATATTTGAGTTACGAGTTTGGCCTTCATTTAAAACAATGTGGAGTAGTTTCAAAACTCACGCCACCTGGAACACAACATCGTAATGGTGTGTATGAACATCGTAACCGTACTTTATTAGATATGGTGCGATCTATGATGTCTCTTACCAATTTACCACTATTGCTTTGGGGTTATGCATAAGAGACAACTGCATTCACGTTAAATAGGGCACCGTCTAAATCCGTTGAGATGACACCGTAATAACTGTGGATTGGCAAGAAACCTAAGCTGTTGTTTCTTAAAGTTTGGGGTTGCAATGCTTATGTGAAAAAGCTTCAGCCTGATACGCTCGAACCCAAATAAGAGAAGTGCGTCTTCATAGGATACCCAAAAGAAACTGTTGGGTACACCTTCTACCACAGATCCGAAGGCAAGATCTTTGTTGCTAAGAATGGATCCTTTCTAGAGAAGGAGTTTCTCTCGAAAGAAGTGAGTGGGAGGAAAGTAGAACTTGATGAGGTAATTGTACCTTCTCTCGAATTGGAAAGTAGCTCATCAGAGAAAATCGTTTCCGTGATGCCTACACCAACTAGAGAGGAAGCTAATGATAATGATCAGGAAACTTCGGATCAAGTTACTACCGAACCTCGTAGTTCAACCATAGCACGTTCCGCACCAGAGTGGTACGGTAATCCTATTCTAGAAGTCATGTTACTAGACGATGAGGAACCTACGAACTATGAAGAAGCTATAATGAGCCCAGATTGCGATAAATGGCTTGACGCCATGAAATCTGAGATAGGATCCATGTATGAGAACAAAGTATGGACTTTGGTTGACTTGCCCGATGATCAGCGAGCCATAGAGAATAAATGGATCTTCAAGAAGAAGACTGACGCTGATGGTAATGTTACTGTCTACAAAGCTCGACTTGTCGCAAAAGGTTTTTGACAAGTTTAAGGAGTTGACTACGATGAGACTTTCTCACCCATAGCAATGCTTAAGTCTGTCTGAATCATGTTAGCAAGTGCCGCATTTTATGATTATGAAATCTGGCAAATGGACGTCAAAAATGCATTCCTTAATGAATTTCTTAAAGAGAGTTGTATATGATGCAGCCAGAAGGTTTTGTCAATCCTAAAGGTGCTAACAAAGTGTGCAAGCTCCGGCGATCCATTTATGGAGTGGTGCAAGCATCTCGGAGTTGGAATATACGCTTTGATGAGGTGATCAAAGCATATGGTTTTATACAGACTTATGGAGAAGCCTATATTTACAAGAAAGTGAGTGGGAGCTGTGTAGCATTTCTAATATTACGATGACATATTGTTGATAGGCAATGATATAGAATTTCTGGATAGCATAAAAGGATACTTGAATAAGAGTTTTTCAATTAAAGACCTCGGTGAAGCTGCTTATATATTGGGCATCAAGATCTATAGAGATAGATCAAGACGCTTCATTGGACTTTCACCAAGAACATACCTTGATAAAGTTTTGAAGAAGTTCAAAATGCACTACTGCAGGATGCTGCTAACGCGACACTATGATCAGATACCCTTCGACGAAACTGTGTGCGATGCAATACTCGCAAACAGTGGTGTAAAAACCCATCAAAAAAGTTGCAAAACGTTTGCGATGACGGATGCATCAAACACGGTTTAGATTTTAGTTGTGTGGAAAAGCAGAGCATACGATTGATCCAGACGAACTGTTTGTGATTAGACAGAACAACAAAAATGGGCAGCCATATCAATGTGTGTGCGATATACGGCATACAGTTCCCTTTGATGCATTGTTTGCTATTAGGGAAAGCAATAGAAACGGTCAGCCAGATCAAGGTGTGTGTGATATACGACATACGGTTCAGTCGGATGAATTGTTTTCGATTAGGGAAGAGAACATAAACGGTTCAACTTAACAAGATGTGTGTGATACGGGGCAAAAAGGCCTGAAGGTTAATTCGAGAACAAGTACATAGAGGTTAATTTGACATACATGACTTATAAGTTTCATAGAAATCATATCACTTTTTTTAGAAAACATTTAATTGCGTTGAATGTATATAGTGCTTCATACTATTAGTTGAATTAACCTCGAGGTCTATGTTTTGGAAGCATGTCATAAAGTAGCGGGATAGACCTTCATTCAAGCCAATCAACATGTGTTCAAAAAACAAAAATTATCAAAAAGTAACGAGATAGACCTTCTTCAAGCCAATCAACATGTCTACAAAAAACAAAAAATGTCAGAAATTACAAAACAAGGACTTCGAGGTTAATTCAACTAATATGATGAAGCACTATATGCATTCAACGCAATTAAATGTTTACAGTGACCCATCACATCAGTTAATTTAACATCGAAGCCACTTCCCATACGGTCACCCATCTGATGACTACTCAAGCCTCAGCACTGTTAACTTGGGAGTTCTGTTAGATGAGCTATCTGTAGGGAAGCTGGTCCTTGGTGCTGTAGTATCCCTCAATGCCACGCCCCCTGCATGTCAGTTTTTGCAGTGGGTAACTGCATCGTCGCGCCATGCCCGACGCAACCGCATGCACATGAACGTTTATGATCGTGCGCTGGCCCCAAACACTGGCAACACAACTTATAAATTGATAGATGGAGTACTAGTTACAGTGATGAATATAATTAAGCAAAGGGATCGTACAAGTCTTTATCGACTAGAACGAGAATGCAATAGCACAATAAGAATTAAGGACACGATGATGTGATCGCAGTGGTGGTTACAGGAGGCAAGAAGAAAGATGCATCCATCAACGTACGACCTCCTCCTCCTCAACTTAGTGCGCCGGGCCACCGGCCAGTGGCTAAGGAGCGGCGGCTTTTGTGGCGAGGTTAAGGTGCTTCTTAGCAAAGGCATCCAAGGCTTCCAGCCGGTTGAAGAAGGTCAACGTCGTAGCGTCCTCAGTGGCCTTGTAGATACCTATGTACATGATTTTCTTGTACAGGTGGATGTGTAGGTCGATGAATTCTTGTAGGGCGAGGCGCCTCGCGGCGAGCGCGACCTCCAGGTGGATATTCTTCATGGCATCGGCGGGCAGTCGCAGGGCTACCAGTGCTTGAAAGAGGTTTCGACCATGGAGACCGATTAGGGTGGCAAGCAATGAGGAGCCTGATACGTCTCCAACGTATCTATAATTTTTGATTGCTCCATGCTATATTATCCACTATTTTGGATGTTTATGGGCTTTATTATACACTTATATATCATTTTTTGAGACTAACCTATTAACCCAGAGCCCAGTGCCAGTTTCTGTTTTTACCCTGTTTTAGGGTTTCGAAGAAAAGGAAAATCAAACAGAGTCCAATTAACCTGAAACTTCACGGAACTCATTTTTGGAAGGAAAGAAGCCAAGAAGACTTGGAGTGCACGTCAGGGGATCTACGAGAAGGCCACGAGGCAGGGGGGCACGCCCTCCACCCTCGTGGGCCCCTCGTGGCCCCCTTGACGTACTTCTTCCGCCTATATATCTCCATATACCCTAAAACTTCCAGAGAGCAGAATAGATCGGGAGTTCCGCCGCCAGAAGCCTCTGTAGCCACCGAAAGCCAATCTAGACCCATTCCGGCACCCTGCCGGAGGGGGCAATCCTTCTCCGGTGGCCATCTTCATCATCCCAGTGCTCTCCATGACGAGGAGGGAGTAGTTCTCCCTCGGGGCTGAGGCTATGTACCAGTAGCTATGTGTTTGCTCTCTCTCTCTCTCTCGTGTTCTTGAGGTGATACGATCTTGATGTATCGCGAGCTTTGCTATTATATTTGGATCCTATGATGTTTTCTCCCCCCTCTACTCTCTTGAAATGGATTGAGTTTCCCCTTTGAAGTTATATTATCGGATTGAGTCTTTAAAGATTTGAGAACACTTGATGTATGTCTTGCCGTGGATATCTGTGGTGACAATGGGATATCACGTGATTCACTAGATGTATGTTTTGGTGATCAACTTGCGGGTTCCGCCCATGAACCTATGCATAGGGGTTGGCACACGTTTTCGTCGTGATTCTCCGGTAGAAACTTTGGGGCACTCTTTGAGGTTCTATGTGTTGGTTGAATAGATGAATCTGAGATTGTGTGATGCATATCGTATAATCATACCCACGGATACTTGAGGTGACATTGGAGCATCTAGGTGACATTAGGGTTTTGGTTGATTTGTGTCTTAAGGTGTTATTCTAGTACGAACTCTAGGGCTATTTGTGACACTTATAGGAATAGGGCAACGGATTGATTGGAAAGAATAACCTTGAGGTGGTTTCGTACCCTACCATAATCTCTTTGTTCGTTCTCTGCTATTAGTGACTTTGGAGTGACTCTTTGTTGCATGTTGAGGGATAGTTATGTGATCCAATTATGATATTATTGTTGAGGGAACTTACACTAGCGAAAGTATGAACCCTAGGCCTTATTTCCACACATTGCAATACCGTTTACGCTCACTTTTATCTTTAGTTACCTTGCTGTTTTTATATTTTCAGATTACAAAAACTATTATCTACTATCCATATTGCACTTGTATCACCATCTCTTCACCGAACTAGTGCACCTATACAATTTACCATTGTATTGGGTGTGTTGGGGACACAAGAGACTCTTTGTTATTTGGTTGCAGGGTTGCTTGAGAGAGACCATCTTCATCCTACGCCTCCTATGGATCGATAAACCTTAGGTCATCCACTTAAGGGAAATTTGCTACTGTCCTACAAACCTCTGCACTTGGAGGCCCAACAACGTCTACAAGAAGAAGGTTGTGTAGTAGACATCAAGCTCTTTTCTGGCGCCGTTGCCGGGGAGGTTAGCGCTTGAAGGTATATCTTTAGATCTTGTAATCGAGTCTTTTAGTTTCTTGTTTTATCACTAGTTTAGTTTATAAAAGAAAATTACAAAAAAATGGAATTGAGTTTGTCTCATACGCTTCCTCTTTTTAATATCTTTCGTGAGCATGATGGAAAGGAAAATTCTGCCAAACTGCTAGAAGAAGAATGCATTAGAATGTTTGGAACTAAATATTTGAATGATGAGCATGATTGCAATGTTGTTAGTACGAATTCTTTGAATATCCATGACACTAATGATGATTGCACTAGTTATGATGAAAATGTCTCCTATAAACATGTCAATTTTTGTGGTGTGCATTGGGTTTGTAAGTACACACTAAATAGAGAAGATAGAGATTGCAAGAAGCATAAGTACTTAGAAACTAAATTGTTGCAAGAAGAGCTAGATGATTGTGCTGAAAATTTAAATTTTCTTGGCCATACTTGTGAGCTTTGTAATGAACGTGGTCATTTAATTATCCGATGCAAATTGTTTCATGATCTAATCATGTCCAAAAATTGTGATGACTTGATTTCCCTTGCACATTATAATGATCTTAGTTTGATTATGGGCTATGAAGAAATGAAACATATAACTAAGAATATTCCAAAATTTGCCCTTGATAGAGTTCTTCATTTTGACCTAGAGGAAATTTATATGTATTGTGCGGTGAATTGCATTGAAAATCCTTATATTGCCAATTACATAAAGAAAACAAAACAAATAGAAGATGAAGAGAATACTAATGAAAGGGAAGAGACCTCCCAATATCCTCCTATTATTTCTTATGATGAATCAGGTAACGAGGAGGAGCCTCCTATTCAACCAATCTCATTAATAAGGAGCTCCAAAAAGAGGATTGAACCCACACATGATGTGGTGAAGAAGAAGAAAAGAAAAAGGAAGAGAGGTAAAAAGATATCTCCCCCAAATAATGCTGCTCCTATTACTATTGTGCCTCATGAAAATATAATTGTGGAAGATAATGATACTTCTTATGATCTTGAAAATCTTTTTGGCACTTGCTTGGACGAATATGATAATTGCTATACTATTGGTGCTATCTATACTATTAATGATGAGAGTGATTATGATTATGATATGAAAAGGCCCAAGTTTGGGGATGCTATGTTTATGAAGAAGATGTTTTTGATAATATATTTTCTGCAATTAATGTTTGTCCCAAGCTTGGGGATGCTACGCTTAATGAAGAAGATATTTTTAGTCTCCCAAGTTTTAATATGCAAATTTATAATGATTATAGCATGCCTCCTACCTATGATAATTATTGTGATGATACATATGCTATAAAAAGTAGTGATGATTATATTTATAAAACTTGTCATGATTATGATTACCCTTTTTCTGAACATTACTCTTTTAATGTGGAAAATTTTTATAGTATTCAAGTCTCTTATGATACTCCCACTATTCCGATTAAGAAGAAATTTGCTTATGTGGAGAGTAATAAAATTTCTATGCTTGTAGATCATGAAAAGAATGATTTAGGTTCTGGTTATATTGTTGAATTCATTCATGATGATACTGAGGGAGGAACATATGCTTGTAGGAATTGCAATAATATCAAGTTCCCTCTCTATGTGCTTAAAGTTTTGAAGTTATGCTTGTTTTGTCCTCCTATGCTAGTTGATTATTGTTCCCATAAGTTGTTTGATAAAAAAATCCCTATGCATAGGAAGTGGGTTAGACTTAAATGTGCTAGTCATATTCTTCATGATGCTCTCTTTATGTTACAATTCTTATCTTTTATGTGAGCATCATTGAAATCATCATGCCTAGATAGGGGCGTTAAATGATAGCGCTTGTTGGGAGGCAACCCAATTTTATTTTTGTTCCTTTCCTTTTGTTCATGTTTAGTAATAAATAATTCATCTATCATATGTTTATATGTGGTTATATGCTTTTAATTAGTGTTTGTGCCAAGTAGAACCTTTGGGAAGACTTGGGGAAAGTCTTTGCGATCATGCTGTAAAAAACAGAAACTTTAGCGCTCACAAGAATTGCTGCCATTTTTATTTGGAGAGTGCTATTTAGTTAATTCTTTTTGAAGATAATTAATAGCTAAATTCCTCAGGTCCAGCAATTTATTTTAGAATTTTTGGGGTTCTAGAAGTATACGTTTGATCCACATTACTACAGACTGTTCTGTTTTTGACAGATTCTGTTTTTCGTGTGTTGTTTGCTTATTTTGATGAATCTATGGCTAGTAAAATAGTTTATAAACCATAGAGAAGTTGGAATACAGTAGGTTTAACACCAATATAAATAAAGAATGAGTTAATTACAGTACCTTGAAGTGGTGATTTATTTTCTTATACTAACGGAGCCCACGAGTTTTCTACTTTAAGTTTTGTGTTGTGAAGTTTTCAAGTTTTGGGTAAAGATTCGATGGATTATGGAATAAGGAGTGGCAAGAGCCTAAGCTTGGGGATGCCCAAGGCCCCCAAGGTAATATTGAAGGACAACGAAGAGCCTAAGCTTGGGGATGCCCCGGAAGGCATCCCCTCTTTCGTCTTCGTTCATCGGTAACTTTACTTGGAGCTATATTTTTATTTACCACATGATATGTGTTTTGCTTGGAGCGTCATTTTATTTCATTTTGTTTTGCTTGCTGTTTGAATAAAATACCAAGATCTTAAATTATTAAATGTTATAGAGTCTTGACATATTTTCATAATTATTCGACTACTCATTGATCTTCAGTTAAATCTTTCGGAGTAGTTTGTCATTTGCTCTAGTGCTTCACTTATATCTTTTAGAGCATGGTGGTAGTTTTATTTTGAAGAAATATATGAACTCTCATGCTTCACTTAGATTATTTTGAGTGTCTTAAATAGCATGCTAATTTGCTTAAAATCCTAATATGCTAGGTATTCAAGAATAATAAAATTCTCTTATGAGTGTGTTGAATACTATGAGAAGTTTGATACTTGATAATTGTTTTGAGATGTGGAGATGGTGATATTAGAGTCATGCTAGTTGAGTGGTTATGAATTTGAGAAATACTTGTGTTGAAGTTTGTGATTCCCGTAGCATGCACGTATGGTGAACCATTATGTGATGAAGTCGGAGCATGATTTATTTATTGATTGTCTTCCTTATGAGTGGCGGTCGGGGACGAGCGATGGTCTTTTCCTACCAATCTATCCCCCTAGGAGCATGCGTGTAGTACTTTGTTTCGATAACTTGTAGATTTTTGCAATAAGTATATGCGTTCTTTATGACTAATGTTGAGTCCATGGATTATACGCACTCTCACCCTTCCACCCTTGCTAGCCTCTCTAATACCGCGCACCTTTCGCCTATATCATACACCCACCATATACCTTCCTCAAAACAGCCACCATACCTACCTATTATGGCATTTCCATAGCCATTCCGAGATATATTGCCATGCAACTTTCCACCGTTCTGTTTATGACACACTCCATCATTGTCATATTGCTTAGCATGATCATGTAGTTGACATAGTATTTGTGGCAAAGCCACCGTTCATAATTCTTTCATACTTGTCACTCATGCATCATTGCATATCCCGGTACACCACCGGAGGCATTCATATAGAGTCATATTTTGTTCTAAGTATCGAGTTGTAATTGTTGAGTTGTAAGAAAAATAAAAGTGTGATGATCATCATTATTAGAGCATTGTCCCAGTGAGGAAAGGATGATGGAGACTATGATTCCCCCACAAGTCGGGATGAAACTCCGGACGAAAAATAAATAAAAGAGACCAAAGAAGCCCAAATAAAAAAAAGAGAAAGAAAAGAGGCCATAAAAAAAGAGAAAAGGCCCAAATAAAAAATGAGAGAAAAAGAGAGAAGGGACAATGTTACTATCCTTTTACCACACTTGTGCTTCAAAGTAGCACCATGATCTTCATAGTAGAGAGTCTCTCATGTTATCACTTTCATATACTAGTGGGAATCTTTCATTATAGAACTTGGCTTGTATATTCCAATGATGGGCTTCCTTAAAATGCCCTAGGTCTTCGTGAGCAAGCGAGTTGGATGCACACCCACTTAGTTTCTTTTGTTGAGCTTTCATACACTTATAGCTCTAGTGCATCCGTTGCATGGCAATCCCTACTCACTAACATTGATATCTATTGATGGGCATCTCCATAGCCCGTTGATACGCCTAGTTGATGTGAGATTATCTTCTCCTTTTTTTCTTCTCCACAACCACCATTCTATTCCACCTATAGTGCTATGTCCATGGCTCACGCTCATGTATTGCGTGAAGATTGAAAAAGTTTGAGAACACCAAAAGTATGAAACAATTGCTTGGCTTCTCATCGGGGTTGTGCATGATTTAAATATTTTGTGTGGTGAAGAAAGAGCATAGCCATACTATATGATTTTGTAGGGATAACTTTCTTTAGCCATGTTATTTTGAGAAGACATAATTGCTTAGTTAGTATGCTTGAAGTATTATTATTTTTATGTCAATATGAACTTTTATCTTGAGTCTTCCGGATCTGAATATTCATGCCACAATTAAGAAGAATTAAATTGAAATTATGCCAAGTAGCACTCCGCATCAACAATTCTGTTTTTATCATTTACCTACTCGAGGACGAGCAGGAATTAAGCTTGGGGATGCTGATACGTCTCCAACGTATCTATAATTTTTGATTGCTCCATGCTATATTATCTACTATTTTGGATGTTTATGGGCTTTATTATACACTTTTATATCATTTTTTGGGACTAACCTATTAACATAGAGCCCAGTGCTAGTTACCCTGTTTTAGGGTTTCGAAGAAAAGGAAAATCAAACAAAGTCCAATTGACCTGAAACTTCACGGAACTCATTTTTGGAAGGAAAGAAACCCAGAAGACTTGGAGTGCACGTCAGGGGATCTGGGAGGAGGCCACGAGGCAGGGGGCGCGCCCTCCACCCTCGTGGGTCCCTCGTGGCCCCCTGACGTACTTCTTCCACCTATATATCTCCATATACCCTAAAACTTCCAGAGAGCACAATAGATCGGGAGTTCCGCCGCCAGAAGCCTCCATAGCCACCAAAATCCAATCTAGACCCGTTCCGGTACCCTGCCAGAGGGGGCAATCCTTCTCCGGTGGCCATCTTCATCATCCCGGTGCTCTCCATGACGAGGAGGGAGTAGTTCTCCCTCGTGGCTGAGGCTATGTACGAGTAGCTATGTGTTTGCTCTCTCTCTCTCTCTCTCTCTCTCTCGTGTTCTTGAGGTGATACGATCTTGATGTATCGCGAGCTTTGCTATTATATTTGGATCCGATGATGTTTTCTCCCCCCTCTACTCTCTTGTAATGGATTGAGTTTCCCCTTTGAAGTTATATTATCGGATTGAGTCTTTAAAGATTTGAGAACACTTGATGTATGTCTTGCCGTGGATATCTGTGGTGACAATGGGATATCACGTGATTCACTTGATGTATGTTTTGGTGATCAACTTGCGGGTTCCGCCCATGAACCTATGCATAGGGGTTGGCACATGTTTTCGTCGTTATTCTCCGGTAGAAACGTTGGGGCACTCTTTGAGGTTCTATGTGTTGGTTGAATAGATGAATCTGAGATTGTGTGATGCATATCATATAATCATACCCACAGATACTTGAGGTGAAATTGGAGTATCTAGGTGACATTAGGGTTTTGGTTGATTTGTGTCTTATGGTGTTATTCTAGTACGAACTCTAGGGCTGTTTGTGACACTTATAGGAATAGCCCAACGGATTGATTGGAAAGAATAACTTTGAGGTGGTTTCGTACACTACCATAATCTCTTCGTTCGTTCTCCGCCATTAGTGACTTTGGAGTGACTCTTTGTTGCATGTTGAGGGATAGTTATGTGATCCAATTATGATATTATTGTTGAGGGAACTTACACTAGCGAAAGTATGAACCCTAGGCCTTATTTCCACACATTGCAATACCATTTACGCTCACTTTTATCATTAGTTACCTTGCTGTTTTTATATTTTCAGATTACAAAAACTATTATCTACTATCCATATTGCACTTGTATCACCATCTCTTCGCCGAACTAGTGCACCTATACAATTTACCATTGTATTGGGTGTGTTGGGGACACAAGATACTCTTTGTTATTTGGTTGCAGGGTTGCTTGAGAGAGACCATCTTCATCCTACGCCTCCTATGGATTGATAAACCTTAGGTCATCCACTTGAGGGAAATTTGCTACTGTCCTATAAACCTCTGCACTTGGAGGCCCAACAACGTCTACAAGAAGAAGGTTGTGTAGTAGACATTAGAGCCCAGGCGCGCGGGCTGGCATCGACGGCGGCCATCCACCAGCCGGTCACCAACACTGTTTGGAGACGATCCTCGGTGCCATGCCGCAGGCCGGCGTCGTGGACCATCTGGCACAGCCGCTGGCCGCTCGCGTACATCGTCGCCATGGGTGTGGAGTGAGCACTTTTGCACTTAGTGTAGGTGCTTAGGCAAATGTTTAGGTGTGTATGATGTGGTAGATGCATTGGAATGGAGGGGCGCCTTTATATGAGTGCGAACTGCGTTGCATTCACATCGTGTTGCCTCTTTTCCCGGTCCTCCTCCCATTACTTCCCTCATGCATTCACGATGCTAATTGAAGGAGGATGCATCATTAGCCATTCAACATTTCGGGAACCGCTAATGATACGTCTCCAACGTATCTATAATTTTTGATTGCTCCATGCTATATTATCTACTGTTTTGGACATTATTTGGCTTTATTATCCACTTTTATATTATTTTTGGGACTAACCTATTAACCGGAGGCCTAGCCGAGAATTGGTGGTTTTTTTGCCTGTTTTAGGGTTTCGAAGAAATGGAATATCAAACGGAGCCCAAACGGAATGAAACCTTCGGGAACGTGATTTTCTCAACAAACAAGACCCAGGAGACTTGGACCCTACGTCAAGAAAGAAAAGAGGAGGCCACGAGGTAGGGGGGCGCCCCTACCCCCGAGGCGCGCCCTCCACCCTCGTGGGCCCCCTGTAGCTCCACCGACGTACTCCTTCCTCTTATATATACCTACATACCCCCAAATGATCAGAGACGGAGCCAAAACCCTAATTCCACCGCCGCAACTTTCTATATCCACGAGATCCCGTCTTGGGGCCTGTTCCGGAGCTCCGCCGAAGGGGGCATCGATCGCGGAGGGCTTCTACATCAACACCATAGCCCCTCCGATGAAGTGTGAGTAGTTTACCTCAGACCTATGGGTCCATAGTTATTAGCTAGATGGCTTCTTCTCTCTTTTTGGATCTCAATACAATGTTCTCCCCCTCTCTTGTGGAGAACTATTCGATGTAATCTTCTTTTTGCGGTGTGTTTGTTGAGACCGATGAATTGTGGGTTTATGGTCAAGTCTATCTATGAGCAATATTTGAATATTCTCTGAATTCTTTTATGTATGATTGGTTATCTTTGCAAGTCTCTTCGAATTATCAGTTTGGTTTGGCCTACTAGATTGATCTTTCGTGCAATGGGAGAAGTGCTTAGCTTTGGGTTCAATCTTGCGGTGTCCTTTCCCAGTGACAGTAGGGGCAGCAAGGCACGTATTGTATTGTTGGCATAGAGGATAACAAGATGGGGTTTTCTTCATATTGCATGAGTCTATCCCTCTACATCATGTCATCTTGCTTAAGGCGTTACTCTGTTTTTAACTTAATACTCTAGATGCATGCTGGATAGCGGTCGATGAGTGGAGTAATAGTAGTAGATGCAGGCAGTAGTCGGTCTACTTGTCTTGGACGTGATGCCTATACACATGATCATACCTAGATATTCTCATAACTATGCTCAATTCGGTCAATTGCTCAACAATAATTTGTTCACCCACCGTAGAATACTTATGCTCTCGAGAGAAGCCACTAGTGAAACATATGGCCCTCGGGTCTATCTTCATCATATTAATCTCCTACTACTTAGTTATTTCCTTTACTATTTACTTTGCCTTTATTTTACTTTGCATCTTTATCACAAAAATACCAAAAAATTATCTTATCATATCTATCAGATCTCACTCTCGTAAGTGGCCTTATAGGGATTGACAACCCCTATTTGCGTTGGTTGCGAGGATTTATTTGTTTTGTGCAGGTACGAGGGACTCGCGCATAGCCTCCTACTGGTTTGATACCTTGGTTCTCAAAAACTGAGGGAAATACTTACGCTACTTTGCTGCATTATCCCTTCCTCTTTGCGGAAAACCAACGCAATGCTCAAGAGGTAGCAAGAAGGATTTCTGGCGCCGTTGCCGGGGAGGTCTACGCAAAAGTCAACATACCAAGTACCCATCACATACCCTTATCTCCCGCATTACATTATTTGCCATTTGCCTCTCCTTTTCCTCTCCCCCACTTCACCCTTGCCGTTTTATTCGCTCTCTCTCTCTCTCTCTATCCTCCCTCTCTTTCTCTATTTGCCACTTTTTGCCCGCTTGCTTTTTGTTTGCTTCTGTGTTAGTTTGCTTGCTTGTCACGATGGCTCAAGATAATACTAAATTGTGTGACTTCACCAATACCAACAATAATGATTTTATTAGCACTCCTATTGCTCCTCTTACCGATGCTGAATCTTGTGAAATTAATACTGCTTTGCTGAATCTTGTCATGAAAGATCCGTTTTCCGGCCTTCCTAGTGAAGATGTCGCTACCCATCTAAATAGCTTCGTTGATTTGTGTGACATGCAAAAGAAGAAAGATGTGGATAATGATATTGTTAAATTGAAGCTATTTCCTTTTTCACTTAGAGATCATGCTAAAGCTTGGTTTTTGTCTTTGCCTAAAAATAGAATTGATTCATGGAACAAGTGCAAAGATGCTTTTATCTCTAAGTATTTTCCTCCCGCTAAGATCATCTCTCTTAGAAACGATATTATGAATTTTAAGCAACTTGATCATGAACATGTTGCACAAGCTTGGGAGAGAATGAAACTAATGATACGTAATTGCCCTACTCATGGTTTAAATTTGTGGATGATTGTTCAAAAATTTTATGCCGGATTGAATTTTGCTTCTAGAAATCTTTTAGATTCGGCCGCGGGAGGCACTTGTAAGTGCATCTAGTGCCACCCCTAGTTGGTTTTGGAGTATTGACGACAAACCTAGTTGAGGGACTGATGTGTTTGTGAGAATTGTAGGATAACACAGGTAGAAGTCCCTCATTGATTTGGTTTTCCTACCAGAGATGACCCCTAAAAATGTATGAAGACATTGATGTCAAAGGTGGTATATGAAGAAATTCTCATTGAAGACTATGACAAGAGAAGACATCGCATGAAGCCTATGGAGCTCGAAGACTTAGATCTTTTGTAGTTCTGTTTCTTCTTTATTGAGTCATAGGAACCACCGTACTGTTAAGTGGGGTCCAAGTGAACCAGTCAGAATGACTGAAGTGATGCTTAACCAAAACCTATGTCTTCGAGTGAAGATTATGAGAGCGAAACTTGTCCAGAGTCGGACAAGTCAGCTTTGCTTGTAGCCCAAGTAAAGCTGCCGCGTGAGTTTGAAATCTGACCGTTGGAACACGTGTCAGTTCCTTAGTGACCCAGGGTCATTTCGGACAAATCAGGTCGGGTTGACTAGTGGCTATAAATAGCCCACTCCCTACAACCATAAACGGTTGTCTGCTCAGAGTTAGAGTACGGCTTTTGTCGTTTGAGAGCAACCCACCTCAAAGCCTTTGAGAGAGAATTCCTTGCGAGGATAAAGCCCTAACCACCCAGAGCCAAAGAGTGTTAGGCATCACTTAAGTCTTCTTGTCTATGTGATCTGAAGACTTATTACACTTGAGGACTGTGAATCCTCTAGCCGGTTAGGCGTCGCGTTCTGAGCATCCAAGAGACATTGTGGATTGCCGGTGAACGAAGTCTGTGAAGGTTTGGGAGTCTACCTTGAAGACTTACCAGAGTGATTGGGCGAGGTCTGTGTGACCTTAGCTCAAGGGGAATACGGTGAGGACTGGGTGTCCAGAGCTGCGTGTTCAGGACTGGGTGTCCGGGACTGTGTGTCCTCAGGTTTAAATACCTAGCCGCCCTAACCAGACGTACAGTTGTCACAACAACTGGAACTGGTCCAACAAATCATTGTCTTCAACGAGTCACTGGTTTCATCATTCCCTTCTCTTTACTTACTGTTGGTCCTTGTGAAGTCATTGTATGATTGCACTATCTCTTGTCTTCACTGAGTGACTGCGTGTTCTGTTTGGCTTCATAATATCTTCCTACCTGATCCTTACTACATTGCTGCTATTAGTCATTGTGCTTTCACTCCATTGAATACTTGACTATGGTTTGCCTAGTGTAGTCTACCTTGCGCTGCATGGTAATAGGTTATTTCTACCGTTTGTCTTCATAACTTCCACGTTTTGAAGACTTTCATAAAAATCGCCTATTCACCCCCCCTCTAGTCGATATAACGCACTTTCAATTGGTATCAGAGCAAGGTACTCCCTTGTTATGTGTGATTCGGTTTAACCACCTGGAGTTTTAGCTATGTCGACTGCAGGGATAATTAAAGTCTCCGCTGCGTGCCCCGTCTTCGATGGAACTGAATATCCCTACTGGAAGAATAAGATGCGCATGCATCTTGAAGCCATTGACGTCGACCTATGGTATCTCGTCAAGAACGGCGTTCCCAAGGCTGGAGAAGGTGTCACTGCTGCTGATGTCAAGAAGTTCATTCAACTAGACTCTACTGCCAAGAATATCATCTGTGGTCATCTGACCAAAGGACAGTATGGCCGCGTGAGTGCTTTGGAAACATCTAAGCTAGTCTGGTTCTGGCTCTCCAAGGTCAACGAAGGCGTCTCAACCCAGAGAGATCAGAGAATCAGTGTCCTTCGCAACCTCTTCAACTGCTTCAAGAGAAATGACAATGAGAATGTCCAGCTCACGTCTGATCGACTCACTGACATCACAAATGAGCTTCAAGCCCTTGGCGCTACTGAGATCACCAAGCATGAAGTCGTCAAGACACTACTGAGATCACTTGACAGTTCGTTTGACACCCTAGCCTTGATGATTCAAGAACGTCCTGATTTCAAGACACTCGATCCGTCTGACATACTTGAGAGGCTCAACACACATGAGTTTCAGCTTTATGAGAAAAGAGATATCTACGGTCCAAACTATGGGCGAACTAACAAAATTGGCATAAGCCATAGGCTCATCTTCCCCCATAGCCCCCCCTCCCCCCTCCCCTGCCCCCACGTCGCTCCTCTCGGGGCGACTCGGGAGGCGACGAACCCTAGCCGCCGCGTTCCCCTCCCCCGATCCTCCCCCTCGCCGTTGCCAGAGGAGGTCTACGGCGAAGCCCGCGCGCCCACCAATGACGGTGGCGGTGAGGATCTGGCCGCTCCGGCTCTGCTAGGAGGGCTTCGGGTGCCAAGGCGGCGGCCTCGGATGGTGCGGCGGTTTTGGCTTGGCGGCCACACTGCTCGATTGGTGGTGCTCTCCCTCCTCCTCGGCCGTGTGGACGGCATGGCGGCGGGCGTTGGGCGCAGGTAGCGCTCTCCTCTTCCTCCCATCCTCTCCCCCAGTCAGATCTCAGATCTGCCCCTTGTCCGCCGCTGGTCGCCGGATCCGCTGTTGACGGGGCTGCTGGAGGGGTGCTAACGGATCGGGAGAAATCCCTGGCTGGATTCCCGGCCACGACGACGACGAGACCTCCTGGTGCCGTCTTCCTCCTTGGAGGCGCCGTCGAGGTGCGTTTACCCCTTCCCTCCTACTCGCATGCCCAGGTGAAAACTCTAGTCTCTTCAGACTGGGCGGCAGCGACGTTTCATGCATCGTCATCTTCCTGAAGGTGCCGCCCTGGGTGAGTTGGGGGTTTGCAGGGGCGATTGGTGTGGTTGTCAAGTGTGTGGCGGCTTTGCAGGTGGAGGTGGCGACATGGTCTTCTTGTTGGATGTATTGTCTTCCTGCTACTCGTTTCCTCGTTGCCTGACTTGTTGTTGTTTGCTCGCTGGCTGTCAGTGTCATGGCATGGATGGGGTGGAGATAGGGTTCTTTCCCCGTTGGTAGCAACAGGGCGTGGAAGGCTTAAACTTGGTGCTGATTTCAGCGGATGCTGTCCTGCTATCTGCTTTGGCTGCCTTGAATCCTCTGCTTGCAAGTTCTTCATCAACCTCGCGCGACAGCAACTTCTCTTCCTTGGGTGTGGATTATTGTGTCTCGACGAGGCTCTTCGTTTGGTGTTCTTAGTGCAGCAGGTGGGTCGTGCTGAGAATCTCCATGGTGACCTGGAAGTTGTACCAATCGTTGCTCAGGGGAGCATTGCCACTTGCCGACGGAACGGCGCCCTTCTATCCCGGGCGAGGGGCAGGGGTCCCTTTCGGAAGTGGAGAAGGTCAGTATGAGGACAGCGTTCACCTATCGGAGTAGATGAGGGCATGTCCATCTTCGCTGGGCTGTAACTCCCCCTGAAGTTTGCTCTTTGTCTGGGTTATGGTGCACCACTCGCTCATTGAAGGGCTTCAGCAACATCAAGCTAGTTTGTACTTCTTATGCTCTAGTTGCTTGTATGTGTTGGGGCTAGAAAGTTGTCCGGGCATCACCTTGTATCTGCCCTCGTTTCCTTTTCTTTTGCTTGTTTGTTATGCTTCGTTGTAATCGCAGGTGGTTGTATCTCCTGGCCGGTTGATGGCTTTGTTAATTCAAAGCCGGGCTCTTCTTGAGCCTTCGTTCTAAAAAAAACTATGGGCGAACTCGTGCCTTGAAGGCAAAAGCTATCTCCTCATCTGAAGAAGAATCTGACAGCAGTTCTGATGATCCTGAAGACATTGGAAGGGAACTTGCTATGCTTGTGAAGAAGTTCCAAAAATTCACCAAGAAGAAAGGTTTCAGAAAGTCTACACGATCAAGCTCAAGGAATGATGAAGCTTCTGCTCATGACTACAAGAAGAAAACATGTCACAAGTGCAAGAAACCTGGCCACTTCATCTCTGAGTGTCCGCGGTGGGACAATGAGAACAAGAAGAAGAAGAAGAGCAAGGAATATGATTCTGACGACAAGAAGAAGAAGAAATACTCAAAGTCTTCTTCTAAGTCTTCCTCAAAGTCTTCATCACACAAGAAGAGCTCATCTGGCAAGGCACGTGCGTTTGTTGGCAAGGAAATGGATTCAGAGGAGGAGTCCTCTTCTGAGGAGGCGGAGGTGGAGTCTGAGGAGGAGTCCGATTCTGGCGTTGCATGTCTGGCTACAACATGCGTTGCCAAGTCCATCTTCAACACTGAAGACAATGACTTCATCACCGACACCGATGCAAATGACAAGGACTACTCCGCTCCTACCTACTGATTCATGGCACACGGTGCCAAGGTAAACACACGCACTACTCACTATCAAACATCTAGTGAAGATGACTCTGATTGTGGTTCAAGACCCAGCTACAAAACACTTGCTAAAATTGCAACTGAACAACAGAAAGCTATGGAACATATTCAAAAACTGTTAGACAAAAGCGATGATCTGTTAGGCACTGAAATGACTCGATCCGAGTCCGTAATTGAAGACATAAAAAATCTTCACGTTAAGTATGAGGAACTTGAAAGTCGTCATGAAACGCTCTCAACAACTCATGAAAAGCTTTCCTATGATTATCTTCAAAGGAAGCAAGATCTTGAGAAATTGAGAGTGGCTCATGAAGATCTTCAAAAGGAAAACGAGTCACTTCGCGCCGAATAGATCAGTTCCGCTCAGGAAGGATTTGAACCACCATGCCTTAAATGCATTGAGCATGATAATGCTACTTCTGTTGCTGGATGTTCTACTATTGCTACTGTTGCAATATCTTCAACTGTTGATGTGGGAACTAACCCCTCTGCTGAGGATACCACTGCTATTGCTGATGAGAATGCTAGGTTGAAGACATTGCTTGAAACAGGGATGTACAAAAGTCTTAAAGGGCATCAGACACTATGTGATGTCCTCAAAAAGCAGATCTTGAACCGAAACCCGAGGAAAGAGGGTGTTGGGTTCGTAAGGAAAATGAATGCTGATGGCTCTTACTGGAAACCTGAGTAGTACCCCAAAACCACATGGGTTGCTGCAAAGGAATCTTCAGCAGATCCATCCACTCTATCTGGCTTCACTTGTGCAAACCCCATTGTCATTGATGAGTCCTTTGATGCAAACTATAAACTGTTTAAGAATCAGAATGGTGAAGTGTTTGCCAGGTACATTGGTACTAACTGCAGGAATGGACCGCCTATGAAGAAGATCTGGGTTCCGAAAAAGTGTTTGGAGAATCACCTGAGTCGCACTAATGCAAATGTTTTGCAGGGAAACCATACTCAGGCCTATGAATATGAGCGCGGTTCATCAAACCACCATGTTCATAAGACCAAGAACTATTCTACTTATTCTTATGAGTACCATTGTCCGCCTGCTAGACTGTTTGCTAGGGCTCCAAAGCCAAAGTTCTCAGATGCTGCACTTAGACTTATTGCTTCTAAGCCACCCTTGAAGATGTGGGTGGTTAAGAAAGCTTAACTCTCTTATGCAGGGAAAGGTCTCCAGCAGAAAACCAAAATCATCTGACGCTATTGCTGGGGACCTTAAACATCTTGTAGGGCGCAAGATCAAATGCCCGAATGGTCTTACTATGTACTTCGTTCCTGAATCGCTTGCTACTCTCCCTATTAGTCCTAATCTGGATCTATGCTTTCATAACCCACTGGTTCGTCAAATGTTTTTGCTTCACAATTCTATTCGTGAAGCCTATCCCCTAACTGCACTGTAGGGTACGACACCAGCGTCTTTAGAATGGATTATTGATAGTGGATGTACCAATCACATGACTGGCAAAAGAAGCCTTCTTATGGACTCAACCTTACGTCCATCCGACAAGAGTCACATCACATTTGCTGACACTGGTAAAAGTAAGGTATTGGGTTTAGGTAGAGTTGCAATCTGAAAGGATCAACACATGGATAAAGTCATGCTTGTTGAATCCGTTGACTTCAACTTAATGTCTGTCTCAATGCTTTGCAATTTGAACATGATCGTAATGTTTGGAAAATATCACTGCCTTGTTCTAATGGAATCTGACAAGTCTCTAGTGTTTGAAGGGTATCGGAAATATGATTTGTACGTGGTAGATTTCTCAGCAGGACCATAGCTTGCCATATGTTTTCTAGCAAAAGCTTCAGAATGCTGGCTCTGGCATCGGAGGCTAGGGCATGCTGGCATGAGGAACCTCCACACCCTTGCAAAGAAGAAGCATGTCATAGGCATCGAGGGCGTCAAGTTCAAGAAAGATCACTTATGCGGTGCCTGTGAAGCAGGAAAGATGACGAGGGCCAAACATCCCTCGAAGACAATCATGACAACCACCCGACTCTTCCAACTGCTCCACATGGATCTTTTCGGTCCCACTCATTACTCAACTCTTACTACTACTGCTTGTCTCTATGGCTTTGTCATTGTTGATGATTATTCTAGATATACTTGGGTGCACATAATCCTCTACAAGACTGAAGTGCAGGATGTCTTCAGACGCTTCGCCAATCGAGTAATGAACAACTATGGCGCCAAGATAATGCACATCAGAAGTGACAATGGCACCTAATTCAAGAACATTGGCCTTGACACATATCTTGATACCTTGGGCATCACACATGAATTCTCAGCTCCATACACGCCACAGCAGAATGGCGTCGTCGAACGCAAGAACAGAACACTCATTGAGATGGCCCGAACGATGCTTGATGAATACAAGACTCCAAGAAAATTCTGGCCTGAAGCCATTGATACTGCATGCCATACAATCAATCGTGTTTATCTTCACAAGCTTCTGAACAAGACATCTTATGAGCTCCTTCCTGGCAAGAAGCCAAATGTCAGTTACTTCAGAGTATTTGGCGCCAGGTGCTGGATCAAGGATCCACATCACACTGCAAAATTTGCACCAAAAGCACATGAGGGTTTTATGCTTGGATATGGAAAGGATTCGCACTCCTACAGAGTTTTCAATCTCTTTCATTATAAAGTGGTTGAAACAGTGGATGTGCGATTTGATGAGACTAACGGTTCACAAAGAGAACACCTGCCAAATGTGCTAGATGAAGTTCCATCCAGCGAATCAATCAAGCTAATGGGAACTAGAGAAATCATACCCTCTGAAGCTCAACCTGAAGAGGAACTTATCATCTCCGCACCTGATCAACCTGAAGACAATGCTCAGCCTGAAGACAATCCCACTAACAATGACAATGATTAGCAAGAGCAAAATCTTCGCCCTGTACATCCTCGTGTTGCCAATGAAGTGTAGATTGAGAGAATAATTGATAGCATCAATGCACCTGGTCCCCTCACTCGTTCAAGGGAAACTCAGCTAGCAAATTTCTATGGGCACTTCGCATTCGTCTCAATAATAGAACCCAAGAAAGTTGAAGAAACCTTCATGGAGCCTGAATGGATTCAAGCTATGCAAGAAGAGCTTCAACAGTTTGAGCTGAATAATGTATGGGAACTGGTTAAGCGTCCTGATCCTCGGAAGCACAACATAATAGGCACCAAATGGATATACCGCAACAAGCAAGATGAGCATGGTCAAGTTGTCAGAAACAAAGCTCGTCTCGTTGATCAAGGATATACTCAAGTGGAAGGCATTGACTTCGATGAAACATTTGCTCCTGTGGCTAGACTTGAAGCCATACACATACTGCTGGCCTATGCAAATCATCATAACATACTTCTATATCAAATGGATGTGAAGAGCGGCTTTCTCAATGGCAAGATTGAAGAAGAAGTGTATGTTGCACAACCGCCTGGCTTTGAAGATCCAAAACATCCTGACATAGTATACAAGCTCAACAAGGCAATGTATGGCCTCAAACAAGCCGCTCGGGCTTGGTATGACACACTCAAATACTTCCTGAAAAGCAAAGGCTTCATACCTGGTTCCCTCGACCCCACTCTCTTCACGAAGACATATGATGGTGAACTATTTGTGTGCCAAATATATGTGGATGACATCATCTTCGGATGCATAAATCAGAAGTACAGTGAAGAGTTTGGATATATGATGCAAGAGCAATATCAGATGTCCATGATGGGAGAGCTGAAGTTCTTCCTCGGTCTTCAAATACGACAGCAACGCAACGGCATCTTCATATCTCAAGAGAAGTATCTCAAAGATTGCCTGAAGAAGTTCGGTATGCAAGACTGCAAAGGCTTCACGACGCCAATGCCAGCCAAACATCATCTGGGTCCTGACGACAATGGTAAAGAGTTCGATCAAAAGGTATACCGCTCCATGATTGGTTCTTTGCTTTATCTATGTGCATCTAGGCCATATATTATGCTTAGTGTTTGCATGTGTGCTCGATTTCAAGCGGCACCAGAGGAGTCGCATCACTTAGCTGTGAAGCGAATTCTTCGATATTTGGCTCACACCCCAACTCTAGGATTATGGTATCCAAAGGGCTCAGAGTTTGATCTGGTTGGATTCTCGGATGCTGATTATGCTGGAGACAAAGTGGATCGCAAGTCTACATCAAGCACATGTCATTTTCTGGGATGATCACTTGTCTGTTGGTCTTCAAAGAAGCAGAACTGTGTATTTCTCTCCACTGCTGAATCTGAATACATTGCTACTGGATCTTGCTGCGCTCAGCTTCTGTGGATGAAGCAAACACTCAAGGACTACGGCATTCATCTGAAGCAAGTGCCACTCTACTGCGACAACGAAAGCGCCATCAAGATTGCCAACAACCCAGTTCAGCACTCGAAGACAAAGCACATTGAAATTCGTCATCACTTTCTCAGAGATCATGTTGTGAAGGAAGATATAGATATCATACACATCAACACTGAAGAGCAATTGGTAGATATCTTCACCAAGCCCTTGGATGAGAAGAGATTTTGCAAGTTACGGTGTGAGCTAAATATCTTGGAATCCTCAAATGTCCTATGATCAGGCACACATCCTAACACTTATGCATATTGATGACTTAGATGTGCAACACACGAAGTAAAGTATATCTTCAATCAATGAAGACATACATTCTAAGTGTGAATACATTAATGTGGAATTTGACTCCGGAGAGCCACGATAATTGTGCGCCGTGTCTGGGTCTAATACTTCCTATACGGTGGGTAACGCCACCACCAAATGTTCTGTTTGAAGTGTTTCACTCGTGGAGTTACATTTGCTATGTCTTTTCACAGTTGGTTTGGCTTCAATTTCAACATGTCTTCATGATTATCTTCACTATGTTGAATATATATATATATATACTAGTGTTCTGTCCTCTACAACATTCACTTATAGCTATGTCTTCGTGTTGAGTCTTTTGAACTAAGTGAATGTGATCGGACCCTAACCTCTCTATGCTTTCTATCTCAAACTCTATCTCTCCAAGTCATATGCATTCTATTGAAACTGTCGAATGTCTTCTCTGCGTCCTTGTCAGCAGAAGATACAGAGACAAACATTAAGTCCATTTTCAATGCTCATTCCTTCACCTGAAACCCGGAGAAGTGGGAACGACCATCCGACAATACAGGCGTGCGTGGGACGTGGAACAACCTCCGACATGCTGCATGATGGCCACGTGTTCCTCAGATGTGAATCGCCAGGGGCACCTGTGTAATAACACTGAGTCACCCCTGTACCTATAAATACACGCCTCACCGCAGTCATTATCTCTTCTTCCACTCTCGCACGAACCCTAGCGCCACCGCTAGCCCTCGATGACGCCGGCGACGAAGCACTTTGCTGCCGCAACCTCTCCGACGCCGTCTTCACACCGACCGCGGACATCATCTTCTCCGCCGTCACCGTAGGTGTCCTCCGTCACCAAGTTAGGGCATGGACGATCGAACTACTCGGCCTCCTCTTCCACTCCATCTAGCAGTTCTTCGTGTGGTAAATAAAACTTCCTTTTTACGGCCCCTTTGATCCTATAGCTTTGTCACTTTCTACCAGAAGCAGTTTCTATTCACACAAGTTGGATCTCTTTCATACTGCATCTCATAACATGCCTAGTATATTCACTTATGCTTCACAAAGTAGTTAGATTCCTCACTTGTACTGATCTCTGGATTCGTACAAATCTGGAACCAACTCCTTATCTATGAGTGAATGTCTTCGCACGATGAGGTCAATGTCTTCTAAACTGATTTATCTTCAAAATCTTCTGAGAATGCATATGACCTCTTCCCCTTCCCTCGCACCTTAATGCTGTCATAGGTACATGTCCGTGGGAGAATCCCTTGGTTCTCATAGTCTGCATTCATTTGCAGAATTCTTACAGCATCATATAAATTCTCCCGAAGCCAGTTCCTGTTTGTCCAGCAAGCGAAAACCTTTGAAGCCTTTGAACGTATTGAAGCCTTTCAGTTTAAAATTCATGGCTTCAGAGAAATCTGCAAGGAAGGGAGGCAGACAGCGTCATGGCGGAACATCAAGAGATCTGCCTGATGACCTCTCAGAACTTTACAAGACAGATCCTGAAGAGGATTATAATCAGCGCAAGACCTGAATCCAGTGGATTCGAAGATATTGGGCAGAACAATGGTTCAAATACCGGTTTGTGACCCAAGAATATGCTGAGAAAAACGCCATCAAGCGACCATGGGGAGACATCCTATACAAGAATCTTCAACCCAGGTCCAGAGAAGAAGCCATTGAACAAGGCTTCTATCCCTGCATGGTCCGAGGGCCACAGCCTGTAGATGCACACCCATCGTCACTACTATGGTGCCATGACGACAATCTTTTCAAGTGCAACTTCCAGTTTTCCAAGAACTCAGCGAAGCAGAACAAGAAGTCTTTGGGATTAGACTTCAACCCTGGTCCCTCTGCTCCCCGTGCCGATGGAACTCGCGAAGCTGAACCCAATCTTCTTGGGCCCTTCTACAACCTTGAAGGTCTCATCACCCATATCGTGGTTCAAGGGACTGCCATGAATGAGCCTGCAGATGACGCTGAATCAGATGAAGCGCCTGCAGCGCCAAAGCCAAAGAAGCTGAAGCAGCCAAAAGCTTCAAAGCCTGCCTCTGCACCAAAAATCTCACGGGCGAAGCCACTGGCCACTTCACCTCCTGAAGATAGTGTGCAGTCTGAGGATTTGTCATGCATCTCCAAGCCCCAGAAGGTCAAGATGCCTCTGCCACACACCGACCAAGAACTGACAGCTGCTGCCATTCTGTGAAACGATGCCATTGATCTGTCCAGTGATGAAGATCTTGCAGATGACGCTCTTGAGCAACTCATCAAGAGCAAAGAAGAAGCAAAAATCTTCAATGATCTGCCTCTCTTTGACGTGACAATCATCCACAACTTCATTGATGAGTGGTTTGACACACCCAACATAAGCTTCGAAGATCTGCAACTACCAATTGGCCTCAGTGTCGCCTTCCATGGCGCCATTGCTTCAGAATTAGCTATCGCCCAGCGCATTGTTGAACTGAAGCAAAAGATTGACTTTGAGAAAGCTTAGTTCAAGAAGCATATGGCCAAGCTCAGCGTGCAAGAGGTGAAAACTTCAAGATTATGCTGCACAAGCTCAAAGAAGCCTTTCTCAAGAAACGCGCAGAAGCTCAGGGTTCTCGGGAGAGCATGAAGAGCCTGGCTGACAAGTGTGTGCAAGGCTACAATGAGGCTGAGAAGCGCAAGGCCCTTGGGCGTCTGGGCATTGATCCCAGGATGGCTGCTAAGCAGAAGAAGAAGCCCACTGTGGCCGAACCCAACGCACCAAGGCAGGAAGCAGATCCCATTGTCTTCCCAACTAGCATGACTAGCTCGAAGCCAAAGGCCCGGTCAACCGCTTCAAAGCTGAAGAAGACGAGGACTGCTGAGAATGAAGCAAGGAAGAGGAAACATCCTGAAGCCTCTGCCACTGCTCCCTCCAAGAAGAAGAGGAAGACCAAGAAGGAATGGGCTGCTCCCACAGAGCCCTTGATTGTTGAACCCATCTCCATGGTTCGCCCTGACGCTGAACCTCAAGAACGTCAACTGACTGTCCATGAGCCTGCTTTCACAGAGGCTCATGAAGCTGAAGACTTTCCAGCAGCTGATCCCATCGCTGCTGAAGACATTGGTCACCATGACCATGTTAAAGATGATGCAGTTCTTCCTCAGCTCGAGCACCAACAGGTATCATCGCCTGTGCTAACGCACAGCGAACTCATCAGCATTGGTCGTCTCTGACGCCAATTGCTCAGGATGCATCATGGGCTGATCGCCCACAAGCACAAGAGGAAGAAGACTTTGAGGCCCAGCTAACTCCAACTCCATAGGCATCGCTAGCGTTACGCAGGCTTCACAAAGGACCAAGGCCTCCAGTCTCTGAGTCTGAAGCTACAGCTGCTGAAGACATTCCGACTGCATCAGCCGATGAAGAAGAAACCCCAAAAGCTGCTACTCCCCCATCCCACCAAGAAGCTATTCTCGAGGAGAACGCGACTATGACCGACCCTCCAGCTCGTCAAGTGGAGGTTGAGAATCTTGAGGCTACCACCACCAACACCAATGAAGCCACTGACATTGTCATGGCTGAAGCTAATGTGGAGCCTTCACCAACCCAAGCACCAGAAGTCAGCGAAGCCACTGATCCCACTGCTTCTGTTCCTGCGCCTGCTGCTGGTCCTCAGTTCAACTATCATGTTGAGCACAGGCCTCAGGTACAGAAGCCAATCCCAAGATTGCCCAGGTTTCCAGGTCCTGCATCAGCACCTGGATCCTTCAATGTCAATGGCTTCAGAGCAGACAACACTTTCTTCAATAGCTCCAGGAACCCCTACTCAAGGGAAAGAATATCATCTGATCGGTTCTGGAGCTATCCACAGCGAAGCTATTACTCCTGCATTCTCTACAATCAAGGTCGCATCTTCCCACACAAGCGTCTTGACATTGAAGCAATAGCTAGTCTGCCCTGTCTGGAAGAAGGTCTGGATTGCTTCAGAGAGGTTGGATTGCTGACGTTGGTCACCGACCAAGAGCATTGGAATGAATAGTTGCTGCTCCAATTCTATGCCACACTTCACATCCGCGGGTACAACAGAGATCCAAAGACTTGGGTCCTGGAGTGGATGACAGGAAATGTTCATCACGAAGCCAAAGCCTTTGATATCATTGAGCTCACTGGTCTCCCCACTCTTGGCGATCTCTACGAACATGGCTGTCAGCTTCACAGTGAAGCTGTAGAGAGCATCTTTCAGAAGCATGAACCCAACATGAGTCAGATGCTCAGTATGATGAAGCCATTGCCCCAAGATGTTGCATATCCCAAAGAGTTCTTTGTTGAAGACCTTGAGTATCTGCCAAGGACTATTTACCACATCATAAGGCGAACTCTCCGGCCCATCAAAGGACACTCTCCACATGCCAAGCTGGAAGGTGCAATGAAGACCTTGGTCTTCTATATTCTTCATGGCAAATGCTTCAATGCACAGGACTTCTTCATCCGCCAAGTTGCTGCATCAGGCTCTGATCTTTTTGGCCTGAAGTTCTACGCTCCATGGATAATGCGGCTGATCAAACTCCACTCCGCTATCTCATACCAGCATCTGCTCGCAATCATCGGATCTTTCTGCCTGATGTGGATATGTCTATTGAAGCCATTTATCCTGAGCCTGCCAAGGAACCTCTAAGTCTTCAGAATGCGGAGCATCAAAGTTTTTCTCAGAACATTGAAGGAGTTGAAGCAGTCACTCGTGTGTATCCTTTGCCTGGAACTACACGTGCACCACATCCCGCCCTTACTGAAACCACCGACGGCACAACTACCCAACGACCTAAGAAGCGCACTCGTGTTCTTAATGACCGAGAGCTTCTGGTGGCTCTTCATCAGAAACAGGATAGGCATCATGACTGGCTGAAGCGCCAAATGAAAGCCTCTTGGTGGATGTCAACCGCATTCGCAATCTTGCCACCAAGAATGCTTTTGTTGCCCATGAAACCTCTCGACACACATGGAAAGGGCTGATGCTAATGTGCTCTGAAGATGATCTTCAAGAGGATGGCTTCTCTGAACGCTTCAAGTTTGACTCCACACCTCCTCGAAGGGCCGTGCTGCGACGAACTCCATCTCTCGAAGACTTTGAGTTCTCTTCCTCTGCTGCAACTGTGAATGCCAGAGTGATCGAGGATGAAGACGATGCCACTTCACCGCCACCTCCTTCAGCACGCTTCGACACTGCTCCAAGTTCTTCTGCACCGCCGAACACCACCGACGACCCTGCTGCTTCACCTACTCTTCATGGGAACGAGTAGATGCTCTATGTCTTCAAACCTTTTTGGTCGTTACTGACAAAAGGGGGAGAAGCATATGAGTTTGATAGTCTTCAAGCGGGTCCATATGGGCGGGTGCTTTATATTTTGCTTCCTGTTTACAACTCTCGTTTTGATACATTTGGTTCTTTGAGTTGTAACACTTAAACTCGATGGTCGTCTGCTACTTATTTGCTACTTTGTGATGCGATGATAAATTCCGCATGTGCGACGATAAATTCCGCACTTAGATCATTTTGCAGATGTCCATTTTCCATTATGCATGTCATTATCTTCACATACCTTCACATGCATAGTGGATTGTCATCATAAGTTGAAGAGAATCTCCACAAGCACAACCTGCCATGTGCATTTGCATTCCAAAAGCAAATTACTTATATGCACATCTTCAGGGGGAGCCCTTGCAACTTATGAAGACAATTCCTTATTCTTTACAATTTCACATATTATATTCCCCGTTGAAAACTTCAACTAGTTTGTCATCAATCACCAAAAAGGGGGAGATTGTAAGTGCATCTAGTGCCACCCCTAGTTGGTTTTGGAGTATTGACGACAAACCTATTTGAGGGACTGATGTGTTTGTGAGAATTGCAGGATAACACAGGTAGAAGTCCCTCATTGATTCGGTTTTCCTACCAGAGATGACCCCTAAAAATGTATGAAGACATTGATGTCAAAGGTGGTATATGAAGATATTCTCATTGAAGACTATGACAAGAGAAGACATCGCATGAAGCCTATGGAGCTCGAAGAGTTAGATCTTTTGTAGTTCTGTTTCTTCTTTATGAGTCATAGGAACCACCGTACTGTTAAGTGGGGTCCAAGTGAACCAGTCAGAATGACTGAAGTGATGCTTACCCAAAACCTATGTCTTCGAGTGAAGACTACGAGAGCGAAACTTGTCCAAAGTCGGACAAGTCAGCTTTGCTTGTAGCCCAAGTAAAGCTGCCGTGTGAGTTTGAAATCTGACCATTGGAACACGTGTCAGTTCCTTAGTGACCCAGGGTCATTTCGGACAAATCAGGTCGGGTTGCCTAGTGGCTATAAATAGCCCACCCCCTACAACCATAAACGGTTGGCTGCTCAGAGTTAGAGTACGGCTTTTGTCGTTTGAGAGCAACCCACCTCGAAGCCTTTGAGAGAGAATTCCTTGCGAGGATAAAGCCCTAACCACCCAGAGCCAAAGAGTGTTAGGCATCACTTAAGTCTTCTTGTCTGTGTGATCTGAAGACTTATTACACTTGAGGACTGTGAATCCTCCAGCAGGTTAGGCGTCGCGTTCTGAGCATCCAAGAGACATTGTGGATTGCCGGTGAACGAAGTCTGTGAAGGTTTGGGAGTCTACCTTGAAGACTTACCAGAGTCATTGGGCGAGGTATGTGAGACCTTAGCTCAAGGGGAATACGGTGAGGACTGGCTGTCCTGAGCTATGTGTTCAGGACTGGGTGTCCGGGGCTGTGTGTCCTCAGGTTTAAATACCTAGCCGCCCTAACCAGACGTATAGTTGTCACAGCAACTGGAACTGGTCCAACAAATCATTGTCTTCAACGAGTCACTGGTTTCATCCTTCCCTTCCCTTTACTTACTGTTGGTCCTTGTGAAGTCATTGTATGATTGCACTATCTCTTGTCTTCACTGAGTGACTGTGTGTTCTGTTTGGCTTCATAATATCTTCCTACCTGATCCTTACTACATTGCTGCTATTAGTCATTCTGCTTTCACTCCATTGAATACCTGACTATGGTTTGCCTAGTGTAGTCTACCTTCCGCTGCATGGTAATAGGTTATTTCTATCGTTTGTCTTCATAACTTCCACGTTTTGAAGACTTTCATAAAAATCGCCTATTCACCCCCCCTCTAGTCGATATAACGCACTTTCAGCACTTTTATGGAAATCACTTTAGGAGAAGCTACCAAACTCCTAGATAATATTATGGTTAATTATTCTCAATGGCATACTGAACGGTCTGCTAATAAAAAGGTGCATGCGATAGAAGAAATTAATGTTTTGAGTGGAAAGATGGATGAACTTATGAAATTATTTGCTAATAAGAGTGTTTCTTCTGATCCTAATGATATGCCCTTGTCGACTTTGATTGAGAATAATAATGAATCTATGTATGTGAATTTTGTTGGTAGGAACAATTTTTGTAACAACGCGTATAGAGGAAATTTCAACCCTAGGCCTTATCCTAGTAATCCCTCTAATAATTATGGTAATTCCTACAACAATTCTTATGGAAATTATAATAATATGCCCTCTGATTTTGAATCTAATATTAAAGAATTTATTACTTCACAAAAGAATTTTAATGCTATGATTGAAGAAAAATTGCTTAAGATTGATGATCTGGCTAGGAACGTTGATAGAATTTCTCTTGATGTTGATTCTTTAAAACTTAGATCTATTCCACCTAAGCATGATATCAATGAGTCTCTCAAAGCCATGAGAATTTCCATTGATGAGTGCAAATAAAGAACCGCTAGGATGCGTGCTAAGAAAATGCCTTTATAAGAGCGTGTTCTCCTAGTTCCTATGAAAATAAAGATGAAGATCTAAAAGTTATTGATGTGTCCCCTATTAAATCTTTTTTTGCAATATGAATCTTGATAATGATGGGACTGAATATGATCCACCTTTACCTGGAAGGCGTTCCAAGAATTCGGAATTTGTTGATCTTGATGCTAAAATTGATAAAAGTGGGATTGAAGAAATTAAAACCCTAGATGTTGCTAAACCCACTATTATGGATTTCAAGGAATTTAACTATGAAAATTGCTCTTTGATTGATTGTATTTCCTTCTTGCAATCCGTGCTAAATTCTCCTCATGCTTATAGTCAAAATAAAGCGTTTACTAAACATATCGTTGATGCCTTGATACAATCTTATGAAGAAAAACTTGAATTGGAAGTTTCTATCCCTAGAAAACTTTATGATGAGCGGGAACCAACTATTGAAATTAAAATTAAAGATCTTGAATTCTATGCTTTATGTGATTTGGGTGCTAGTGTTTCCATGATTCCAAAGACTTTGTGTGATTTGTTAGGTTTCCGTGATTTTGATGATTGCTCTCTAAACTTGCACCTTGCGGATTACACTATTAAGAAACCTATGGGAAGAATTAATGATGTTCTCATTGTTGCAAATAGGAATTACTTGCCCGTAGATTTTATTGTCCTTGACATAGATTGCAATCCTTCATGTCCTATTATTCTTGGTAGACCTTTCCTTAGAACGATTGGTGCAATTATTGATATGAAGGAAGGAAATATTAGATTCCAATTTCCATTAAGGAAAGGCATGGAACACTTTCCTAGAAAGAAAATTAAATTACCTTATGAATCTATTATGAGAGCCACTTATGGATTGCCTACCAAAGATGGCAATGCCTAGATCTATTCTTGCTTGTTATGCCTAGCTAGGGGCGTTAAACGATAGCGCTTGTTGGGAGGCAACCCAGTTTTATTTTTATTACTTGATTTTTGCTCCTGTTTAGTAATAAATATTTTATCTAGCCTCTGTTTTGGTTGTGTTTTTTGTGTTTAATTAGTGTTTGTGCCAAGTAGAACCGTTGGGAAGACTTGGGGAAAGTCTTGTTGAACTTGCTGTAAAAAAAAACAGAAACTTTAGCGCTCACGAGAACAGCTGTCATTTTTATTTGGAAAGTTATATTTAGTTAATTCGTTTTTCATATGATTAATAGATAAATTTCTCACGTCCAGCAATTTATTTTAGAATTTTTGGGGTTCCAGATCTTGCGCTATCTACAGATTACTACAGACTGTTCTGTTTTTGACAGATTCTGTTTTTCGTGTGTTGTTTGCTTATTTTGATGAATCTATGGCTAGTAAAATAGTTTATAAACCATAGATAAGTTGGAATACAGTAGATATAACACCAATATAGATAAAGAATGAGTTCGTTACAGTACCTTGAAGTGGTCTTTTATTTTCTTTCGCTAACGGAGCTCACGAGATTTTCTACTTTAAGTTTTGTGTTGTGAAGTTTTTCAAGTTTTGGGTAAAGATTTGATGGATTATGGAACAAGGAGTGGCAAGAGACTAAGCTTGGGGATGCCCATGGCACCCCCTAGATAATCTAAGGACACCTAAAAGCCAAAGCTTGGGGATGCCCCGGAAGCCATCCCCTCTTTCGTCTACTTCTATCGGTAACTTTACTTGGAGCTATATTTTTATTCACCACATGATATGTGTTTTGCTTGGAGCGTCTTGTATTATTTGAGTCTTTGCTTTTTAGTTTACCACAATCATCCTTGCTTTACACACCTTTTGAGAGAGCCATACATGATTTGGAATTTGTTAGAATACTCTATGTGCTTCGCTTATTTCTTTTGAGTTTGAAAGTGCAACTATCCCTAGGTGGTTTTGGTAATTCATAACAACATATAGCTCATTGAGCTAATGCTATTCCAAGATGACTATTTTAGGAAAGCTCAATGATTGGCATGGCATGGATGTGAAAGTGGAACCCTCAAAATGCTAAGGACAAAGGATTGGCTCAAGCTCAAAAGCTCAAGACTCTTCATTTTATATTTTAGTGATCCAAGATCACATTGAGTCTTTAGGAAAAGCCAATACTATCAAGGAGGGATGAGGTGTTGCTTAATGAGCCTCTTGCTTCATGTGCTTAGTGATATGCTCCAAAACCCTCAACTACTTTCCCATATCCACATATGACCTAAACCCTAAGCCAAACTCGGTCCTACCGATTCTTTCTATCCGGCGCCACCGAGTTTCACTTGTCATAAGCCACTGCCAAACCCTAGCAATTCGGTTCTACCGATAGGGATCTCGGTCTCACCGAGATGGGATTGCAAACTCTCTGTTTCCCTTTCGTAACTTTTCGGTCTCACCGAAAGAGCGGATCGGTCCCACCGAGATTGCAATGTAAATTCAGTGTTTCCTTTTTGTAACTTTTCGGTCTCACCAAAAGAGCAAATCGGTCCCACCGAGTTTGCCTGACCAACTCTCTGGTTAGCTAATTACCAAAATCGGTCTCACCGAGTTTGTGTAATCGGTCTCACCGAGATTACGTTATGCCCAAACCCTAACCATATCGGTCCTACCGAGTTGCATGTCAGTCCCACCGAAAATCTCTAACGGTCACTAGGTTTACCTTTTCGGTCCGACCGAGTTTGTTGATTCGGTCCCACCGAGATTGGAAAACTATGTGTAACGGTTGGATTTTGTGTGGAGGCTATATATACCCCTCCACCTCCTCTTCATTCGTGGAGAGAGCCATCAGAACACATACACAATTCCAACTCATATGTTCTGAGAGAGAACCACCTACTCATGTGTTGAGACCAAGATATTCCATTCCTACCATATGAATCTTGATCTCTAGCCTTCCCCAAGTTGCTTTCCACTCAAATCTTCTTTCCACAAAATCCAAATCCTATGAGAGAGAATTGAGTGTTGGGGAGACTATCATTTGAAGCACAAGAGCAAGGAGTTCATTACCTACACACCATTTGTTACTTCCGTGAGAGTGGTGTCTCCTAGATTGGCTAGGTGTCACTTGGGAGCCTCCGACAAGATTGTGGAGTTGAACCAAGGAGTTTGTAAGGGCAAGGAGATCGCCTACTTCGTGAAGATCTACCGCTAGTGAGGCAAGTCCTTCGTGGGCGATGGCCATGGTGGGATAGACAAGGTTGCTACTTCGTGGACCCTTTGTGGGTGGTTTCTTCTTCGTGGACCCTTCGTGGGTGGATCCCTCCGTGGACTCACGCAGCCGTTACCCTTCGTGGGTGGAGCCCTCCGTGGACTCGCGCAACCGTTACCCTTCGTGGGTTGAAGTCTCCATCAATGTGGATGTAGGATAGCACCACCTATCCGAACCACGGGAAAAACATCCGTGTCTCCAATTGCGTTTGAATTCTCCAAACCCTTCCCTTTACATTCTTGCAAGTTGCATGCTTTACTTTCCGCTGCCAATATACTCTTTGCATTCTTGCTTGAATTGTGTGATGATTGCTTGACTTGTCCTACAATAGCTAAAATCTGCCAACAACTAAAATTGGGAAAAGTTTAAGTTTTTATTTTGTCAAGTAGTCTAATCACCCCCCCTCTAGACATACTTTCGATCCTACAAGTGGTATCAGAGATTTGGTCTCCATTTTCTTTGGTCTCCATAGCTTTTGGTGGTCATAGCCTTGGTTTCACAACCTAGGAGAGTACGGCGTCTAGCGAGGGAAATTATCACCGCAGAGGTCCTTACTTTGATGGTACTAATTTTGCTAGTTGGAAGCATAAAATGAAAATGCATATTCTTGGACATAACCCCGCCGTTTGGGCTATTGTGTGTGTTGGTTTGCAAGATGACTTCTTTGATTGGAAAGAACCAAACCGTGAAGCTACCGCGGATGAGTTGAAGATGTTGCAATACAATGCTCAAGCTTGTGATATTCTCTTCAATGGATTGTGCCCCAAAGAATTCAACAAAATCAGCCGTCTTGAGAATGCAAAGGAAATTTGGGACACTTTGATTGATATGCACGAAGGTACCGACTCCGTCAAGGAATCCAAGTTGGATGTGCTTCAAAGTCAACTTGACAAGTTCAAAATGAAGGATGGTGAAGGTGTCGCTGAAATGTACTCTAGGCTTGCTCTCATCACAAATGAGATTGCTGGCTTAGGAAGTGAAGAGATGACCAATAGATTCATCATCAAGAAGATTCTAAGATCCTTGGATGGAAAATATGATACCGTGTGCACATTGATCCAAATGATGCCCAATTACAAAGATCTCAAGCCAACGGAGGTGATTGGAAGAATTGTTGCTCATGAGATGTCACTTAAGGATAAAGAGGAACTTCACAACAAATCAAGTGGTGCCTACAAAGCCTCATGTGAAGCCCCTACATCATCAAGTGAGAAACAAAACTTCAATGAAGAATTGAGCTTAATGGTGAAGAACTTCAACAAGTTCTACAAGAGTAGAAGCAAAGATAGAAGCTTCAAGTCAAGGTCCTACAATGACAAAAGATCTTCTAGTCGAGAGCGAAACTGCTACAGTTGTGGAAGACCCGGACACTATTCCAATGAGTGTACGGCTCCCTACAAGAGAAGAGAAGATTCTCCAAAAAGAAGAAGCAAAGAATCACCACCAAGAGAGAGAAGGAGTAGAGATGATCGTTATGAACGAAGATACTCACAAAGAAGCAAGGATTCTGAAAGGAAGGAAAAATCATCAAGGAGCTACACAAAACGAAGACATCAAGCTCATGTTGGTGAATGGGTATCCGACTCCGACAGCCACTCCGAGAGAAGTTATCACTCCGACTCCGAAGATACTCAAGATGAAGGTGTTGCCGGTCTAGCACTTGTTTCAACCAACTCCTACGACATATTTGACTCACCAAATGAAGGAATTGGAAGATGCTTCATGGCCAAAGGACCTAAGGTAACACACCCCGAGTATGTTGATTTCAATAGTGATGAAGATGACTTGATAGGTGATGATTTGCTTGTTGACAACTCTAGTGATGAATACTATGATGAAACGTCAATTAATCATGCTAATCAAGATAAAACGAATGACAATGATAAGGAGAAGATTGAGGATCTAACTAAAGAACTAAACACTCTTAAGTTAGCTCATGAAACTATCTTCGAAGATCATCGAGAACTTTTAAGAGCTCATGAGAAATTACGCTTTGAAAAGCTCAATCTTGAGCAAGAGCATGAGTTCTTAAAAGCAATCAATAATGATCTCCGCAAGAAAAGCTCTTCTTACATTGCCAAGCGTTTACTCTTATCCACTTACATCCCTCAAGTCAAGTCTAGTAACAAGAACAAGAAAGATTCTTCCTCTAGCGGTAACAATGATCATGCTAAATCCAATATTGTTGCTTCTAGTAGTTCTCTTCATTCCACTAATGATTCTCTTAGCCAAGTTACACTTGAGCAAGAAAATAGCTTATTGAAGGGAATTATAGAGAAAGGAGTGTACAAAAGCCTTGCCGGGAGTAAGCAATTCGAGGAAATTGTGCGCAAGCAAGGAATGCACCGGAAGAATCAAGGTGTTGGTTTTGAACGAAAGTTCAATGCCAATGGAGTTGAGTGGGAAGAAGATCAATACCCCAAGACAAAGATTGTCCCTCAACAAGAGAAGTATACTTCTTTCAAGGGGACACAAGCTCAAGATGATCTTCCACCACAAAACTACGAGCAAAAAGGCAAGGACAAGCTTAAAGAGGAAATTGATGCATTTGAAGAAGCTCCTAAGACCTTAGTCAAGTGGATTCCCAAGACTACTTCAAGTTCCACTTCATCAAGTACGACTACAACTCCAAGGATTCCCATCAAGATGGTGTGGATCCAAAAGAAGAAGAACTAGAGAGTTCTTGAGGGTGACTCCGCCAACATACTTCACTCTTATCATTTTGGCAAGAACAAGTGCAATCAACTTCCACATCTTGCACTAGTTCAAGGAGTCACAAACCCTCTTGTTGGTAAGACAAGGGACAAGGTAACCTAAAAGTTTTCATGGACATCATCTTTTGTGTGCATCACTCTATGTCTATGGATATCCTTGTTTGTTCCTTGTGGGACTAACCCATGTAGGTATTGAAAGTGCAATTCACTCAAATGGATAGCTCCAAGAGATCTACACCAACATTGAGCATCCACATCTTCAATATCTACATGAAGTCATCATCGACAAAACCCAAGGTTAGTTCATCCCTCTTAGGGGGGATATCACATCTAGGGGGAGCTTAAGACTTGAGCTAAAGCAACTCTAAAGATGTGAACACAACAATGCTTTATGTAAAAGTGGTAACCCCACTTGAGCTTAAATGATGAGTATGACCTATGATCAAGTGTTCTCACTTGACTCCTAAGTCAATATACTCATATATAGATGACCTTGTCATCGCAAATTGCTTGATAGATACTAGAATTGGTTGTGCATGCCTTGTCACATATTTCATTTGCCATCTTATTGTGTGAGCATGCTGGTTGCATATTTTACTCATTCGAGGACATCCACTTGTTGTTTTGATTGTTTGGTTTTATTTCCTTTTGCCAAGTGGATGGACAAGAATGCCTAAGAACCTCCTCTAGCTATCTATGTTTTTCTCGTCTCAAACTCTATTCATGCTACATCACAAAATTTGATCAAGTCAGATTCGAACCACTCTGTGTGAGGAGCGCTTGGAGTCCCCGATTCGTCATAGACTTAAACTTCCAAAACCTCTTTATGATTCTCGGTCTGACCGATATCCTACTTTCGGTCCTATCGAGATCATTAAGTTGATCTAGGTTTTCGATCTCGGTGCAACCGATTTGAACCATTCGGTCACACCGAGTCGCAACAACTCTGTACAGTTTTGCATCTCGGTGCCACCGAGTTTTTCCACTCAGTCACATCGACAGGGTCGGGCTATATATAGTCACGGGCAAAAATTTGGAAATTTCTCCGAACCCCTTCGCCCGCGCGATAGCCTGCTCTGCCAACTTGGTCTCCGGATCGTCTCCTCGCCGCCAGCCGCCTCCACTCGCTGGTCTCCGTCGCTGTCAACGGAAATTCTACCCCGCCGTTGCCGCCGTAAGTCTCCGCCGAACTAGGGTATGGACTCGATCACAGTGCTATTCCCCGTCCGATTCCTAGCACATTGTGTTCTTAATGATTCTTGCCATGATTGAAACACTCCTATCCAGTCAATGCGTTCGTAGATTAGTTTTGATTTGAAAAATTTAGGGTTAGGTTTCCGCCGAAACCATCTCGGACCCACCGAGTTGAAAAACTCGGTCCCACCGATTTGGCTCATGCCATTGCACAAGTGAGACTCGGTCTGACCGAGAATTACTTATCGGTGTGACCGATTTTGGAACTTTGTGAAACCCTAGCAGTCTCGGTGCCACCGAACTGTGACTCGGTCTGACCGAGTTCACTAGTTTAGGTTCCAAAACTGCTTCGGTATCACCGAGTTTAAAAAACGGTAGATCCGAGATGATTTCAGTGGGAAACTAAAACTAAGATTTTGAATCATTCTTTTGCAAAAATCTCTGCATTTTGTGATGCTCATCTATTCTACCTCATCTATAAACTATTCACAGGGTCAGCAGACAGCTTGTTCATCATGTCAGATCAGAGTGACAGCTAGAACATGTCAGAACAGCAAGTGCAGATGAGTGAGGGCACTAGTCCCTCAAGTTCTTCAGATGATGGCAGCAGAAGTACTCCTAGCAATCTGCCTAAAGCTGCCACCAGATAGAGGAAGAAGAGAACTTCAGATTCTGAGGATGAAGATTATGTGGCAGAGGAAGAGGAAGCCACATCAAAGAGAGTTGAGCCAGCACAGGGCACAAAGCCAGGCTTAAAAATCAAAAGGCCAGCAGGCAGGCAGCCTATGCCAAAGGCCAGAGCTTCAACCAAGATTTCTGAGAAGCCCACTCCCATAGAGCCAGTTGCTGCTGAAGGCAAGAAAAGGAAGGAAAGGGTCAAGAAGACCGTAGCCAGAGTGCTTGGAAAGGCTTCCATCATGGAAGAAGAGGAAGAAGAAGAGGTAGCTGCACCAGCACCTAAGGCACCCAAGCTGATGGGTGATGCCATAAGATCAGGGGCAGCTGCTTCCAAGGCCAAGCCAGCTCCAAAGCCAAAGCCAAAGAGAAATACAAGAAGCATCCCAGCTGCTGAGAAGAACAAGGCCCCAGTGCCTGACACTGCTGAAGAAGATGAGGAAGAGCAAGTACTTAGAAAGCTCAAGCCCAAGATCCCAGACCACAACGATGCTCATCCTGTGGCTGAGGATATGAAGCTCAGGAGAGACTCAGGGCTGAGGAAGTGGAGAGAAGCAGATCCGTATGCTTCAAGGAGGAGGACTGCTGTTGACTACAGATTTCACACCAAGGAGCAGCAGGACTTCTATGAGACAGTGCTGCTTGATAAGAAGCCAATAGTCTGTGATATGAGATGGGTTGACTGGCAATACATCAAGGACAATGAAGAACACTACCCTGGAGTGTATGACAGCTTCAATGCTTGTGGAGTAGCAGACTTTGTCGGGCAGAAGCTCACAAAGTGGAACGAGGAACTCATTATGCAATTCTACTCCACAACACATTTCTACCCAGATGGAAAGATCACATGGATGTCTGAAGGTACGAGGTACCAATCTACTGTTGTTGAGTGGGCACAGCTCATCAATGCCCCAGAGGAGCATGAGGATGACTTGGATATCTATGCCAAGAAGAAGATGTACCACAACTCTATGTCCAATATGTACAAGGAAATTCCAAATGAAGCTCTTGAAACTTTCAAATTTGGCTTAGTGCATTATCTTCTATCAGGGCTGCCAACTATTAATTGGATTTTGAGGCACACTCTCTTGCCCAATTCAGGTGATCACAAGATGATCAGAGGCCATGCGATCAATTTGCTTCATATATTTGATGTGCCACAGAAGTTCAAGGTGATGAGCCTCATGGTAGAGACCATTAAGAGGACAGCAGCTGATCAGAAGAGGAGCTATGGATATGCCCCACAAATTCAGGAATTAATCAACTCCAAGATGGGCACGGGCATATACTTGTTGGACAAGGAACACTTGCCTATTCATTCAGATTTTGAGGACAATCAAGTTGTGATGAATGAGAATGAACCATCATCTGCACAAGCACAAGCAAAGAAGGAGAAGGCAAGGAAGGAGAAAGCTGCCAAGATGCCAACTCAAGAGGAGGCATCTGAGTATTTCTTGAAAACCAAACAAGAGCAGCTTGGTTACTTGATCGCATCCACCCTGCGGATTGAGCAAGGACTAGCCACCCTAACTCAGAACCAGGCAAGCTTAGAGAGGATCATGGAACAAAAGTTCTATGACTTGGATGTCAAAGTGACAGAGATTCAGACTGCAGTGGAGCAGCTCTAGGATGACATGCAGGAGAGGAGAGGCAAGACTACAACTGATGCATTTGCCAGAGTGCCAAGAGCTCAGAGATCACATGCAGTGCCAGTTGCTGACACCAGAGCCACCACGTCTGCACCAGCTACAGCCTCAGTTCCACCAGCTCCAGCATCCACTTCAGCCTCGACTCCGACCACGTCTACAGAAGGCTTCGTCCTTGGAGTGCTCTGGACTCCACCACCACCTGAAGATCAAGCCTGAGAGTCGATCTAGCACTATGCATTTTCTAGGAACTTTTTGGTAACTTGTTGCCAAAGGGGGAGAAAATGTATAGATCATAGGCTTCGAGAGAGAGAGTGTTGCTTTTATTCTCTCTTGTTTTATTTGGTGGTTTTTAGAACTTTGTTTGCTTTTGTGTGAGATACTATGTCATTGCTCGTGAGACATTGATGATCATGTGTTTGATCATAAGCTACACTTAATGTTTGCTTAATATTATCATCTTATCTATCTTATGTGATCATTCACTATTCTTGGTGATGAGTGCATGTATTTCATTCTTATCATTTTAAGCGCTCCACCAAGATGTATGTGACATGGAAGAGTAACCCATGACTCTAACTCTTTGTGCATTTGCAGTCCAAAGCAAATTTTAAATATGCACAAATTTAGGGGGAGCTCTTACTTGTCACATACTTCTCAAAGCAACGATATATTTCATGCTTATTATCATTTGTCGAAGCTTTGATCTATATGTTGTCATCAATTACCAAAAAGGGGGAGATTGAAAGTGCAACTATCCCTAGGTGGTTTTGGTAATTCATAACAACATATAGCTCATTGAGCTAATGCTATTCCAAGATGACTATTTCATGAAAGCTCAATGATTGGCATGGCATGGATGTGAAAGTGGAACCCTCAAAATGCTAAGGACAAAGGATTGGCTCAAGCTCAAAAGCTCAAGACTCTTCATTTTATATTTTAGTGATCCAAGATCACATTGAGTCTTTAGGAAAAGCCAATACTATCAAGGAGGGATGAGGTGTTGCTTAATGAGCCTCTTGCTTCATGTGCTTAGTGATATGCTCCAAAACCCTCAACTACTTTCCCATATCCACATATGACATAAACCCTAAGCCAAACTCGGTACTACCGATTCTTTCTATCCGGCACCACCGAGTTTCACTTGTCATAAGCCACTGCCAAACCCTAGCAATTCGGTTCTACCGATAGGGATCTCGGTCTCACCGAGATGGGATTGCAAACTCTCTATTTCCCTTTCGTAACTTTTCGGTCTCACCGAAAGAGCGGATCGGTCCCACCAAGATTGCAATGTAAATTCAGTGTTTCCCTTTTGTAACTTTTCGGTCTCACCGAAAGAGCAAATCGGTCCCATCGAGTTTGCCTGACTAACTCTCTGGTTAGCTAATTACCAAAATCGGTCTCACTGAGTTTGTGTAATCGGTCTCACCGAGATTACGTTATGCCCAAACCCTAACCATATCGGTCCTACCAAGTTGCATGTCAGTCCCACCGAAAATCTCTAACGGTCACTAGGTTTACCTTTTCGGTCCGACCGAGTTTGTTGATTCGGTCCCACCGAGATTGGAAAACTGTATGTAACGGTTGGATTTTGTGTGGAGGCTATATATACCCCTCCACCTCCTCTTCATTCGTGGAGAGAGCCATCAGAACACATGCACAATTCCAACTCATATGTTCTGAGAGAGAACCACCTACTCATGTGTTGAGACCAAGATATTCCATCCTACCATATGAATCTTGATCTCTAGCCTTCCCCAAGTTGCTTTCCACTCAAATCTTCTTTCCACAAAATCCAAATCCTATGAGAGAGAGTTGAGTGTTGGGGAGACTATCATTTGAAGCACAAGAGCAAGGAGTTCATTACCTACACACCATTTGTTACTTCTTGGAGAGTGGTGTCTCCTAGATTGGCTAGGTGTCACTTGGGAGCCTCCGACAAGATTGTGGAGTTAAACCAAGGAGTTTGTAAGGGCAAGGAGATCGCCTACTTCGTGAAGATCTACCGCTAGTGAGGCAAGTCCTTCGTGGGCGATGGCCATGGTGGGATAGACAAGGTTGCTACTTCGTGGACCCTTTGTGGGTGGTTTCTTCTTCGTGGACCCTTCGTGGGTGGAGCCCTCCATGGACTCGCGCAACCGTTACCCTTCGTGGGTGGAGCCCTCCGTGGACTCGCGCAACCGTTACCCTTCGTGGATTGAAGTCTCCATCAACGTGGATGTAGGATAGCACCACCTATCCGAACCATGGGAAAACATCCGTGTCTCCAATTGCGTTTGAATTCTCCAAACCCTTCCCTTTACATTCTTGCAAGTTGCATGCTTTACTTTCTGCTGCCAATATACTCTTTGCATGCTTGCTTGAATTGTGTGATGATTGCTTGACTTGTCCTACAATAGCTAAAATCTGCCAAGAACTAAAATTGGGAAAAGTTTAAGTTTTTATTTGGTCAAGTAGTCTAATCACCCCCCTCTAGACATACTTTCGATCCTACAGAGTTATCTAGTTTTGCTCTAGTACTTCACATATATCTTCTAGAGCACGGTGTTGGATTTGTTTTATATAAACTATTGATCTCTCATGATTCACTTAGATTATTTTGAGAGCCTTAATAGCATGGTAATTTGCTTAAATCCTAATATGCTAGGTAATCAAAGTTAGTAAAATTTTCTTAAGAGTGTTCTGAATACTAAGAGAAGTTTGATGCTTGATGATTGTTTTGAGATATGGAGGTAATAATATCAAAGTCGTGATAGTTGAGTAGTTGTGAAATTGAGAAATACTTGTGTTGAAGTTTACAAGTCCCGTATGTCGGCGTTCTGGGAACGGGGGTCCCCAGACTTGCCTGCCTGTGGCCTGCGGCGTGGCTCAAGTGGGGGCCCAGCGCGGCCCATCTTCATCAGCTCAAGCTCAAGACCCTCGCGAGGGGCCAAGCCTCGCGGGGCGGACGACCAGAAGCTTCCTCAGAGGCAGCCTCATCAGGAAGGCTCGTGAGTAGGCGGAGAGATCAAGGTAGGGGTACCTCACGAGGAGCCCGTGACGCAAGCCATGACGATCGAGACCAGGCGGGCGCCAGGCGGGCGCCGGCCTGCGCAGTGTCCTTGTTTCCCCTTTGGTACAAAGGGGGCAAGCACAGGCCAAGGCACCGAGCAAAGGTTACCATTCCGGTGCAACGAGACCAAGACCAGCAGAACGGCAGGACAGAGGTCACCGTGGAGCCCAAGACGGCGTCATCACCAGTGCCTTTGGCAGTGAAGACCACCTTTGGTCAGGATAACTTGTACTAGATGTTCCCCTTCAAAATGGCCAATTGTTGGCGCCCTTCCCGCTCATTGTTTGGGGAGAGGCCCAGGGCCTCTATAAATAGAGCTAGCCACCACACGGGGGTGGAGGCGCCCGACATCCACCATGACCCACTTGCTCCAAAAGCCTTCGATTCTCTTCCCAGGCTTCGAGATAGCATTGGAATTGGAGTATGCGATGAAGCTCGCACATGCGGAGACATGGCCACCAGAAACCCGGAGGGAAAAATAGTGGCACAACAAAGCCACCGAGGGCTTTACCCCGACATGAGCCTCACAGTAGTAAGCAAAAATCGCCTGGAGGAGAACAGAGTTGGGGTGGAGATGCAGAGCCTGCAAGTTGTACTGGCGGAGAGCAGCAAAGAAGAACTCAGAAAAATGAGGCACCAGACCGGCGACGATGGTGCTCACAAAAAGCGGATAGAAGGTGCTCCCCCTGCTTTTAGGCTGGTCGGAGCCGGCCTTGAGCACAGTTTCCCCCTTGCTGCCCTGCGCCATCGTCATCAGGCGCGTGAGGGTGAGGTTCTTCTCCGGCAAGTTCGGGGAATCCAGGGCCGGCGAGTACCAGGCCTCGGTCGGGGACTTGCGAGGCGCCATGGCGTGCCGGGCGAGAAGGATTGAGACGGATCTGAAGGATTTCGGAAGCAAGAAGGAGGAGAGCGAGAAAGGGGATCTGGGGCGAGGCGAACGAGAACAAAGCAAGTAAGTCTGGCCCGGGCACCTCCTTTGTCAGATAGACAATTGCGGAAGCACCGTGGGAAGCGCAGACGCCCACGTCCAATCAATCGCCACGCGGCGCCCAAGGCCGCAGGCTATTGGGGGCCCGCGGCGCTTCGCGCTTGCCCCTTCTCTTCCCTGCTAGGCCAAGCCCAGGCGCGCCTTGGGCCCGGGGGCTACTGTCGGCGTTCTGGGAACGGGGGTCCCCAGACTTGCCTGCCTGCGGCCTGCGGCGTGGCTCAAGTGGGGGCCCAGCGCGGCCCATCTTTATCAGCTCAAGCTCAAGACCCTCGCGAGGGGCCAAGCCTCGCGGGACGGACGGCCGGAAGCTTCCTCAGAGGCAGCCTCATCAGGCAGGCTCGTGAGGAGGCGGAGAGATCAAGGCAGGGGTACCTCACGAGGAGCCCGTGACGCAAGCCATGACGATCGAGACCAGGCGGGCGCCAGGCGGACGCCGGCCTGCGCAGTGTCCTTGTTTCCCCTTTGGTGCAAAGGGGGCAAGCACAGGCCAAGGCACCGGGCAAAGGTTACCATTCCGGTGCAATGAGACCAAGACCAGCAGAGCGACAGGTCGGAGGTCACCGTGGATCCCAAGACGGCGTCATCACCAGTGCCTTTGGCAGCGAAGACCACCTTTGGTCAGGATAACTTGTACTAGATGTTCCCCCTTCAAAATGGCCAATTGTTGGCGCCCTTCCCGCTCATTATTTGGGGAGAGACCCAGGGCCTCTATAAATAGAGCTAGCCACCACAAAGTAGAGGACGAACAAGGAGGGACCGAAAAAGAGAGATACAGAGAGAGAGGCGATTAAACTAACCCAAGCAGTTCATCGCACGAACTCAAGAACACCTCTCGCGAGGCTGTTCTTCCCTTGTACTAATCATCATCAGCCCCTGAGGCAATCCACCACACCACACACTGGAGTAGGGTATTACACCACAACGGTGGCCCAAACCAGTATAAACCTTGTGTCCCTTGTGTTGTTCGTTGTTTCCAGCTCAAATCACGCGAGGAGATCGGACGTAGATCGGTAGGGGAGAGATCTCCGCGTGCACCCCAGTGTTCGAACCTCAAGGGTCTGGCGGAACCCGAAATCCGACATTTGGCGCGCCAGGTAGGGGTTCACCGGAATCTTTCTTTCACTGTACGCGTGTGATCTTCCGTCATGTCCATGGCTGACGCCCATCGGGCTCGCGTCGAGCGCCGGGCTGCTCTCGCCACCCGCGTCGCCCAGACGGCGCCCGTCGGCGGACACCCTCGTCGTTCCCCGTCGCCTGCCGCCAACGCCGCCACCGGCCCGGTGGGGAACGAGCAGCAAGCCTCATCCCAGCATCCTTTGGTACGGCGGGAGGGCCGCACTGCCACACCGTCGCTGACTCCAGCCGCTTCGTCATCCCACGCCCGTCGTGCCCCCACGGACGCACACGCCGCACTGCTCCTGGCAACAGAGCTCTTGCACTACCGCCCCGTCGACGACCCCTACGAGGACTGGCTCGCCCGCATCACCGAGCTCGTCAGCGTGGCAGGGGGCTCCCCTTGCCGTCCCTCTCGCTGCCTCGCCCTCCATTCCGCGCAGGAGGCGGGGATTAGGAGGCGCCTCCACTACCTCCTCCCCAAGAAGGCGCCCTGGCTCCAAGGTGCGCAGCCCAGGGCGAGCCCTCCGCGTCCGGCACCTGCGCAGCAAGAAAGGAGCTGCCAAGAGATCCCTCGTCCCCGAGAAGGTGCTCGCGTGCTCCCAGCGCCGGCGCGCCAAGATCGCGTCCCTGCACCTCCACGCCAAGACCCCGCGCTGCTCCAAGCGGCGGCACGCGGTAATCCCCAAGAACAAGCCCAGCACCAGCAAAAGGCACCGGTGGCCACAGCAGGCTGTCGCGCCCTCACCCCCCGAGGTACGCGGCATCGCATGGCCACGCAAATTCAAGCCTGACCTACCCCCTCGCTACGATGGCACGACGGACCCCGCGGAGTTCCTACAGCTCTACGAGCTATGCATCGAAGCCGCCAACGGAGACGAAAGGGTCATGGCGAACTGGTTTCCCGTGGCGCTCAAGGATGGGGCCCGCACCTGGCTCCTGAACCTGGCTCCTGGCACAATCTCCTCCTGGGACGAGATGCGCACTCGCTTCATCGCCAACTTCCAGGGCATTCGCGACTGGCCCCCGGCCGTGAGCGATCTGCGCCGCATCAAGCAGCAGCAAGGGGAAACCCTGCAGAAATACATCCAGTGCTTCAACAATGCTCGACTCAAGATCCCCAAGGTGACTGAAGAAGCCATCATCTCGGCCTTCTCCGATGGCGTACGCGACATCAAGATGAAGGAGGAGCTAGCAATCCATGAAGACCTGTGCACATCCCTGGAGCTATTCAACTTGGCAACCAAGTGTGCCAGGGCTAAGGAAGGGCGCCTTTCCCTCCTCAAACTCCCGCTTGCCAACCCAGAAGAGAAGAAGCCCAAGGCCAAGGACGTGAAGCGCAAGGGGGCTGATGTGCTTGCAGCGGAACTATACACCAAGAGAGGCAGGGATCAGCCTAAGTCATCCAAGGGCAGCCGGTACTGCGTGTACCACGACCTCCACACCCACAACACCAACGAATGTCAAGAGCTCAGGGCCGTGAGAGATGGACGTGTCGGCCGACGCCCCAACGCAACGACAGGGGCTATGGCCGAGGAGGAGGAAGAGGTGGAGGATGATGGGAAGACCGTGGCCCTCGCCAAGGGTGGTGTGACCGGCCTCGCGAGGATCGCTGGCAGGACCAGCCTCGCGAGGGAGGCTGGAGAGATCAGCCTCGTGAGGATCGCCCGTATGGCAATGCAGGCCTTCCTCCTCTGCCGCCACCGCCAAGGAGGAACGAAGACCAACATCAACACGAGGGGGCTAGGGGCTTCCAGGAGCCGCGTGCAATCGCTTGCATCTTGGGTGGCGCGCAGGCCCCAGCCTCACAGCGCATATTCAAGCAGTTTGCTCGTGAGGTGAATGCAGTCCTGAAAGTGCGTTATATCGACTAGAGGGGGGGTGAATAGGCGATTTTTATGAAATTCTTCACCGAGGAATTTGCCGGTGAGGAAATTCCTTAGCGAAGAACTACCAACAGCGGAATAAGTACTCAAAAGTAAACATAATAGAATACAAGCATAGTCATCATGATGAGATGAAGACAGGCACAGAGTACAGGAAGTGTAATCACAGGATAACACAGGATGAAGACAAACAAACTGAAGAAATTGAACTGAGGAAATTGAGAAAGTCTTCAGTCAAAGTCTTCAAACACAGATATGAACAAACACACAACACATTTATGAGGAAATGAAAGAGTTGAGGAAATAGGACCAGTAAGCTTGGTGAAGACAATGATTTGGTAGACCAGTTCCAACAGCTGTCTCAGTTGTACGTCTGTTTGGAGCGGTTGAGTATTTAAACTCGAGGACACACAGTCCCGGACACCCAGTCCTGAACACGCAGCTCAGGACACCCAGTCCTCACCTTATTCTCCTTGAACTAAGGTCACACAGACCTCGTCCAATCACTCGTGGTAAGTCTTCAGGCGACTTCCAAACCTTCACAAACTTGGTCACTCGGCGATCCACAATTCCTCTTGGATGCTCTAGACCATGACGCCTAACCGTCTGGAAGAAGCACAGTCTTCAAAGGTAACAAGCGTCGGATCCACTCAGGATCAATCTCTTCAGTGATGCTCAATCACTTGGGGTTTGTAGGTGTTTGGGTTTTTGGTTTTTCCTCAGTTGATGATTTTTGCTCAAAGTCCTCAGAGGATGGGTTGCTCTCAAATGACAAGTGTCAGTTTCTCTCGGAGAAGCCAACCAGCTAGTGGTTGTAGGGGGGCGGCTATTTATAGCCTAGGGAGTAGCCCGACATGACAAGACATAAATGCCCTTTAATGATATGACCGTTAGGTGGATAGATATTTTAGGACAGCTGGCGCATAGCATAGAAACGGTCGGAATTTTGAGTAGCAAAATCCTCAGGGCTATCATGTTCCTCACTGTGCAAGCAATCCGCACTGGCAAATTCCTAACTCCTTAGTCAGGACAAATTCCTCAAAGACCAGAAGAACTTTGTCTCCGTCACTGAAGAAATTGACTGAACTATATGAGATTTCCAATGGCTTCACTCGAAGGGATTGGTAGGTGTAGGATTTGCGTTGAGCATCACATGGAAATTTTTTCCTTAGTATTTCCTCGACCCCCTTTAACAGTACGGTGTTTCCTATGACTCAAGAAAGAGAAAAAACAAAACTATGAAAACGAAAGTCTTCAAGCTTCATATTCCTCGCACGAATATCAAGTCTTCATGGACACACCAATTTCTTCACTTTCAAAGTCTTCATGAAAGTCTTCAGAAATAGCAAAATCTTCAGTCGAAGATATTCATTTTTAGGGGTTGACTTTTCCTGTAAATATCAAACTCCTCATAGACTTATAGACCTGTGTACACTCACAAACGCATTAGTCCCTTAACCTATAAGTCTTCAATACACCAAAATCACTAAGAGGCACTAGATGCACTTACAGTCTCCCCCTTTTTGGTGATTGATGACAATATAGGTTAAGTTTTCAACGGGGATAAGCATATGAAGTGTAACTACTGATATTGAGGAATTTGATTGCAAGATATAGAAGAACTCCCCTTGAAGATGTGCATAGTGAGGAATTTGCCTTTGAAGCAATGCACACTTGAAGAGTTGAATCACGGGGATCTCCCCCTATATCTTGTAATTCATACACGCATTTAACATATAATACGAAGAATTTGAAATGCATGATGAAATTTTGGTCCTGATGAAATTCAGCATGCGTGCAGTAATATTAATCGAGGAATAAGCATGCAGAATAGTGCATCAAAAGTATCAGAGCACAGTGCATCAAAAGTATCAGAGCACAGTGCATTAAAAGTATCAGAGCACCATCGGGTTTACGATTACAACTCGATCCAATAAAGTTTCAGAAGAACGAGAGTTGTAACTTAGCAAATAAAAAAACACCCATATAGTAGACCCGCTTGAAGACTAACTCATATTTCTCCCCCTTTGTCATCGAATGACCAAAAGAATCGAAAATGAGGACTAACGCCCCTGAAGATAATCATGTTGATGAAGGAGCGCCAGCGTTGTTGGGGTCGTTTGTTGATGTAGGGCCTGCCGCAGTGTCGTCCAAATCTTCATGTTCATCAGTGTCGCGCGATGAAGAAAATGAGCTGGCCACCAGAGAAGGAACTTGGACCTTCTTGAATTTCTTCGGTGGAGGTGCAGACCAGTCAAAATCTTCTTTGAGACCCATGTTCTTCGGATCTTCTTCACCATATAGATGTGATAGGATTGCCCAGGTGCGACCGAAGACTTGATGGAGGTAGTAGTGGTTTTTCTTCACTGCATTGTGTGTGGCAGTCATGTTGTGAAGAAATGAACCAAACTGACGCTTAACCCATTTGTGATTTCGATCCACCTTCTGGTGAAGACTAAGCAGAAGTTCACGGTCAGTCATCACGCGCGGAGCAGTGGCTTGAGGAGTGGACTTAGGTGCATTGGCAGAGTCATGTGTGGCAGAGTCATCATTGGTGGAATAAGATGCAGCTTTGCGAAACTGACCATCCAATGGACGAATGCCTTCATCAATTACAGCTGGTGCCTTGCCCTTTCCATCAACTAAGGAATATGTCTGCTTGAGGACTTCAATTGGGGGCAAGTAGCTGAGGTGATTCTAGAAATCAGCTTTGTAGTTGAGTGAAGACCTTGTCCTGAGGAATCTCATAATCCAAGGTGCATAAGGCTTCAGCTCAAACGGAGACAGTGCAACATTGGCCATAGTCCTCATGAAGAAATCGTGATAATTGACAGGAATGTCATGAACGATGTTGAATACCAGATTCTTCATGATGCCAACAATTTCCTCATCAGATGAGTCGTGGCCTTTGATGGGACTGATTGTTCTCGTAAGAATACCATAGACAGTTCTGGGCACATTCAGCAATTCCTTCATGAGGAATTTGGTTCGTGGTGCCTAACCTGGTTTCAAAGGCTTCATCAGCACCTGCATGTAATGATGTGTGAGCTCAGGTTCACTATAGATGCAGCGAGCTTCTTCAAGGGGAGGACTGAGTGGTAGAGCACGAAGCAATTCAGAGGCTAGTGCAGTGTAGTGAGTGTTTTCAGACATCCAGTCCAGCACCCATGAATTCACATCTTCAGCATCTCTGGTGATGTGCAGCATTGCATAGAATTGAAGAATCAGTTCTTCATTCCAATCGCAGATGTCCGAGCAAAAGTTGAGCAGTCCAGCGTCGTGAAGAACACTGAGGACTGGTGCGAAGCACGGCAGAGATTCCATATCCACGTGAGGAATATGCTCATGGTAGAAGATTTTCTCCTTGTTGAACAGCACTAAGGAATAGAAATTTGCTTGACTGGCAGTCCTGAAACGTCTCTTCCTAATGCGAGCATAGTCATATGGGTTGTAATCTTCATCCTTGAACTTTTGCTTGCATGAGAAAGGATCCTTTGGCTTCGGCAGAGGAGTGTCAGTGAGTTGCATCACGACCTCAGGAATCTCAATCGCAGGTTCTTCAGGCTGAGGAATTTCTGGTTCCTCCTCAGTGGCAGTCTGCGTCGTTGGTTGTTCAGCGGCAACAGTTTCTTCAGCGCTAGTGGCTGGATTTTCCTCATGGACAGATGCAGTGGGATGAGTTTCTTCAGAGCCCATGTGAACAGTTTGTGTGGGGGACTGAGGAATTTGTTATAGAGGGGTGAACATTGGAGAGTTTGGATGCTGACTTTCCCAGAATTCATCACTGATTACGGGTGTGGAGCAGCCAATGTCCACATCTTCATCTTCCATTTATTCAACGCCAGCCTCTTCAGCTGTGAACTGAGGCATAGGCGAGGAGATGATAGGTGTTGAAGGGATTGCATCCACTTCAATTTCTTCATCCAACGGTTCAGACGAAGCAGCAGAAGGAGTTTCTCCGCTAGGTATCACATATTCTTCATCAAAAGGAACAAGGTCCTTTGATGGCCTGGTTGAGATGAGAACAGCATCAATCGGATTTGCAGACGAACTTGTCATAGGCTTCATTTTCTTTGGAGCTGAAGAATCTGAAGCAGCTGATGCTTTCCTTTTCTTCACTACAGGATGCTCTGCAGCCTTGGTCTTCTTCACATCTGATGCAGATGAAAGGATTCGAGTTGAATTTGGTGCAGGAGCAGCCGAGGAATCTGGTTGACTTTCTTCAGGCACAATTGATGCAGTTGCCCTGAGTTCTTCAGTTTCTTCAGGCACACCACTAGTGGGTGCCCTGGCAATTTCTTCAGCGGCTGGAATGCAGTCATCAGCCCTGGAACTCACATTATCTTCAGCAGCCTGATTATCATCAGCAGTGCTGGCATTTTCTTCAGTAGGCTGAGCAGATGCTTCAGCCTGAGTTATTTCCTGTTGCGTTGGGGCTGCAACATTGGAAGTGAAGTTATTCGCAAGTTTCACAAAACGAACCTTGGCTCCAACCCAATTAAAGCGATATGCGTCAAAGTTATCACTGAGTTTCTTAATCTCAGTCTGAATAGTGACAAGTTCTTTAGTTCTCATAGAGACAACGTTTTTCTTCAGATAGCGCTCTTTCTTGTACTACGCTTTCTTGATCTGCCTGGCCTTCTCAAATTTCCACTTTTCTTCTTGAATGAAGTGGGTCAGCATGTGACTCTGGCCAGGAGTCAGTTTGAAGTCAGACAAGGGAGTGTTGGGGTCCTTGTGCCAATCATCAATGTAGTCGAGTATCAGCTTGGGATCCAAAAGCAGTGTCACTTCTGATCCTTTGGCTCTAGCGGCCCTGACTTGCCTGTCTCTGATGATTTCTGCAAGTTCATCATCATCAGCTTCGTCTTCATCAGACGGCACTTGGAAAGCGACTTGCTTCTTTTGAGGACTTGGGCGAGGACCTCGTCCAGCAGTGGCCTTTGTCTTCAGCAGTGAGGGGCCAGCTGAGGAACTTGGTGCAGCCGAGGAACTAGCTGAGACACCTGAGGCAATGGAGATGCCAGCAGTCCTTTGGCACGAAGCAAGATGCACAGGTGCTGAGGATTTGGTCAGAACAACTGCAGGCTTTGGCGGAGGAACTGAGGACTTTGGAGGAACAGGAGCAGCATGAGGAATTGGCTGTGAGGGCTTTGATGATTCTGGCCGTGAGGGCATTGCTGAGGAACTTGGCCTGCGTGCAGGCTTCTTAGACATAGCCTTCTTTGGCTTGACGGCAAAGGCCTCAGCTGAGACAGCAACAATGGTAGAGTCTTCATTGAATTTCCTCACTGCTTCTCTGGCTTTCTTAGCCAACTTGGTTTGGCGCTTGGCCCATTCATCAGGATAGTCCTCACTGTGCTTGAGGCTGGTGGGATCTGCTATTTGGCCAGGTGCCAATGGAGCTCGTGGGCATGGAGAATTGAGTGTGAACTTCTTCATGTACTTAGTAGTGACATATCTGTACTCCCTCCATTCTCTTGCCCATCTCCTCTCTATCCTCTGTTTGCGCACTTTGTGCTCATTCTTGGTTTCCTCAGTAGGTGTGCAGTACCCAGCATATATGTCATCAGGGATTTCAAATGTTGTATTTACCTCAGGCCTCTTTCCTCCCTTCTGTGGCCTTTTACCATCAGCCATTTTCTTCAGTTGAGGAATTTGAACAATTGAATTCTCTGAAGAAGTATGCAACTTTTCTTCAAGGAACGCTGCAAATGAGTTAAGTTGATGAGAACCTAGTGATTCAGCAGCTGACATGTGTACCTGTGAACAGAGTATAGTTGCGAGGAATTTGGAGAGGTCATATGCGTTCTCAGAAGGTTTTTTAAAAAGAACAAGTTTGAGGAATTTGACCAGATGAGTCTTGAAGATTTTCACTAAGCGTTCTTTGTCTTAGGTTCCAGAGTTGTATAGATCGAACATCCACACAATTGAGGAATCTTGAAGAAAAAATGATGCTTAGAGAAACGAATCAAGAACAGATGACTTGTGAGGTGTTCAGTGTATGAAGATATGAAGAAAAACACTTTTGAAGATTTTGTAGATAATCATTCAAATCAACGAGGGCAGTAAAAGTAACTTTTAATTACCCTGGACGAAGAACACGACGAACTGGAGTGAGGAGATGTGAAGTTCGTCTGTGTAGATCTTTCACGCCCTAACTTGGCGGAGGAAGACGGCTACGGCGGCGGCGGAGTGAAGATGTCCACGATCGGCGCGAGTACGTCGGCGACGAGGTCGAGGCAGTGAAGCTCTTACTCACCGGCGGCGATGAAGTAGCGGCGGCGCTAGGGTTTGAGAAGCTCGAGCTGGAGAGAGAGGTCGAGCAGAGTAAAAGAAGTGAGGAAGGGAAGGAGGGGTATTTATAGCCACGGTGAAAAACTGCTCGCCTGAAGAAATTGGACGAACGTGCCCCTGACCCTTCTCATTCGCATGACATGTGTCACCCACGTAGTGAGAGGTGGAGATCGTGTTAGATCGTGGGTGAGTGGATAAGTGTATCGTGGGATGCGGAACGGTTTGAGCGGCAAAGCCGAAAATTTAGATAAGATAGGTTTTAAAGTTCCGTTCGCAATTTCTTCAGCTGACTAGGACACAGTGAAGATTTTGAACGAGTTTCAAATAGAACGCACATGAAGAATTTGTGAATAGATTGGGTTGAGTAAAGCATAGAGGGGAAGGGTCCGATCACATTCACTTAGCAGAAAACCAACTTGAAGAAATAGTAATAAGTGAATGTTGTAGAGGACATACACTCATATATATATATATAGACAATGAAGAAAAATGACGAAACCAGTGAAGACTATGCAAAGTTGAAGAATATGAATAATTGAGGAATTTCAACTTTTGGTGGTGGCGTGACCCACCGTATAAGAATGATGATTTCAGACACCGCGTACAATTATCATAGGGGTCGTTAATTTCTTCACTAAGAGTGTTATTCTTCATTGATTGAAGAAAAACGTTTCTTCATGTGTTGCACATCTAAGTCATCAATTTTGCATAAGTGTTAGGATGAGTGTCCTTTTCAAAGAACATTCGAAGATTCTAGGATACTTAGCTCACACCGCAACTTGCTAAATCTCTTCTCATCCAAGGGCTTTGTGAAGATATCGGCTAGCTGTTCTTCAGTCTTCACATGCTCAATAGAAATGTCGCCCTTCAACACATGATCACGAAGAAAATGATGACGAATCTGAATGTGCTTTCTCTTCGAGTGCTGAACTGGGTTGTGAGCAATCTTGATGGCACTCCCATTGTCACAGAAGAGAGGCAAATTCTTCATGTTGACGTCGTAGTCCTTGAAAGTTTGCTTCATCCATAGCAATTGGGCACAGCAAGAACCAGCAGCAATGTACTCAGCTTCATCAGTAGATAGTGATACGCAGTTCTATTTCTTCGAGGACCAATAGACCAAAGATCGTCCGAGGAAATGACATGTACCAGATGTTGACTTGTGATCCACATGATCACCAGCATAGTTAGAGTCAGAATATCCAACAACATCAAAAACCGAGCCCTTGGGGTACCATAATCCAAGTGTTGGTGTGTGAGCTAGATATCGAAGACTATGCTTCATAGCCTTATGGTGTGATTCCTTCGGTGTAGCTTGAAATCGGGCACACATGCAAGCACTAAGCATTATATCTGGCCTAGATGCACATAAGTACAATAAGGAACCTATCATGGAGCAGTATACCTTATGATCAAAGTCAATACCATTTTCATCAGTGCACAGATGGCCATTTGTGGGCATAGGAATTTTGACGCCTTTGCAGTCTTGCATGCCGAATTTCCTCAGTACATCCTTGAGGTATTTCTCCTGAGATATGAATATGCCATTGTGTTGTTGACGAATTTGAAGACCTAAGAAGAATTTCAACTCTCCCATCCTAGACATTTGATATTCTTCACTCATCATATAGGCAAATTCATCACTATAACGTTGGTCAGTACAACCAAAGATAATATCATCAACATATATTTGGCACACAAACACTTCACCATCATAAGATTTCGTGAAAAGAGTAGGGTCGAGTGAACCGGGTTTGAAGCCTTTCTTCATGAGGAGTTCCTTCAAGGTATCATACCAAGCCCGTGGGGCCTGCTTGAGGCCATAGAGGGCCTTGTTGACTCTGAAGACTTTGTCAGGATTCTTTGGATCTTCAAAACCTGGGGGTTGAGCAACATATACTTCTTCCTCAAGCTTACCATTGAGGAATGTACTTTCCACATCCATTTGATATAAAGTGATATCATGATGGTTAGCATAAGCAAGTAATATGCGAATAGCCTCAAGTCTAGCAACAGGTGCAAAAGTTTCATCGAAATCAATTCCTTCAACCTGTGTGTAGCCTTGAGCTACAAGCCGTGCCTTATTCCTCACCACAAGGCCATTTTCATCTTGCTTGTTGCGGTAGATCCACTTTGTGCCGATGATATTGTGCTTGCGAGGATCTGGACATTTGACCAGTTCCCAGACATTGTTGAGCTCGAACTGATGTAATTCTTCTTGCATGGCCTAAATCCACTCAGGCTCCAGAAATGCTTCATCTACCTTAGTGGGCCCTGTAATAGAGACAAAAGCATACTGCCCACAAAAGTTAGACAAATGTGAAGCTTTTGAGCATGTGAGAGGACCTGGCGCTTTGATGTCATTGATGATCTTTTCAACTTGCACTTCTTTTGCAATGCGAGGATGAGCTGGTTGTCGTTGAAGAGTTTGATCAGCGTTTTCTTCAGCACCATTTTCTTCAGGCGCATTAGCTCGACGTTCTTCATGTTCTAGAATGAATTCTTCAGCAGATTCTTCACTAGGAATGACATCGTCGGTAGCCTTGAACTTGATAGTTTCCTCAGGTGCTGGTTCATCTATCACAGAAGGTAGGTGCTCTCTTTGCGAGCCATTAGTTTCATCGAACCACACATCTACAGTTTCAACAACTTTGTGAAGAACGTTGTTGAAGACTCTGTAGGTGTGCAAGTCCTTTCCGTAACCCAGCATAAAACCTTCATGTGCTTTCGGTGCAAATTTTGAGTTGTGATGAGGATCTCTATTCCAACATTTAGCACCGAAGACTTTGAAATAACTTACATTGGGTTTCTTATCAGTGAGGAGTTCATAGGCAGTCTTTTTGAAGAATTTGTGAAGATATACTCTGTTGATGATGTGGCACGCAGTATCAATTGCCTCAGTCTAGAAATGACGAGGCGTTTTGTATTCATCAAGCATAGTGCAAGCCATCTCAGCAAGAGTCCTGTTCTTGCGCTCCACGACGCCATTCTGCTGAGGAGTGTAGGGAGCAGATAACTCATGAGCAATACCAAGTTCATCAAGATAGTCATCGAGACCAGAATTCTTGAACTCAGTGCCATTGTCACTTCTGATGTGCTTGATCTTCACACCAAAGTTGGTTGAAGCCCTCGAGGAAAATCGTTTGAAGACTTCCTGCACTTCATGTTTGTAAGTAACAAGGTGTACCCATGTATAGCGAGAATAATCATCAACAATAACAAAGCCATATTGAGATGCTTCATTTGAAATATCAGAATAATGATTAGGACCAAAGAGATCCATGTGAAGCAATTCAAATGGGCAAGTGGTGGTCATGATAGTCTTTGCTGGATGCTTGGCCTTCGTCATCTTCCCAGCTTCACAGGCTCCGCATAGGTGATCCTTGAGGAATTTGACATTCTCGATGCCAAGGACATGCTTCTTCTTTGCAAGCGTGTGCAAATTCCTCATGCCTGCATGACCAAGTCGTCGATGCCAGAGCCAGCCTTCTGAAGCTTTTGTAAGTAAGCACACGGCTGGTTGTGGTCCTGTAGAGAAATCAACAATATACAGATCTCCTCTCCTAAAGCCTTCGAAGACTTTGGAATTGTCAGCTTCCATAACCACAACACAACGGTACTTGCCAAAGACAACAACCATATCAAGATCACAAAGCATTGAGACAGACATAAGGTTGTATCCTAGGGACTCAACAAGCATGACTTTGTCCATGTGATCCTTTGTAATCGCAACCTTACCTAGACCCAATACCTGACTTTTGCCTTTGTCAGCAAAAATGATATGCTTCAGATGCGACGGAGATAATGGAGCATCCATCAATAGATTCTTGTCACCAGTCATGTGGTTTGTACATCCACTATCAAGGACCCACTCAGTGGCTTTGGGTTGATCATCCTGGAGATGAATTAGTGCAGCTTACAAACTCATATACTTCATCAGTGAAGAATATGACATCAATTCATCAGATGAATTTCATCAAGTAAAAGAACTGATAAAGCAATATGAGGACGCGAGAAATGAAATTTCATTTCTTCATGATTAGCCCGCGTCCTATCAGGCATGCTCAGGTCTCCAGCAAATTCTTCAGACGATTACGTGCGTCTGGAGACCTGACCCTGCAGAAGAGATTAGTTCTTTTTCTTCACCACCCACATCTGAAGGGGTGGCAAAGAGTTCATCATTCTGCGAGCTCCATACAAAAAGGATGGCATAGAAGCTAGTCCATTTCGTCTCACATACGAGGGGTTAGAGTAAGCATAAGAGTATGCAGAGAAATTCTTTGAGGACTTATGGACATAATGATTTGAAGAATAATGCACATATCCATAATCCTTAGATCTTCCCTACGAAACAGACGGGTTAGCACGATGATGTTCATATGAGGACTCTGATCCATATGAGGAATTTGATCTGGGGTTCCTATTCTTCACAGGTGGCGTCATGATGACATTCACCTGAAGATTTTCAAGGCATCTTTTGGGAACCCAGATTTTCTTCATAGGGGAGTCGTTCCTGCAGTTAGTGCCAACATATCTAGCAAATACTTCACCATTCTGATTTTTGAATAGCTTATAGTTGGAGTCAATTAACTCATCATCAGAATGAGGAGATTCACATGCAAATCCAGATAAGTTAGATGGATCAACTGGAGGTCCCTTTGCAGCAACCCATGTAGTTTTGGGGTACTGCTCAGGCTTCCAATATGTACCATCAGCATTGGGTTTCCTCTCAAAGGCGATACCCTCTTTCCTAGGGTTCCTGTTGAGGATCTACTTTTTAAGCACATCACAAAGAGCCTGATGCCCTTTGAGGCTTTTGTACATGCCTGTCGTGTACAATTCCTTTAGCCCTGCATCGTCAGTGATACTAGCAATGTCCTCATATGAGGAATTAGTGATAGCAGAGGCATGTGAAGAATTTGAAACATTAGCAGCATTTGAACATTCAGGTGAAGAATTAGCAGATTCACGTTCAATGCACTTCAAGCATGGAGGAACAAATTCTTCCTAAGAAGCGCTGATTTGTTGAGCAAGTAATGAATCGTGCTCCTTCTAAAGATCTTCATAACTCACTCTTAGCTTCTCAAGGTCTTGCTTTCTTTGAAGAAATTCATAAGAAAGCTTCTCATGATCTGATAAGAGAGTGTTATGATGACTTTGAAGTTTGTCAAGCTTGGACTGAAGTCTTTGAAGATTTTCAGTCAAAGTTTCAGTGCGATCCATTTCTTCACCCAACATATCATCACTTTTATTTAGCATGTTTTGAACCTTTTCTAAAGCCCTTTGTTGTTTTATAGCAATCTTAGCAAGTTTAGAATAGCTGGGCTTAAGGTTTTCATCAGATTCATTCTCACTTGATTCAGAGGAGGTATATTTGAGTACCTTGGCACCCTTTGCCATAAAGCAATAGGTGGGAGTGTAGTCATTATCGCTTTCATCAGCCTTGTTGGTGAGGTCATTTTCTTCAGTGTTGAAGATAGACTTGCTGACGAATGCAGTAGTGAGAGCTAGGCTTGCAACTCCGGATTCGGACTCCTTAGATGACTCCTCTTCCTCATTTTCTTCAGATTCAGCCTCAGAGTTCATTTCCTTGCCAATGAATGCTCTAGCCTTCTTGGCCCTGTTCAAGAATTCATCCGATTAACCAGTTAACTTGCCGATTAATCCCTACTCATAGGGTCACCGAGTAGCCGATAAACCAAAAAATCGTCCAATTAATTGATTAAATGGTCGATTAACTTGCCGATTAGCCGATTAATCCCCTACTCGCTAGCCAACCGAGCAGCTACCAGTTAACGATTTCCTCAACAATGCTTCTTGGAGCTGCTCTTCTTGTGATGTGAAGACTTTGAGGATTTTGATGATGAAGATTTTGTGGATTTCTTCTTTTTCTTCGCATCATCAGAACTGTAATCCTTGTATTTTTTCTTCTTTGATTCCTTTTCCCACTGAGGATAATCTTGAATGAAATGTCCAGGTTTCTTGCACTTGTGACAGAGCCTCTTCTTGTAGTCACTGGGTGAGGAATCATTGCTCCTTGAGGATCTTCCAAGGCAACCACGTCTTGAAAACTTTTGAAACTTCTTCACGAGCAGAGCCAGATCATGGCTCAGTTCTTCAGGATCACCAAGGCTGCTACCAGAGTCTTCATCTTCGGACTCAGATAATGCCTTGGCCTTCAGTGCACGTGTTCTGCCATAGCTTGAACCATAGAGATCTCTCTTTTCAGCAAGTTGGAACTCATGAGTATTTAGCCTCTCAAGAATATCAGCGGGATCAAGTGACTTGTAATCAGCACGTTCTTGTATCATCAATGCCAGAGTGTCAAATGAGGAATCAAGCGATCTCAGCAATTTCTTCACCACCTCATGATCGGTGATGTCCGTGGCACCAAGTGCTTGAAGCTCATTCGAGATGTCAGTGAGGCGATCGAAGGTTTGTTGACCATTTTCATTGTCGAGTCTTTTGAAGCAGTTGAAGAGATTGCGAAGAACATCAACTCGAGAGTCACGCTAAGTTGAGACTCCTTCATTCACTTTGGACAACCTGTCCCATATAAGCTTCGCTGTTTCCAAAGCACTCACTCTGCCATACTGTCCTTTGCTCGGATGGCCACATATGATATTCTTCGCTTGAGAGTCGAGTTGCTTGAATCTTTTCACATCGGCAGCATTCAGAGAAGGTGTGACTGAGGGAACACCATTTTCCACAACATACCAGAGATCGTTATCAATTGCTTCAAGATGCATTCGCATCTTATTCTTCCAGTAGGGGTAGTCCGTCCCATCGAAGGTAGGACACCTAGCAGAGACCTTGATCATACCTGCGATCGACAAAACTAAAACTCCAGGCGGTTAAACCAAAATCACAAAGAGCAAGGGAGTACCTTGCTCTAATACCAATTAAAAGTGTGTTATATCGACTAGAGGGGGGTGAATAGGCGATTTTTATGAAATTCTTCACCGAGGAATTTGCCGGTGAGGAAATTCCTTAGCGAAGAACTACTAGCAGCGGAATAAGTACTCAAAAGTAAACATAACAGAATGAAGCATAGTCATCATGATGAGATGAAGACAGGCATAGAGTACAGGAAGCATAATCACAGGATAACACGGGATGAAGACAAATAGACTGAAGAAATTGAACTGAGGAAATTGAGAAAGTCTTCAGTCAAAGTCTTCAAACACATATATGAACAAACACACAGCATAGTTATGAGGAAATAAAAGAGTTGAGGAAATAGAACCAGTAAGCTTGGTGAAGACAATGATTTGGTAGACCAGTTCCAACTGCTGTCTCAGTTGTACGTCTGGTTGGAGCGGCTGAGTATTTAAACTCGAGGACACACAGTCCCGGACACCCAGTCCTGAACACGCTGCTCAGGACACCCAGTCCTCACCGTATTCTCCTTGAACTAAGGTCACACAGACCTCGTCCAATCACTCGTGGTAAGTCTTCAGGCGACTTCCAAACCTTCACAAACTTGATAACTCGGCGATCCACAATTCCTCTTGGATGCTCTAGACCATGACGCCTAACCGCCTAGAAGAAGAACAATCTTCAAAGGTAACAAGCGTCAGATCCACTCAGGATCAATCTCTTCAGTGATGCTCAATCACTTGGGGTTTGTAGGTGTTTGGGTTTTGGGTTTTTGGTTTTTCCTCACTTGATGATTTTCGCTCAAAGTCCTCAGAGGATGGGTTGCTCTCAAATGAAAAGTGTCAGTTTCTCTCGGAGCAGCCAACCAGCTAGTGGTTGTAGGGGGCGGCTATTTATAGCCTAGGGAGCAGCCCGACATGATAAGACATAAATGCCCTTCAATTATATGACCGTTAGGTGGATAGATATTTTGGGACAGCTGGCGCATAGCACATCAACGGTCGGAATTTTGAGTAGCAAAATCCTCAGGGCTATCATGTTCCTCACTGTGTAGGCAATCCGCACTAGAGAATTCCTAACTCCTCAGTCAGGACAAATTCCTCAGAGACCAGAAGAACTTCGTCTCTGTCACTGAAGAAATTGACTGAACTGTATGAGATTTCCAATGGCTTCACTCGAAGGGATTGGTAGGTGTAGGATTTGAGTTGAGCATCACATGGAAATTTTTCCTTAGTATTTCCTTGATCCCCTTTAACACTACGGTGTTTCCTATGACTCAAGAAAGAGAAAAAACGAAACTATGAAAACGAAAGTCTTCAAGCTTCATATTCCTCGCATGAATATCAAGTCTTCATGGACACACCAATTTCTTCACTTTCAAAGTCTTCATGAAAGTCTTCAGAAATACCAAAATCTTCAGTCGAAGATATTCATTTTTAGGGGTTGACTTTTCCTGTAAATATCAAACTCCTCATAGACTTATAGACCTGTGTACACTCATAAACGCATTAGTCCCTTAACCTATAAGTCTTCAATACACCAAAATCACTAAGAGGCACTAGATGCACTTACAAGTCCTCCCCAATCTTGAGGCCACACGCCCTCTCAGGTGGTCTGCATGCGCTATCACGTTCAGCTCAGCGGATCAGCTCAAGTGCGCGGCAACGGCCGGAGTCCTCCCAATGCTTTGCTCCCTAGTCATCAGCAATGTGCAGGTCACCAGGACCCTCATTGACGGTGGAGCAGGACTCAACATCCTGTCCGTCGAGACGTTCGACAATCTCCAAGTGCCGTACGATCAGCTTCAGCCGACCAAGCCCTTCTCAGGAGTCAATGATGGCTCCACTATTCCAATAGGGTAGGTTTGCCTTCCAGTCACCTTCGGGCAGCGCAACAACTACCACACCGAGCTCACCGACTTCGACGTCGCCCACATCCATCTGCCATACAACGCCATCCTCGGTTACCCAGCCCTGGCCAAGTTCATGGCGGTGACTCACCATGGATACAATGTCCTCAAGATGCCAGGAAGCGGTGGAGCCATCACCGTACCCTGTGAAGAAAGGGACACAGTGTGTTCACTCGAGCGCGCGTTCCAAGCCACAGCTATCGAAGACCTGGACCACAGGAACGGAAGACCTCCCGAGGCGACACTTAAGAAGAAGAAGGTTTCGCCTGGCCCAAGCCACAAGGAGGCAGGCACCTCCGGAGGTGTTGCGTCAGGGTCCGCGCCCAATCAGGGAGCGCCACCCTCTCTCGCACAGGAAGGCGCGCCCGGCGCCCTCCTTAGGCAGGGCTCGGGGGCTCTTTCTTGGAGAGCCATCGACTTTGCCAAGGTCGCGAGGGAGGCGCTCGGGCACCACTTGGAGGGGTGCTTCCAGGCACATTTCCCTCAAGAAGATACAAGGCAAGGAAGACCAAACCCTTAGGAGTTCATCGCAAGAAACACCCAGGAGCTACAGGAGTCGAGAGTCATGTGCGGCAGCCGCCGCTTGCCCACCGTAGCCCCACATCCAGGCGAGGATGGTGGGCTGCACGTCTGCATTGACGTGCTAGGGCTCAACCAAGCCGCGTCTCAGGAGCGCCTTTGGCCTTCACGCGTGGGGCGTTGCGAGGGTCCACCTCACAGCTACGTTCGCATGCCTCTCGGCCTGCCGAACGCGGTCGCTGCTCATCAGTGCCTGCTGAGGAGCATTCTGGAGGCTCAGGAGGTCAGGCTTTGTGTGGTCCTGGCGGAGATGGAGATGGCTCTCGGAGACCCACCTGTGCCCCCGGAGCCTCCCGAGGCTCCTGGGCCTGGGGGCTCGTGAGGGTCGACGTCTTCATCGTGCATCGCCCGCTTCTTCAATATCACTCCATCTTCAACGGCACTAGGTGACACCTTTCTAAGTTCTGTTCTTAGCTGGGAGCGCCCACAGGGCCGCGTCATTCCCAGGTCGCGTGGGTCCGTCTCTGCGGCATGTATCCGTTTTACTTACCTTGTCGGGGGGCGCCCCTCGGGTTGCATCATCCTCGAGCTGCTCGGGCCTGGCCCAGCGGCGTTTTCTTTTCTCGCGTTTACTTAAAATGAATTTGCTCTTTCACGCTTAATTGTCACCCGCTGCTTATCGCGTACTTCTCCGCTTTCATGCAAAGCGCTTGCACGTTAAAAGGGGGGTACCTGAGCATCGCGACTCATGGGCTCCTACTGGCCCTCCAGCCCTCACCCCCTGGCCTTGACCCACGGCATCGCGACCTGTCATACCAGCGGCGGCTGAGCTAGCTCGAGGGTCGGGACCTGAGGACGTAGAGCATTTGCATTCTAACCACCCTGCAGGAACACACCATTGATAAAGGCCCAGAGCCAGGCGCAACCCGCCACGAGGTAGGGCCTCGTGAGTCCCGCGCTGGCTCACGAGTGCCCAGATACACCTCTCCTAGCCCTACCGTGCCGACCACGTGTCAGGGTGGGGCTGTACACGCCCCGAGGGCTCCTCCCGAAGGGGAGCCCCTCCCATGTACCAGTGGAAGCACCATGCTCCGCGCTGGCTGACGACATTGCCGAGGAGCGGCTATGCCCGTACACATACGCAAGCGCTATGCTCCGCGCTAGTGATAAACAACTGAGGGTGGCCTAAGGCCGTACCAATCTCAGGGAGCCCAGAACTCAGTGTCCGGCACCATCGCAACGCCTCCCCTCAGGAGCGCTGCTCGAGAGGGCTGGACACGGGGGCTACGTCGGGTCTTTCCCGAGCGCACACCACCCAGCCAGGTCCCTCGGACCTGGTCATCACGCGCCCCTCCCCAAGCGGAGCCAAGGTATGGAAACCCGTTTGAATGACAAGGGGGACTCCTGAGCATCGCGACTCAGGAGCCTAACTTGCCCCGTAGCCCCTCACTCCTTAGTCCCGTCCTGGTTTCCGGTCAGGGCTAACGCTAGGTGAGGTATGCGCGGGGTCGGGCCCTGCCGATGCAGAACGATCAATCCACTCCTCGTCCCCCCCTTTCCTACTTGTTGCTTGTGCATTAAGGGGGACTCTTGAGCATCCCGACTCAGGAGCCTAACTTGCCACGTAGCCCATCACTCCTTAGTCCCGTCCTAGTTTCCGGTCGGGGCTAATGCTGGGTGAGGTACGCGCGGGGCCGGGCCCTGCCGACGTAGAGCGCGAGCAAGTAGGGGAGAAAAATGCAAATTCCAGGAAATTCAAAGCAAATATTACAAGCCATAGATTGTTTCACGACGTCAAACACAAGTTTAAACGCCTCCGCGAGGCATCGTGCATGTTGCAGGAATAAAAACAGGACAGAAGCCGCGAAGGGATTACTCTCTAGTGGCGCCGCCGCCTGTGGTGGAGTCGCGCTGGGCGACCCCGCCTCCTGGGGCCGCGGAGCTAGCGGCACCCCGCCCGGGTAAGATGCTAAAGGCGCGGAACCTCCCCAGCAAAGCTTTGGCTCGGCCTTTCACGGCCTCAGCGGCAGCGGCGGCAAGGTCGCCGCTCACAGGTTCCAGCAGGCTATCGAAGTCGACGTCGGGGTCGCGCAGGTAGACGTGGCTGAGGACATGCGTCAGCATCATAGAAGACAGGGCACGCGCCTCAGCCTCGGCCGTGGGGCCAAGGCCGTCTACGACATGTTCAAGCGCACGGACCAGGAAGGGAAGCAGCTCGGCGGGGCCGTCCTCCGCACCGGCCAGCGGCTCCTCCAAGCCGCTCTCGTAAAACGTTTTCAGCGCGGCACGAGCCCTCTTCTCCATCTTCGTGAAGGCCACCCGATTCTCCGCCAGGACCTTCACCTTGGCGTCTAGCTCGGTCCTCTCCGCCTTCAGCGATCGCTCCAGCGTCTCCAACCGGCCGTGGCGGCCATCAAGCTTTATGTCCCGGTCCTTGACGGCAGCCTCCCGAGCCTTCATCTCCTTCTCTTTCTCCTGGCGACCGTGGATCTCCTTGGCGAGCTCGTCGCGCGGGCCTTGCAGCTCGGTCTCCAGCGCCTCACAGCAAGCCTTGGCAGCCTCGGCGTCGCCCAGGGCAGCGTCGCGAGCGGCCTTGGCTTGGTTGGTGGCCTGCTTCTCCCCCTCGGAGGCCGCCACGGCCTGGCTCAGTGCTGCTCGGACGGAGGCAGCGGAACGGGCCCAGCCAGAAGCTAACTCCAGGCACCCGGCCGCTAGGCGAGGGTCTGTGCTCAGAAGATCCTCCTGCAGCTGGCTCAGTTCGCTGGCGACCTAGTCCAGGACAGCGGCAGAGGGAACAGAAGAAGCGGGAATCGGCGGAGCAGGTAAAGAAGACGGCAGCGTGATCACGGCTTGGCAGGAAGGAACCCCATGGGCCTTGGCTGCCCCGGCTGTAGCATTGAGCGCAGTCGACTCCAGGGTCAGCGGAGCCACGGGGGCTCACTCCTCGCCGAGGCGTCCCAGTCGGCCTCGCGAGGACGACCGGGCAGGGGAGGCGCGAGCCGCGCCGTGTTTCCCCTCAGTGGACGAAGGCGCCATCCCAGCAGGTGGACTCTCCCCAAGCAGGGCCGCAGAAGCCCCTTTCAACCTCTTCGCCGCAGGCGCCAGCCTAACAAAAGAATATGGACGTCAAGCCTCAGCGGCAGAAACCAAGCAAAGCATGAATCAAGCACTTACTGGTCATCGCTCACGGACCCAAGCAACCTTTGGCCGAACTTGAAGCCCGAGAGCCTGCAGCTGGGGTCAGCCTCGGGAGGCCCGGAAGCAGAAGACACGTTAGGAGGGCTGGAGCTGGCCTCGGATCGCTCAGGGACCAGAGCAGACCCTGGGGGAACCAGCCCCGACCTGGCCTTCCTCACGACCAAGGGAGAGTCCTCCCCTCCTCGCCTGGCACCGGCCACGTCATCGTCCGGCATGGAGCGGAGGACCTGGGACCTGCGCCGAGGGAAAGACTCCCTCGACTCCTCAACAGTCGCCTCAGAGTCAAACTCTTCTTCCTCCGCCTCTTATTCCCCCTCTCTCTCTCTCGCTAGAGCTATCGGAGGACACATTCACCATCGCCAATGCCGCAAGACCCTCGGGAGCTTCCGCGGGCACCAGCCCATCGCCAGTAAAGGTGGGCATGGCATTCACCACCTGCTCCCAGTCGTCGCGAAGGAACAGGGGGATGGGGGCGCCCACCGGCTTCGCCACGTCTCCCCCAACCAAGGAATGGAGGGCCGCGACCAGATTCTCATCGGTCAGGGCCTCAGAGCTTAGGCGCAAGGCAGCGTCCGCTTCCCCAAGCCTCCACAACAACAGCGAGTGCTCCTGGAGTGGAGCCACCCGGTGCTCCAAGAACTCCCTCAGGAGTGTGGCTCCAGTCAGCTTCGCCGTCCCCAAGTTGCTCAGCCTTAGGTCCGCGTTCATCCTCTTCAGCACCGCCCTCGCACGGGGGTCGGCGAGCTCCGTGCGGGACCACGCATCGACAGCCTTGGGCTGCCCCATAGGCAACACCAGACGGGGGTGGAGGCGCCCGACGTCCACCATGACCCACTTGCTCTGGAAGCCTTCGATTCTCTTCCCAGGCTTCGAGATAGCATTGGAATTGGAGTATGCAATGAAGCTCACACATGCGGAGACATGGCCACCAAAAACCCGGAGGGAAAAATAGTGGCGCAACAAATTCACCGAGGGCTTTACCCCGACATGAGCCTCACAGTAGTAAGAAAAATCGCTAGGAGGAGAACAGAGTTGGGGTGGAGATGCAGAGCCTGCAACTTGTACTGGCGGAGAACAACAAAGAAGAACTCAGAGAAAGGAGGCACCAGACCGGCGACGATGGCGCTCACAAAAAGCGGATAGAAGGTGCTCCCCTGCTTTCAGGCTGGTCGGAGCTGGCCTTGAGCACAGTTGCCCCCTTGCTGCCCTGCGCCACCGTCATCAGGCGCGTGAGGGCGAGGTTCTTCTCTGGCAAGTTCGGGGAATCCAGGGCCGGCGAGTACCAGGCCTCGGTCGGGGACTTGCGAGGCGCCATGGCGTGCCGGCCGAGAAGGATTGAGACAGATCTGGAGGATTTTGGAAGCAAGAAGGAGGAGAGCGAGAAAGGGGATCTGGGGCGAGGCGAACGAGAACAAAGCAAGTAAGTCTGGCCTGGGCACCTCCTTTGTCAGATAGATAGTTGCGGAAGCGTCGTGGGAAGGGCAGACGCCCACGTCCAATCAATCGCCACGCGGCCCCCAAGGCCGCAGGCTGTTGGGGGCCCACGGCGCTTCGCGCTTGCCCCTTTGCTTCCCTTCTAGGCCAAGCCCGGGCGCGCCTTGGGCCCAGGGGCTACTGTCGGCTTTCTGGGAATGGGGGTCCCCAGACTTGCCTGCCTGCGGCGTGGCTCAAGTGGGGGCCCAGCGCGGCCCATCTTCATCAACTCAAGCTCAAGACCCCCGCGAGGGGCCAAGCCTCGCGGGACGGATGACCGGAAGCTTCCTCAAAGGCAGCCTCATCAGGCAGGCTCGTGAGGAGGTGGAGAGATCAAGGCAGGGGTACCTCACGAGGAGCCCGTGATGCAAGCCATGACGATCGAGACCAGGCGGGCGCCAGGCGGGCGCCGGCCTGCGTAGTGTCCTTGTTTCCCCTTTGGTGCAAAGGGGGCAAGCACAGGCCAAGGCATCGGGCAAAGGTTACCATTCCGGTGCAACGAGACCAAGACTAGCAGAGCGGCAAGAAGGAGGTCACCGTGGAGCCCAAGATGGCGTCATCACCAGTGCCTTTGGCAGCGAAGACCACCTTTGGTCAGGATAACATGTACTAGATGTTCCCCCTTCGAAATGGCCAATTGTTGGCGCCCTTCCCGCTCATTATTTGGGGAGAGGCCCGGGGCCTCTATAAATAGAGCTAGCCACCACAGAGTAGAGGACAAACAAGGAGGGACCGAAAAAGAGAGATAGAGAGAGAGAGGCGATTGAACTCACCCAAGCAGTTCATCGCACCAGCTCAAGAACACCTCTCGCGAGGCTGTTCTTCCCTTGTACTAATCATCATCAGCCCCTGAGGCAATCCACCACACCACACACTGGAGTAGGGTATTACACCACAACGGTGGCCCGAACCAGTATAAACCTTGTGTCCCTTGTGTTGTTTGTTGTTTCCAGCTCAAATCACGCGAGGAGATCGGACGTAGATCAGTAGGGGAGAGATCTCCGCACGCACCTCAGTGTTCGAACCTCAAGGGTCCACCGGAACCCGAAATCCGACACCGTAGCATGCACGTATGGTAAACGTTATGCAACAAATTTGAAACATGAGGTGTTATTTGATTGTCTTCCCTATGAGTGGTGGTCGGGGACGAGCGATGGTATTTTCCTACCAATCTATCCCCCTAGGAGCATGCGCGTAGTACCGAGGTTTTTGATGACTTGTAGATTTTTGCAATAAGTATGTGAGTTCTTTATGACTAATGTTGAGTCCATGGATTATACGCACTCTCACCCTTCCATCCTTGCTAGCCTCTTCGGTACCGTGCATTGCCCTTTCTCACATTGAGAGTTGGCGCAAACTTTGCCGGTGCATCCAAACCCCGTGATATGATACGCTCTTTCACACATAAACCTCCTTATATCTTCCTCAAAACAGCCACCATACCTACCTATTATGGCATTTCCATAGCCATTCTGAGATATATTGCCATGCAACTTTCCATCATTCCATTCATCATGACACATTCATTATTGTCATATTGCTTAGCATGATCATGTAGTTGACATAGTATTTGTGGCAAAGCCACCGTTCATAATTCTTTCATACATGTCACTCTTGGTCCATTGCATATCCCGGTACACCGCCGGAGGCATTCATATAGAGTCATCTTTTGTTCTAGTATCGAGTTGTAATCATTGAGTTGTAAATAAATAGAAGTGTGATGATCATCATTTTCTAGAGCATTGTCCCAAGTGAAGAATTATAAAAAAAGGAGAAAGGCCATAAAAAAGGAGAAGGCCCAAAAAATGAGAGAAAAAGAGAGAAGGGACAATGTTACTATCCTTTGCCACACTTGTGCTTCAAAGTAGCACCTTAATCTTCATGTTAGAGAGTATCTTGTTTTGTCACTTTCATTTACTAGTGGGAATTTTTCATTATAGAACTTGGCTTGTATATTCCAACAATGGGCCTCCTCAAGTGCCCTAGGTCTTCGTGAGCAAGCAAGTTGGATGCACACCCACTAGTTTCTTTTGTTGAGCTTTCATACATTTATAGCTCTAGTGCATCCGTTGCATGGCAATCCATACTCCTTGCATTAATATCAATCGGTGGGCATCCCCATAGCCCATTGATTAGCCTCGTTGATGTGAGACTTTCTCCCTTTTTGTCTTCTCCACATAACCCCCCTCATTATATTCTATTCCACCCATAGTGCTATGTCCATGGCTTGCGCTCATATATTGCGTGAAAGTTTATAGGTTTGAGATTACTAAAGTATGAAACAATTGCTTGGCTTGTCATCGGGGTTGTGCATGATGAGAACATTCTTGTGTGACGAAAATGAAACATGACTAAACTATAAGATTTTGTAGGGATGAACTTTCTTTGGCCATGTTATTTTGAGAAGACATAATTTCTTAGTTAGTATGCTTGAAGTATTATTATTTTTATGTCAATATGAACTTTTGTCTTGAATCTTTCGGATCTGAATATTCATACCACAATTGAGAAGAATTACATTAAAATTATGCCAAGTAACACTCCGCATCAAAAATTCTGTTTTTATCATTTACCTACTCGAGGACGAGCAGGAATTAAGCTTGGGGATGCTTGATACGTCTCCAACGTATCTATAATTTTTATTGCTCCATGCTATATTATCTACTGTTTTGGACATTATTGGGCTTTATTATCCACTTTTATATTAATTTTGGGACTAACCTATTAACCGGAGGCCCAGCCCATAATTGCTGTTTTTTGCCTGTTTTAGGGTTTCGAAGAAAAGGAATATCAAACAGAGTCCGAATGGAATGAAACCTTCGGGAACGTGATTTGCTCAATAAACAAGACACGGGAGACTTGTACCCCATGTCAAAAAGAAAAGAGGAGGCCACGAGGTAGGGGGCGCCCCTCCCCCCAGGCGCGCTCTCCACCCTCGTGGGCCCCCTGTTGCTCCACCGACGTACTCCTTCCTCCTATAAATATACCTACGTACCCCCAAACGATCAGAGACGGAGCCAAAACCCTAATTCCACTGCCACAACTTTCTATATCCACGAGATCCCATCTTGGGGCCTGTTCTGGAGCTCCGCCAGAGGGGGCATCGATCACGGAGGGCTTCTGCAGCAACACCATAGCCCCCCCGATGAAGTGTGAGTAGTTTACCTCAGACCTACGGGTCCATAGTTATTAGCTAGATGGCTTCTTCTCTCTTTTTCGATCTCAATACAATGTTCTCCCCCTCTCTTGTGGAGAACTATTCGATGTAATCTTCTTTTTGCGGTGTGTTTGTTGAGATCGATGAATTGTGGGTTTATGGTCAAGTCTATCTATGAATAATATTTGAATCTTCTCTGAATTCTTTTATGTATGATTGGTTATCTTTGCAAGTCTCTTCGAATTATCAGTTTGGTTTAGCCTACTAGATTTATCTTTCTTGCAATGGGAGAAGTGCTTAGCTTTGGGTTCAATCTTCCGGTGTCCTTTCCCAGTGACAGTAGGGGCAGCAAGGCACGTATTGTATTGTTGCCATCGAGGATAACAAGATGGGGTTTTCTTCATATTGCATGAGTCTACCCCTTTACATCATGTCATCTTGCTTAAGGCGTTACTCTGTTTTTAACTTAATACTCTATATGCATGCTGGATAGCGGTCGATGAGTGGAGTAATAGTAGTAGATGCAGGCAGTAGTCGGTCTACTTGTCTCGGACGTGATGCCTATATACATGATCATACCTAGATATTCTCATAATTATGCTCAATTCTGTCAATTGCTCAACAGTAATTTGTTCACCCACCGTAGAATACTTATGCTCTCGAGAGAAGCCACTAGTGAAACCTATGGCCCCCGTGTCTATCTTCATCATATTAATCTCCTACTACTTAGTTATTTCCTTTACTATTTACTTTGCATTTATTTTACTTTGCATCTTTATCACAAAAATACCAAAAAAAAATCTTATCATATCTATCAGATCTCACTCTCGTAAGTGGCCTTATAGGGATTGACAACCCCTATTTGCGTTGGTTGCGAGGATTTATTTATTTTGTGCAGGTACGAGGGACTCACGCATAGCCTCCTACTGGATTGATACCTTGGTTCTCAAAAACTGAGGGAAATACTTACGCTACTTTGCTGCATCATCCCTTCCTCTTCGGGGAGGTCTACGCAAAAGTCAACATACCAAGTACCCATCACATACCCTTATCTCCCGCATTACATTATTTGCCATTTGCCTCTCGTTTTCCTCTCCCCCACTTCACGTTTGCCGTTTTATTCGCTCTCTCTCTCTCTATCCTCCCTCTCTTTCTCTATTTGCCTCTTTTTGCCCACTTGCTTTTTGTTTGCTTGTGTGTTAGTTTGCTTGCTTGTCACGATGGTTCAAGATAATACTAAATTGTGTGACTTCACCAATACCAACAATAATGATTTTATTAGCACTCCGATTGCTCCTCTTACCGATGCTGAATCTTGTGAAATTAATACTGCTTTGCTGAATCTTGTCATGAAAGATCCGTTTTCTGGCCTTCCTAGTGAAGATGCCGCTACCAATCTAAATAGCTTCGTTGATTTGTGTGACATGCAAAAGAAGAAAGATGTGGATAATGATATTGTTAAATTGAAGCTATTTCCTTTTTCGCTTAGAGATCATGCTAAAGCTTGGTTTTCGTCTTTGCCTAAAAATAGTATTGATTCATGGAACAAGTGCAAAGATGCTTTTATCTCTAAGTATTTTCCTCCCGCTAAGATCATCTCTCTTAGAAACGATATTATGAATTTTAAGCAACTTGATCATGAACATGTTGCACAATCTTGGGAGAGAATGAAACTAATGATACGTAATTGCCCTACTCATGGTTTAAATTTGTGGATGATTGTTCAAAAAATTTATGCCGAATTGAATTTTGCTTCTAGAAATCTTTTAGATTCGGCCGCGGGAGGCACTTTTATGGAAATCACTTTAGGAGAAGCTACTAAACTCCTAGATAATATTATGGTTAATTATTCTCAATGGCATACTGAACGGTCTACTAATAAAAAGGTGCATGCGATAGAAGAAATTAATGTTTTGAGTGGAAAGATGGATGAACTTATGAAATTATTTGCTAATAAGAGTGTTTCTTCTGATCCTAATGATATGTCCTTGTCTACTTTGATTGAGAATAATAATGAATCTATGTATGTGAATTTTGTTGGTAGGAACAATTTTGGTAACAATGTGTATAGAGCAAATTTCAACCCTAGGCCTTATCCTAGTAATCCCTCTAATAATTATGGTAATTCCTACAATAATTCTTATGGAAATTATAATAAGATGCCCTCTGATTTTGAATCTAATATTAAAGAATTTATTACTTTGCAAAAGAATTTTAATGCTATGATTGAAGAAAAATTGCAGGTACGAGGGACTCGCGCGTAGCCTCCTACTGGATTGATACCTTGGTTCTCAAAAGCTGAGGGAAATACTTACGCTACTTTGCTGCATCATCCCTTCCTCTTCGGGTAAAACCAATGTAGTGCTCAAGAGGTAGCAGCTACCCTCTCCCTTGTCTCCATTAAAGCTGTATCGGGAACTGCACAGCCCGCTGTCAAATCGAATAGTACTGCGCTGCCAGCTGCACGCCCGGCTAAACACGCCTCCTTGCCTCCATGTATGCTTAATTACTGAATTTTAGTTGCAAAAATTAGATACTGCTAGTGATTTTTAGCTTCATATTTTGACAAATCGCAGTGTTACAAGGTTGACAAATGGCAATGTTACTAGATCAACAAATGTTAATCTTTCCAGTTTGACAAATGGCAACGTACCAATATGACAGATGCAAATCTTACCAAATTGTTTGTAAGTGGTTGAACACGGGTCATCCAAAAGAACCGTTTGCATTGAAGAGATGCACAAATCCTGCTCTCACTTTACATATGAGTTTTCTATGTAAAACATTTGTGATCAGGAGCCATTAAAACCAAGACATGTGGCGTCACGTGAATGGTTAACAGAACGTACATGGTTTGAATTATACAAACGTTTGAGATATTAAAGTGGCAGTTATTTTTTCAAAATGCCTTTGTTGGCTGTTATTCGAGTGCGCCTTCTCTCAAAATGGACACGAAAAATACCACAGCATGTCGGGTGCCATTCCATGATATCATGCCAAGTTTCATGAATATCAGGCGAGTTTTGGATTTACTAGAATTTAAAAACAAAGTATCTCAACGTTTTGACAACAATCACCGGTGCCATGGTGTTTGAAATTCATTCCCATTTCTTGCATGGGACCTAAGAATGCACCCAAGGATAAAGTTTGATTTTTCAACCAATTTATATGCACAGAAGCATGTGTATGACAGCCTGGTTTTTGCCTTCTCTCTTTTTTTGGACTTTCTTTTGCATCGGCTTCAGATTTGGAGTTTTTTATCAATTCAGATGGACTTGAACACTTGGGCTTACCCTTGATTTTCACCCAAGTGACCCATCCACATCTAATTCACTTTTCCCTCTCTGAAAATCTCCAACAGAAGCCCAAAGAATATTTTCCATAAAAGAAAAATATTCATTTTCTTCCCTGAAAATCACTTCGGAGAAGTGTGCTCCAAAGCAACCTGATTTTTCTTTGCCCACAAAAATCTGATAAAATTCCAATTATTCTATGAACCCTAGGGCACCTCCGTGAGCAAAAAATATTGCATAACTTTTTGTAATATTTTTGCTACAGAAAATCATTTCTGTTCTGGACCAAATGACCAGTTTGTACAACAAGTATATTTTTGCTTGATCTTTTGGGGCTGATCTTTTCTGAGCTTAATCACCCTCCTAAGAGATTGCAAAATCCCAAAGCATAGCCCTTAACTATCACTTGATTTTTCTCAGCAAAGCTCACAAGTTTCTATCCAGAAACATGCCAGGAAGAGAGCCACTCACACAGTGCACCTGTGACCCATCCAACTATGCAAAACGAGCAAAACCACTAAGGACTAGCTGCCAGACATAGTGTTTGCGCTTAGCTCAACCTGATGCCAAAGTTCATGCGGTGACCACGCGAGTCCAAGGTGTTTGGCATGCGCTCGACGCGCTCTGCGTGGCGCCAATGCCTTTGTTGCGCGCGTGCTCGCTGCCCCGACCACTGCACCTTGCCAAACCGCTCCACCATCTTTGTTTGAACCTCCATAAGTGCACCCTGGCGCTCACCGACGCCGGAGCTCGCCGCAGCGAGCACGGGCACGGTGTGGCCAAGGAAACAGTGCGCCCGTGCCCCTATGCTCGTCGCGTATCGCGCTCCTGTGCTCGTCTCTGCTCGTCTATAGCCTCCGCGTGATTTCCGGCGTCTTCCCCCTCTCTCACTGACGCCATTCATCGTCGGGCGATGCTCTAGAGAGCTCGGGCGAGCTCTCGATCCCCGCCTCGACCTCACCTATATATAGCCCCCTCCCGAACTCGATTCTCTCCATACACACACTCATCACACCTCCACGATCCCGTAGGAAGCCGCAGCCCGGCCGGGCACACCTCTGGCCGTCGTCCCTGACTCGAGCTCGACGGTGATCCCCGTCCACTGCTCCCTCACTCTCCAAAGCCGCTCGAGCTCCACCAACCACGCTGGCGTGTTCATGGTGGTCCACTGGTGTGAGTTGGTGCCATGGGAACTGCTGAACCGGCCCTGCTTCTCAGGAATCGCCAACTTCGACGAGCCCCACCCGCTGCCGCTGCTGCAGAGCTCTCTTCTGACCCCGTCTGGCCACCCCTAACCACGCTACGGGTATGGGCAGGTGCGTCTCGATCTCCTCTCCCATACTATCCCTTTGGATCTGGCCAAGGAGCCCTCCTCGCCGGTGTGAGCTCCGGCGGAGCCTCGCCGTGCTCTGTTTCCTTCTCCCCCTCCCTCCGACCTGACCAGCGGGGCCCGCTGTCAGCCATTCCGACCACGGCCGAAGCGGTATGAGTGGTGGCGCCCGGGCGGTTTACGCCTTCGATAACACCCCCCCCCCCAGATTTTCTTTTTAATTCAAATTTAGTTCAAATTTTGACCAAACTTTGGCCAGCTATAACTCTTATTCTACAAGTCCAAATGAGTTGATTCTTTTTGCATTCTGTTCTTACTGGAAATCCTAGCAGCACACCCAAAATGGGATTTTTCCTTGCTGCCTAGAATTTCTGGTAATTTTCAGAAGTGTTCTTGATATTTTCTTTTTGTCATTTGAATTATTTTCAGAAGGTGAATCTTGTCTTGAAGGCATCCAGGAGGAGTGTGGAGCTCCTCTGCACTAAGGCAAGGTACCGAAACATTTTCATGGTGTCTTTGCAATATTCATGATTTTCTACTTGAATTTATATGTTATTCATTGCATATAGTATTACATTAAATAATTGCTTGTGTTATTTACTTTGTCATGATCAAATGCTTAGTTAACAAAAGTGAATGCTTGAACTAGTGAAATGTAGTTGGAGAAGATGATCTAAGTAAATTTGTTATGACTATGGTGATATGATTGGTGGTATTATTTTTCCTTTATACATGCATAGATAATTTTTATTTGATTAATGTCAACTAAAATGATGAGTATGAGTAACAAGTAGGAAAGGACCAGAAGTGTTGACAGTTAAGTTTGTGCAAGTAGAACTTTGAATGAAGTTGATCTGTTATGATATGTGATGCACGTTATATGGTTGCATAAGCATGGCATATATTGACTCGAGCATCTTATTTCAAGTTAAACCTAATGATAATTGAACTTGAACATAAAGTTGATCGAGTCATTGTGCCACTGAATCGGGATGACAAGTGCAACCACATTTGCCTTTATGGGGAGGCCCTTAGTTGTCCGTTGTCATGCCTTTTGTCGGTGCCTCCAACGAGGGAAGGTTATGGGCATGATTTACCCTGGCCCGGTAAGCAGACATAATCTTGTGGATCCGTTGTTGTTATGGTACCGTGTCTCCGTTTGGGACTGTTTATTTTCCACGACGGTGGTAGTTTTGCCTTTGGTAGGCTGGGTCACCCAGGACTAAGCCCAGTGGGGAGTTGGTCGGAGTGGCCGCAAGAGTGCCATGGCAATGGGAGAGTTCTGTCGGAATGCCGTTGGTCCACCCGAATGGGAGTGCGAGGCCATGGGTTCCGTGGTGTCGGTAAAGTGCGCTACCTCTGTAGAGTGTATTAATCTATCGGTAGTCGCGCCCGTGGATAAGGGCCCAGTTCGTAAGCAAGTCACACCATGGATCAACTATTAATAATAAATCCGGCACACTAATGAACTTGCATTGCACTGGTTGGATCATGATGAGGTCAGTGAGACTGACCGTTGTGGGATCACTTGTGATCCGTAATTGATCACGATTTGGTTACGAGATAACCAGTTGGACCAAGTATGGTTCCGTTCGTGCTTCATCGTGGGCACGGTTCGGTCATGAGGCGACCATGTTGGTAAGGGAGTCCGAGTGACTCGATGCACAAGTTTGGTTTCACTGCATGAGTAGCATGATGTTATTCACATTTAACTTGATTAAATGTCATGATATTGTTTGTCATTATGGTTGTGTTTGCTGTGAGCTTGCAAGTACATTCAATGTACTGACCTGGCGTGTTATGCCATATTTCAGGAAAGTCTAACTGGGTCGGAGTGCTGCCGTGCCTAGACCGTGTCCACATCGGTTTCCCTATGCTATGGAGTCCCGCTACGTCGTTGTTCCGCTGCTGTGTAGATTGTCGTGCTCGAGGCCCCTTTTATGTTCACGAAATAATGTACATATTGTTCAGCCGCACCGAGTGTGTCGCTTGGCCTCGCAACTTGATGTAACATCACACTTTGCTTCCGCTAGTTCAATAAAGCTGTGTTTTCTGTACCAAGATGTTGTGTGTTGCCAGAAGACATGATATCTGGGTTGACAATACAAGGTAAACCGGTCGCTCTGAGCCGGGGTGCCACAACGCTTGGTATTAGAGCCGCGCTGACTGTAGGACATGCTAGACTACTGACGGGTTAGCTAGACGTTAGTTAGGGCTAAAGTTGAGTGCCAGTAGTGTGTAGAGCTGATTGTTGCATTGCATGCACTAGTTATATTTTCATTTCTAACCCACTAATGGTTGTGAGTGTAGATGGCTCCGGTGCCGTATCCGTGTCAGTTGCAGCTGATGTCGTACACCTCACCACATCTTCTTCATAGTGTGTGGCGTCGAATGTACCCTCACGGTGCTGACCCAACATATCGGGTGTAGCAGGAGCGTCTAGCCGACTCCGTGTATGAGTATCATGCAGTGGTTACTCTTCACACCAGTTCATCAACAAGATCTTACACTCGTACCTCACGGGGCGGTTATGCATCCATCGTCGCTCAGGCCATCCAGTATGCTACATTCGAGATTCTTGTTGGGTTACGCTATACAGAAGCTCAGATGCATAACCACCCAGGTTTTCGCTTCTACCCATCTTTGCACGATGATGGTTGTGTTTGCTTTCATTCCGTTGATCTGACGTATGATAGTGACACTAGCCACCTTTCTCAATATATCACTGCTAGTTACCTTCTGATTCACGAGTTGGCTCGAGAGCTGAATCATGCTCGTTCTGCCTTAGCCGCCGCTATATCCTACCCTACTCCACCTTCTATGGGATTTACTCCTTATATTGTGCCCAACTCGAGCTTGTGCATTTCTCCGGTTACTCCGCCGAGTAGCTCGGGCACCTCTGCAGTGAACCCACACAGCGCTCCTGCTGAGTGGGCATCTCTTATTGCTACCTCTGCAGCTCCCATGATCCCCTCTCATCCTGCGCCTACCCCTGAGGGAGATCCCTTGAGACATCGTCGTCATGTTACCTTTAACCCGAAGGTCTCGGTTGGCGGCGTCAGTTCAGGATCTGGGTCTGACTCAGGAGAGGATCCGGCAACACCGAGAGAGTCTTAGAGCGTCTGAGTATCCGCGTTGGTCATGTACGGATGTAGTTGTATGAGCCATGATGTATCATTGCATGTATGCTAGTAGTCGCACTAGTCATGATGTTTATCGTTTCATGTATGAGTCTATGTATAATTATGTTGGAACTTTTTATTCGATCAGTGAGTTTCTTGGTTTGTTCGTTTCATTCTTTTGGGTTTCTCATTGTCTTTTCTTCCCACATTTGGATGTTTCTCATTGCAGTTGCTCTTATTGGAAAAAATAAACAGTGGGATGATGCGGGGAGGTAGCAGCACGCAGGCCGGTGAGGATGTCCCTATTCGTCATTCAGCAAGACAGGCAGGACACTCCCCCGAGCCGTATCCACAGCCATCGCCTCCACCGCAAAATCCACCCTCCACTGAACAAATCATGCGCATGTTTGAGGAAAGAAGGAACAATGATCTAATTGAGTTGTTAAAAAGTGTGCAAGCTATTGTTGGACAGAATGGAAATCAAAATGTCCATCACTCCAAGCTGTCAGATTTTCAAAGGACTAAGCCTCCCAGTTTCAGTCAAGTGGTTGACCCTTTGAAAGCAGACGATTGGCTACGAACCATTGAGAAGAAACTTGAAATTGCTCACACTAAAGAAGCTGACAAGGTTCATTCGCTACCCACTATCTTGAAGGAGCCGCTGCTATATGGTGGCATAATGCTAAAGCTCCGTGGCCCGCGGGAGAAGAAATCACATGGACTAATTTCAAGGACCAATTTCTCAAGTATCATATTCCTGCTGGTATCATGAAGATCAAGCAACGCGAATTTCTTGGTCTCACCCAAGGCAGTCTGTCAGTAAGTGAATATTTGCACAAGTTCAACCATCTGGCCCGTTATTCCCTTTATGATGTGGCCACATAAGAAAGGAAGGTTGACATGTTCCTTGGAGGATTGAATCAACACCTCCGGAGTGCTCTCTGCATGCTCGACTTTCCAGATTTTCAGTCTCTGGTAAATAAGGCCCTCATCACAGAAAGAGAATACAAGCCGGTGCAAGACAACCGACCCGCAAACAATGACAACAAACGCAAATTTGAACGAAAGAAGGACGGACAACTCATACAGAAGGCCCGTACGTGGCAACAGACTCAAGTGGAGTGCAAACCCAATTGGCAGCAGAATGTGAACAAGACCACTACTCAAGTCAAGAATGTCGTGACCAGTCCAGTACACGAGGAGCGCCAGCGCAACAACGCATGCTTTAGTTGTGGATAAACCGGGCATTATGCCAGGCAGTGTCCCAAGAAGTCAAATGCCCCGTTCCGGTCACAAGTCAATCACATGGGGCCATATCATACCCGGTAGATCGTCCAAGGGCAAGTTCATCACCTCTCTGCAGACGAGGCTCAGGAAAACCCTGAAGTCATCATTGGTATGTTTTTCGTTAATAGCATACCTGCAATAATTCTATTCGACTCTGGGGCTTCCCACTCTTTTGTTTCTCAAAGTTTTGTGTCCCAAAACAAATGTCCTTGCTCGCTTTTGGGAAAAAGTATGCTGGTTCAATCTCCAGGATCTGAACTCAAAAGCAATTTGGTCTGCCGAAATTTGGAAATTGATATTAAGGGGGTCCGATTTCCAACCACTTTGATAGTCATTGAGTCTGCCAAGTTGGATGTAATTTTGGGAATGAACTGGTTGACTCAATATCAAGTATGCATAAACTGTGCAACCCGAGAAGTCACCTTGACAAGTCAGGAAGGGCAGACTACAAAATTATATGCCCACATAAGTATACCCAAGAAAGAAATGGTATTCACTGCAGTAGCTCAAGGATTGGATCTGATTCCTGTGGTCAGTGAAATTTCCCGATGTATTTCCTGAGGAATTACCCGGAATGCCTCCAGACAGAGAGCTTGAGTTTGCAATTGATATTGTGCCCGAAACCGCACCGTTATACAAGTATTATCGGATGCCTTCGTCGGAATTAGTAGATTTAAAGAAAAAACTTGATGAGATGTTGCAGAAAGGATATATCCGCCCAAGTTCGTCACCCTGGGGATCACCTGCAATATTTGTAGACAAGAAAGATGATGGTCTCAGGATGTGTGTCGACTATCGTCAGTTGAACGATGTCACGATCAAGAACAAATACCCTCTACCAAGTATTGATGACTTGCTCGATCAGCTCAGTGGTGCAAAATTATTTTCTAAGGTTGATTTAAGGACCGAATATCATCAACTAAAAATCAAGGAGGAAGATATTCCTAAGACCGCGTTCACTACCCGGTACAGTCTCTATGAATATACGGTGATGTCTTTCGGTCTCACAAATGCCCCGCCTTTTTCATGCATATGATGAATAAGGTGTTCATGGAATTCTTGGGTAAGTTTGTGGTGGTTTTCATCGATGATATTCTCATATACTCCAAGAGTGACGAAGAACACGCAGAACACCTTTGAGCAGTCTTACAACGACTCCATGACCATCAGCTTTATGAAAAATTCAGCAAATGTGAGTTTTCGCTCAAACAAGTCGGATTTCTGGGGCATGTTCTTTCAGCAGAAGGTATCGCAGTGGATCCTAGCAAAGTGAAAGATGTGCTCGATTGGGAAGCACCCACGACAGTATCCCAAATCCAGAGTTTCCTTGGATTAGCGGTTACTACCGACGGTTCATCGAAGGATTCTCCAAAATTGCCAAGACCATGATAGAACTCCTCAAGAAGGACAAGAAGTTTGAATGGACCGAGGATTGCGAGCGGAGCTTTAATGAGCTAAAAACCAGATTAACATCAGCACCGGTCTTGACTCCCTCAAACATTTACCGCAGCTTTGATGTGTATTGCAACGCATCTAGATAGGACATTGGGTGTGTACTTATGCAAGACGGCAAGGTGGTAGCCTATGCATCTCGCCAGCTATGACCTCATGAAGGAAACTATCCTACACTGGTCGTTGTTGTGCACTCTCTAAAGATTTGGAGACATTATCTCATTGGAAAGAGATGTCAAATATTTACCGACCACAAGAGTCTCAAATATATATTCACCCTACCAGACTTAAACCTTCGACAGCGAAGATGGCTCGAGTTGGTCAAAGACTATGATTTGGAAATAAATTACCATCCAGGAAAGGCTAGCGTAGTTGCTGATGCCCTCAGTGGCAAGCCTGCCAACTTGAATGCCATGATGGAGTCTTTGCCTCCAGAACTCCAGCAGGAGATCGCTCAGCTCAACTTGGTAATTGTAAATGTCAGCCTTGCGAATATTTTGGAAATAACTCCTACACTAGAATAGGAGATTCGCATAGCACAGGCTGAAGACGAGAGTCTGCAAGTATATATCAAAAACCTACAAGAAGGTAATACTCGAGATTTCTCAAGAGACGCACTGGGTACACTCAGGTTCCGAGGAAGGATATGCGTACCTGAGTAGGTAGAATTAAGCAAGAAAATTTTGGGAGAAGCACACGAATCCTCATATTCAATACACCTAGGCGGAACTAAAATGTACGAAGACCTTCGACAGGTATTTTGGTGGGATGGAATGAAAAGGGACATCGCATATTTTGTCGCTTGTTGCGATATCTACAACAAAGTAAAGGCGGAACACCAAAAACCCGTCGGACTTCTCCAATCCCTACCCGTCTCGCAATGGAAATGGGACAATGTCTGCATGGACTTTATCACCGGTCTACCCAGAATTCACCGAGGCAATGATGCTATATGGGTCATAGTGGACACGTTGACTAAAGGCGCTCACTTTATTCTAATCCGCACCACTCTTCACGCTAATAAACTTGCACAATTGTATGTATCCCGGATTGTCAGTTTGCATGGAGTGCCAAAAACAATCACTTCAGACCGAGGTTCATTGTTTACATCCGCATTTTGGTCCCAACTCCATCAAACTTTGGGGATCGCTCTCAAATATAGCACCGCCTATGATCCACAAACAGATGGACAGACTAAACGGGTAAATCAAATCCTTGAGGACATGCTTCGAGCATGTGCCTTAGCCGATGGACCCAAATGGGAAGATTGTCTACCATATGCGGAATTCTCATACAACAAAAGTTTTCAAACCAGTCTAAAAATGTCGCCCTTTGAAGCTTTGTATAGCCGTAAGTGCCGCACTCCGTTAAATTGGTCCCAAACCAGAGATAGCCGTATTTTCGGTACGGATCTGATATTAGAGGCAGAAAAACAAGTCAAGGAAATTCGAGATAGACTACAACTGGCTAAGTCACGACAAAAGAGTTATTATGATGCCAAACATCGGCAAGTCAGTTTTGAAGCTGGTGAACACGTGTATCTCACGGTCACCCGAGGCAAATTAGCACCAAGGTATATCGGTCTGTTCCCCATCATGACACGAGTTGGTACAGTTGCCTATCAGTTGGAATTGCCACCAGAATTGTCAGAAGTACACAACGTGTTCCACTTATCATGGCTGAGAAGGTGTATTTCACCACCCGAGAAGAGGACTAATATGTCAGAGATTGAGCTTGCCAAAGATTTAACTTATGAGGAGAGACCGTTCAAAATCTTGGATGAGGCAGGAAGGGTCAAACGCAGCAAAGCGATCAAATTTTACAAGGTACAGTAGGAGCATCATACCAAAGAAGAGGCAACCTGGGAAAGAGAGGATTTTTTAAAGACAACCTACCCTGAATTGTTTTCCCAAGCAACAGAATCTTGAGGACGAGATTCATCTTAAGTGGGGGAGGTTTGTGACAGGCTGGTTTTTGCCTTCTCTCTTTTTCCAGACTTTCTTTTGCATCTGCTTTGGATTTGGAGTTTTGAATCAATTCAGATGGACTTGAACACTTGGGCTTACCCTTGATTTTCACCCAAGTGACCCATCCACCTCTAATTCACTTTTCCTTCTCTGAAAACCTCCAACAAAAGCCCACAGAATATTTTTCATAAAAGAAAAATATTCATTTTCTTCCCTAAAAATCACTTCAGAGAAGTGTGCTCCAAAGCAACCCCATTTTTCTTTGCCCACAAAAATCTGAGAAAATTCCCAATTATTCTTTGAACCCCGGGGCACCTCTCTGAGAAAAAATATTGCATAACTTTTTGTCATATTTTTGCTACAGAAAATCATTTCTGTTCTGGACCAAATGACCAGTTTGTACAACAAGTATATTTTTGCTTGATCTTTTGGGGCTGATCTTTTATCAGCTTAATCACCCTCCTAAGAGATTACAAAACCCCAAAGCACAGCCCTTAACTCTCACTAGATTTTTCTCAGCAAAACTCACAAGTTTCTGTCCAGAAACTTGCCAGGAAGAGAGCCACTCACACAGTGCACCTGTGACCCATCCAACTATGCAAAACGACCAAAACCACTAAGGACTAGCCGCCATACATAGTGTTTGCGCTTAGCTCAGCCTGATGCCAAAGTTCACGCGGTGACCACGCAAGTCCAAGGTGTTTGGCATGCGGTCGACGCACTCTTTGTGGCGCCAACGCCTCTGTTGCGCGCGTGCTCGCTGCCCCGACCACCGCACCTTACCAAACCGTGCCACCATCTTCGTTTGAACCTCCATAACTGCACCCTGGCGCTCACCGATGCAGGAGCTCGCCGGAGCGAGCACGGGCACGGCACAGCCATGGCAACAGTGTGCCCGTGCCCCTGTGCTCATCGCGTACCACGCTCATGTGCTCGTCTCTGCTCGTCTACAGCCTCCGCATGATCTCCGACGTCTTCCCCCTCTCTCACTGACGCCATTCGTCGTCGGGCGACGCTCTAGAGAGCTCCGATGAGCTCTCGATCCCCGCCTCGGCCTCGCCTATATATAGCCCCCTTCCGAACTCGATTCTCTCCACACAAACACACACTCAGCACACCTCCACGATCTCGTAGGAAGCCGCAGCCCGGCCGGGCAAGCCTCTAGCCGCCGTCCCTGACCCGTGCTCGACGGCAATCCCCGTCCACTGCTCCCTCACTCTCCAGAGCCGCTCGAGATCCACCAACCACTCTGGCGTGTTCGTGGTGGTTCACTGGTGCGAGCTGGTGTCGTTGGAGCTGCTGAACCGGCCCTGCCTTAACGGAATCGCCAACTCTGACGAGCCCCGCTCGCTGCCGCCGCTAGAGAGCTCTGTTCCGACCCCGTCCGGCCACCCTTAGCCACGCTACGGGTTCGGGCAGGTGCATCTCAATCTCCTCTCCCATCCTATCCCTTTGGATCGGGCCAAGCAGCCCTCCTTGCCGGCGTGAGCTCCGACGGGGCCTCGCCGTGCTCTGTTTCCTTCTCCCCATCCCTCCGACCTGACTAGCGGGGCCCGCTGTCAGCCACTCAGACCATGGCCGAAGCGGTATGAGTGGTGGCGCCCGGGTGGTTTACGCCTTCGACGTCACCCCCCCCCCAGATTTTCTTTTTAATTCAAATTTAGTTCAAATTTTGACCAAACTTTGACCAGCTATAACTCTTATTCTACAAGTCCAAATGAGTTGATTCTTTTTGCATTATGTTCTTACTGGAAAATCCTAGCAGCACACCCAAAATGGGATTTTTCCTTGCTGCCTAGAATTTCTGGTAATTTTCAGAAGTGTTCTTGATATTTTATTTTTGTCATTTGAATTATTTTCAGAAGTTGAATCTTGTCTTGAAGGCATCCAAGAGGAGTGTGGAGCTCCTCTGCACTAAGGCAAGCCACAGAAACATTTTCATGCTGTCTTTGCAATATTCATAATTTTCTACTTGAATTTATATGTTATTCATTGCATATAGTATTACATTAAATAATTTCTTGTGTTATTTACTTTGTCATGATCAAATGCTTAGTTAACAAAAGTGAATGCTTGAACTAGTGAAATGTAGTTGGAGAAGATAATCTAAGTAAATTTGTTATGACTATGGTGATATGATTGGCGGTATTATTTTTCCTTTATACATGCATAGATAATTTTTATTTGATTAAAGTCAACTAAAGTGATGAGTATGAATAACAAGTAGGAAAGGACCAGAAGTGTTGAGAGTTAAGTTTGTGCAAGTAGAACTTTGAATGAAGTTGATCTGTTATGATATGTGATGCACGTTATATGATTGCATAAGCATGGCATATATTGACTCGAGCATTTTATTTCAAGTTAAACCTGATGATAATTGAACTTGAACATAAAGTTGATCGAGTCATGGTGCCACTGAGTCAGGCTGACAAGTGCAACCACATTTGCCTTTATTGGGAGGCCCTTAGTCGTCTGTTGTCATGCCTTTTGTCGGTGCCTCCAATGAGGGAAGGTTATGGGCATGCTTTACCCTGGCCCGGTAAGCAGACATAATCTTATGGACCCGTTCTTATTATGGTACCATGTCCCTGTTTGGGACTGTTTATTTGCCACGACGGTGGTAGTTTTGCCTTTGGTAGGCTGGGTCACCCAGGACTAAGCCCAGTGGGGAGTTGGTCGGAGTGGCCGCAAGAGTGCCATGGCAACGGGAGAGTTCTGTCGGAATGCCGCTGGTCCACCCGAATGGGAGTGCGAGGCCATGGGTTTCGTGGTGTGGGTAAAGTGCGCTACCTCTGCAGAGTGTATTAATCTATTGATAGCCGCGCCCGTGGATAAGGGCCCAGTTCGTAACTAAGTCACACCATGGATCAACTGTTAATAATAAATCTGCCACACTAATGAACTTGCATTGCACTGGTTGGATCATGATGTGGTCAGTGAGACTGACCGTTGTGGGATCACTTGTGATCCGGAATTGATCACGGTTTGGTGACGAGATAACCAGTTGGACAAAGTATGGTTCCGTTCATGCTTCGTCGTGAGCACGGTTCGGTCGTGAGGCGACCATGTTGGTAAGGGAGTCTGAGTGACTCGATGCACAAGTTTGGTTTCACTGCATGAGTAGCATGATGTTGTTCGCATTTAACTTGATTAAATGTCATGATATTGTTTGTCATTATGGTTATGTTTGTTGTGAGCTTGCAAGTACATTCAATGTACTGACCTGGCGTGTTATGCCAGATTTCAGGAAAGTCTAACTGGATCGGAGTGCTGCCGTGCCTAGACCATGTCCACATCGGTTTCCCTGTGCTATGGAGTCCCGCTACGTCGTTGTTCCGCTGCCGTGTAGATTGTTGTGCTCGAGGCCCCTTTTATGTTCACTAAATAATGTACATATTGTTCAGCCGCACCGAGTGTGCCGCTTGGCCTCGCAACTTGATGTAACATCACACTTTGCTTCTGCTAGTTCAATAAAGCCGTGTTTTTTATATCAAGATGTTGTGTGTTGCCAGAAGACATGATCTCTGGGTTGGCAATACAAGGTAAACCGGTCGCTCTGAGCCGGGGTGCCACAATGTGCATGTAGTTCAAATTTGTATTATGCACATAAATGCATTGAAAACTCAGTTAATGCGTAAAAGTTTCCAAACAAACCCCAAAAAATCATAAAAGTTGACACAACACTCCTGTTGTTCTATGCTGACACGAGAAAAAAATTTGAAAGCAATAAGAGGCAATGGATATCGTTCTGTCCCCAAAGGTGGGACGTTCCCTACCGAAACCATCATGCTTGTTGTGAGAAGCTCTGATTTGTGAGAAGCATATACCCAAACCTGCCCCAAATGAGACAAAAAATTTTACAAACGCATGTTGATGCCGCTCCATGAAAGCATGACAAGTTTCATGAATTTCAGACGATTTTTGGATTTACTAGAATTTAAAAACCAGGTATCTAAGTGTTTGCAGCCGAGTGACGGTGGCAGGGTGTTTGACATTCATTCACATTTCTTACATGGGACCTAAGCATGCAACCAAGGACACAGATTCAAATTTTCAACCAATTTATATGCATTAGAGGATGTGCCTGTAGTTCAAATTTGAATTATGCACATGAATGCATAGAAAATTCAGTTAATGCATAAAAATGCCCAAGCGAACCCCGAAAAATCCCAAAGATTGTCACAACACTCCTGTTGTTCTATGTTGACACTAGGAAAAAATTGAAATCGAGAAGAGGCAATGGATATCGTTTCGTCACCAAAGGTGGGGCATTCCCTACTGAAACCACCAGGCTTGTTGTGAGAAGCTATGGTTTGTGAGAAGCATATCCCCAAACCTGCCTCAAACGGGACAAAAAATTTACCACGGCATGTTGATGTTGCTCCATGATAGCATGCCAAGTTTCATGAATTTCAAAGGAGCTTTGGATTTACTAGAATTAAAAAACCAGGTATCTCAATGTTTGCGGCCGAGTGACGGTGGCAGGGTGTTTGACATTCATTCTCATTTCTTGCATGTGACCTAAGCATGCAACGAAGGACACAGATTTGAATTTTCAACTAATTTATATGCATTAGAGCATGTGCATGTAGTTCAAATTTCAATTATGCACATGAATGCATAGAAAACTCAGTTAATGTATAAAAATGTGCAAGCGAACCCTAAAAAATCCCAAAAATTGACCCAACACTCCTGTTGTTCTATGTTGACACTAGGGAAAAATTGAAATCGAGAAGAGGCAACGGATATCGTTTCGTCCAGAAGGTGAAACGTACCCTATCAAAACCATCACACTTGTTGTGAGAAGCTCTGGTTTATGACAAACTTATACCCAAACCTGCCCCAGATGGGACAAATTTTTTACCACGGCATGTTGATGCCACTCCATGATAGCATGCCGAGTTTCATAAATTTGGGACGACTTTTGGATTTACTAGAATTACAAAAGCAAGTACGTCGACGTTTGCCGGAGAGCCACGGTGTCGTGGCGTTCGAAATTCATCCTCATTTCTTGCATGGGACATAAGCATAAACCCATGGACACATATATGATTTTACAACCCATGTTGGTGCACCTAAGCATGTGCATCTAGTTTAATTTTGAATTGTGCACCTGAAATGGCTAGAAAAATAATTTAATGTATAAAATGTTGAAACGAACCCTGAATAATTCCAATTACTTTACGACACACATATAGTTGCATGTTCACTACAGATAAAAGGTCTAGCAATTCAAACACCGTCCATTTTCACTATGACCCCATTATGTAATTCAAATCAAGACGAAAAATCAAGTAGATCCCACATAGTTTATTATAACCAACCATATGAGATGCAGCACAAAATATCTTGGAGCACCGTTGGAGTATAGTACGCATATGGCTTACGTGAGAAGGTGCGACTGCTACAGTCCACAGCCCGCTCTGAATAAGGGACCATGTCTGATGACACTTTGCGTGCCAGTTTTTTCGCTAAAGTGATTCCAAATTTTCGGCTTCCGCGGAAATATCTACCTCCCCGCCCTCCCCCTTACCAAAAGCCACATTTCCCCTGTTTCTGCCTTCCTTTTCAAGTCGAAACCTTCACTCCTTGCTTGCAGCGCCACCTCCTCGTCGGCGACCCTCCTTAACGCTGCTCGGCCTCGTCTATCCAGGCAGGTAATCCACACCCGACCCCCATCCTCCTCTTCCTTCCACATCCCACATGCTTTGACCGCCGGCGTGACGCCTTCCACCCAAATCACCGACCCCTCCACCAAATAAGCGCCGCCCTAAGCCATGGTGCACACAGTATAGCCAGGATCTCAAGGAGCATTTCGCAGCGGAGAAGCAAATCATGGCCACACGCGCGGATGAGGTCATGATGGCTGCCATCCGTGCCGACCCCCAGATCTTGGAGGAGCACCTCGTTGTCGAGGCCACCGTCGATGCCTCGTGCGCTGACACCGCGACGCGGTTGGCTGCTTTAAACGATAGTTTGTGACGTTTTCTCAAGGCCATCATCGGTGCCTTCGACAAAGACTATGAGGTGTTTTCTCAGCGTGCATGTGCTTACCTCATCTCGAGAGCCAGTAGGTTGGTGCCCGGAGTGGCTCGGGCAACTCACCACTACGACGAGGGCACCCATGATGCGGAGGCCTCGCCCTCTTCCATGTCCAAGGAGCCAATTGATGTCTACTACACAACCTTCTTCTTGTATACGTTGTTGGGCCTCCAAGTGCAGAGGTTTGTAGGACAGAAGCAAATTTCCCTCAAGTGGATGACCTAAGGTTTATCAATCCGTAGGAGGCGTAGGATGAAGATGGTCTCTCTCAAGCAACCCTGCAACCAAATAACAAAGAGTCGCTTGTGTCCCCAACACACCCAATACAATGTTAATTGTATAGGTGCACTAGTTCGGCGAAGAGATGGTGATACAAGTGGTATATGGATGGTAGATAATAGTTTTTGTAATCTGAAAATATAAAAACAGCAAGGTAACTAATGATAAAAGTGAGCGTAAACGGTATTGCAATGTGTGGAAATAAGGCCTAGGGTTCATACTTTCGCTAGTGCAAGTCCTCTCAACAATAATAACATAATTGGATCATATAACTATCCCTCAACATGCAACAAAGAGTCACTCCAAAGTCACTAATAGCGGAGAACGAACGAAGAGATTATGGTAGGGTACGAAACCACCTCAAACTTATTCTTTCCAATCAATCCGTTGGGCTATTCCTATAAGTGTCACAAATAGCCCTAGAGTTCGTACTAGAATAACGCATTAAGACACAAATCAACCAAAACCCTAATGTCACCTCGATACTCCAATGTCACCTCAAGTATCCGTGGGTGTGATTATACGATATGCATCACACAATCTCAGATTCATCTACTCAACCAACACAAAGGACCTCAAAGAGTGCCCCAAAGTTCTACCGGAGAATCACGACGAAAACATGTGCCAACCCCTATGCATAGGTTCATGGGCGGAACCCGCAAGTTGATCACCAAAACATACATCAAGTGAATCACGTGATATCCCATTGTCACCACACATACGCACGGCAAGAAATACATCAAGTGTTCTCAAATCTTTAAAGACTCAATCCAATAAGATTACTTCAAAGGGGAAACTCAATTCATTACAAGAGAGAAGAGGGGGAGGAGAAACATAAGATCCAACTATAATAGCAAAGCTCGCGATACATCAAGATTGTGCCAAATCAAGAACACGAGAGAGAGAGAGAGAGAGAGAGAGAGAGATCAAACACATAGCTACTGGTACATACCCTCAGCCCCGAGGGAGAACTACTCCATCCTCGTCATGGAGAGCACCGGGATGATGAAGATGGACACCGGAGAGGGATTGCCCCCTCCGGCAGGGTGCCGGAACGGGTCTAGATTGGCTTTCGGTGGCTACGGAGGCTTCTCGCGGCGAAACTCCCGATCTATTGTGATCACGGATGTTTTTAGGGTATATGGAAATATATAAGCGGAAGAAGTACGTCAGGGGGGGCACGAGGGGCTCACGAGGGTGGAGGGCGCGCCCAGGGGGGTGCGCGCACCCCCTACCTCATGACCTCCTCGCAAAGCCCCCGACGTGCACTCCAAGTCTTCTGGGCTTCTTTCCTTCCAAAAATGAGTTCCGTGAAGTTTCAGGTCAACAGGACTCTGTTTGATTTTCCTTTTCTTCGAAACCCTAAAACAGGGTAAAAACAAAAACTGGAACTGGGCTCTGGGTTAATAGGTTAGTCCCAAAAATGATATAAAAGTTTGTAATAAAGCCCATAAACATTCAAAACAGTAAATAATATAGCATGGAGCAATCGAAAATTATAGATATGTTGGAGACGTATCAGCATCCCCAAGCTTAATTCATGCTCGTCCTCGAGTAGGTAAATGATAAAAACAGAATGTTTGATGCGGAGTGCTAGTTGGCATAATTTCAATGTAATTCTTCTTGATTGTGGTATGAATATTCAAATCCATAAGATTCAAGACAAAAGTTCATATTGACGTAAAAATAATAATACTTACCAACTAAGAAATTATGTCTTCTCAAAATAACATGGCAAAAGAAAGCTATCCCTGCAAAATCATATAGTCTGGTTATGCTCTATCTTCACCACACAAAATATTTAAATCATGCACAACCCCAATGACAAGCCAAGCAATTGTTTCATACTTTTGATGTTCTCAAACTTTGTCAATCTTCACGCAATACATGAGTGTGAGCCATGGACATAGCACTATAGGTGGAATAGAATGGTGGTTGTGGAGAAGACAAAAAGGGAGAAGATAGTCTCACATCAACTAGGCGTATCAACGGGCTATGGAGATGCCCATCAATAGATATCAATGTGAGTGAGTAGGGATTGCCATGCAACGGATGCACTAGAGCTATAAGTGTATGAAAGCTCAACAAAAGAAACTAGTGGGTGTGCATCCAACTCGCTTGCTCACGAAGACCTAGGGCATTTTGAGGAAGCCCATCATTGGAATATACAAGCCAAGTTCTATAATGAAAGATTCCCACTAGTATATGAAAGTGACAACATAGGAGACTCTCTATCATGAAGATCATGGTGCTACATTGAAGCACAAGTGTGGTACAAGGATAGTAGCATTGCCCCTTCTCTCTTTTTCTCTCATTTTTTTATTTTTTTATTTTATTTTTTTATTTGGGCCTCCTCTTTTTTTGGCCTCTTTTTTTCTTTTTTTTATTTAGGCTTCACTGGCCTCTTTTATTTATTTATTTTCATCCGGAGTCTCATCCCGACTTGTGGGGGAATCATGGTCTCCATCATCCTTTCCTCACCGGGACAATGCTCTAATAATGATGATCATCACACTTCTTTTTTACTTACAACTCAAGAATTACAACTCAATACTTAGAACAAGATATGACTCTATATGAATGCCTCCGGCGGTGTACCGGGATGTGCAATGATGCATGAGTGACATGTATGAAAGAATTATGAACGGTGGCTTTACCACAAATACAATGTCAACTACATGATCATGCAAAGAAATATGACAATGATGGAGCATGTCATAATAAACGGAACGGTGGAAAGTTGCATGGCAATATATCTCGGAATGGCTATGGAAATGCCATAATAGGTAGGTATGGTGGCTGTTTTGAGGAAGGTGTATGGTGGGTTTATGGTACCGGCAAAAGTTGCGTGGTACAAGAAAGGCTAACAATGGTGGAAGGGTGAGAGTGCGTATAATCCATGGACTCAACATTAGTCATAAAGAACTCACATACTTATTGCAAAAATCTATTAGTTATCGAAACAAAGTACTACGCGCATGCTCCTAGGGGGATAGATTGGTAGGAAAAGACCATCGCTCGTCCCCGGCCGCCACTCATAAGGAAGGCAATCAGTAAATAAATCATGCTCCAACTTCATCACATAACGGTTCACCATACGTGCATGCTATGGGAATCACAAACTTCAACACAAGTATTTCTCAAATTCACAACTACTCAACTAGTATGACTCTAATATTACCATCCTCATATCTCAAAACAATCATCAAGTATCAAACTTCTCTTAGTATTCAACACACTCATAAGAGAATTTTATTATTCTTGAATACCTAGCATATTAGGATTTTAAGCAAATTACCATGCTATTTAAGACTCTCAAAATAATATAAGTGAAGCATGAGAGTTCATCTATTTCTTCAAAATAAAACTATCACCATGCTCTAAAAGATATAAGTGAAGTACTAGAGCATCGACAAACTACTCCGAAAGATATAAGTGAAGATCAATGAGTGGTTGAATAATTATGCAACTATGTGAAGACTCTCTAACATTTAATAATTTCAGATCTTGGTAATTTATTCAAACAGCAAGCGAAGCAAAATAAAATGACATCTAAGAATAGCAATCATCATGTGAAGAAGCAAAAACTTAGGATCAACCGATACTAACCGATAGTTGTTGAAGAAGAAAGGTGGGATGCCAACCGGGGCATCCCCAAGCTTAGACGCTTGAGACTTCTTGAAATATTATCTTGAGGTGCCTTGGGAATCCCCAAGATTGAGCTTTTGTGTCTCCTTAATTCCTCTCATATCACGGTCTCCCTAAATCTCAAAAGCTTCATCCACACAAAACTCAACAAGGACTCGTGAGATAAGTTAGTATAAGCCATTGCCAAAACCTTATCATACTCTACTGTAGCAAATCACTAAAATTATTATTCAACATTGCATACTAAATGCCACTGCATATTTAATAGTCCTACCCTCAAATAGAATCATTAAAGAAGCAAACATATGCAAACAATGCAAACATAACAGCAATATGCCTAAACAGGATAGTCTGTAAAGAATGCAGCAACATCCATACTTCCCTACCTCCAAAAATTATGAAAGAAAATTCCCGCTGCAGTAAATTTATCAGATCTTAATATGCAAAAGGTTTCAACATTTTATCACATTCTTACTTTTCTAGGGAATTATTGCAACAGCGGTAAACTTTCTGTTTTCAAACAGCAACATGAAGACTTGTAACATAGGCATAGTGAAGGCTATCAATGCCACTTTTATTGAAATAAAAGATGCAAAACATTGTTCTAAATAACAGCAAGAAAATTCTAACAAAATAAATTGACGCTCCAAGCAAAACACATATCATGTGGCGAATAAAAATATAGCTCCAAGTAAAGTTACCGATGAACAAAGACGAAGGAGGGGATGCCTTCCGGGGCATCCCCAAGCTTAGGCTCTTGGTTTTCCTTGAATATTACCTTGGGGTGCCATGGGCATCCCCAAGCTTAGGCTATTGCCACTCCTTATTCCATAGTCCATCGAATCCTTACCCAAAACGTGAAAACTTCACAACACAAAACTTAACAGAAAACTCGTAAGCTCTGTTAGTATAAGAAAATAAATCACCACTTCAAGGTACTGTAATGAACTCATTATTTATTTATATTGGTGTTAAACCTACTGTATTCCAACTTCTCTATGGTTTATAAACTATTTTACTAGCCATAGATTCATCAAAATAAGTAAACAACACATGAAAAACAGAATCTGTCAAAAACAGAACAGTCTGTAGTAATCTGGATCAAACGTATACTTATGGAACTCATAAAATCTCAAATAAATTTCTGGACCTGAGGAATTTATCTATTAATCATATGCAAAAATAATTAACTAAATAGCACTCTCCAAATAAAAATGGCAGCAATTCTCGTGAGCGCTAAAGTTTCTGTTTTTTACAGCATGATCAACAAGACTTTCCCCAAGTCTTCCCAAAGGTTCTACTTGGCACAAACACTAATTAAAACCATAAAACCACATCTAAACAGAGTCTAGATGAATTATTTATTACTAAACAGGAACAAAGTAAGGAACTAAAATAAAATTGGGTTTCCTCCCAACAAGCGCTATCGTTTAATGCCCCTAGCTAGGCATGATGATTTCAATGTTGCTCACATAAAATATAAGAATTGTAAAATAAAAAGAGCATCATGAAGAATATTAATAGCACATTTAAGTCTAACATACTTCCTATGCATAGGGATTTTGTGAGCAAACAACTTATGGGAACAATAATCAACTAGCATAGGAAGGCAAAACAAGCATAACTTCAAAACTTTAAGCACATAGAGAGGAAACTTGGTATTATTGCAATTCCTACAAGCATATATTCCTCCCTCGTAATAATTTTCAGTAGCATCATGAATTAATTCAACAATATAACCCGCACCTAAAGCATTCTTTTCATTATCTACAAGCATAGAAAATTTACTACTCTCCACATAAGCAAAATTCTTCTCATGAATAATAGTGGGAGCAAACTCAACAAAATAATTATCATGTGAGGCATAATCCAATTCAAAACTAAAATCATGATGACAAGTTTCATGGATATCATTATTCTTTAGAGCATACAAGTCATCACAATAATCATCATAGATAGCAACTTTGTTCTCATAATCAATTGGAACCTCTTCCGAAATAGTGGATTCATCACAAAATAAAGTCATGACCTCTCCAAATCCACTTTCATCAATATAATCATCGTAAATAGGAGGCATGCTTTCATCATAATAAATTTGCTCATCAAAACTTGGGGGACAAAAAATATCATCTTCATCAAACATAGCTTCCCCACGCTTGTGGCTTTGCATATCATTAGTATCATGGATATTCAAGGAATTCATACTAACAACATTGCAATCAAGCTCATCATTCAAATATTTAGTGCCAAACATTTTATAGATTTCTTCTTCTAGCACTTGAGCACAATTATCCTTTCCATCATACTCACGAAAGATATTAAAAAGGTGAAGCGTATGAGACAAACTCAATTCCATTTTTTGTAATTTTCTTTTATAAACTAAACTAGTGATAAAACAAGAAACTAAAAGACTCGATTGCAAGATCTACAGATATACCTTCAAGCACTCACCTCCCCGGCAACGGCGCCAGAAAAGATCTTGATGTCTACTACACAACCTTCTTCTTGTAGACGTTGTTGCGCCTCCAAGTGCTGAGGTTTGTAGGACAGTAGCAAATTTCCCTCAAGTGGATGACTTAAGGTTTATCAATCCGTAGGAGGCGTAGGATGAAGATGGTCTCTCTCAAGCAACCCTGCAACCAAATAATAAAGAGTCTCTTGTGTCCCCAACACACCCAATACAATGGTAAATTGTATAGGTGCACTAGTTCGGCAAAGAGATGGTGATACAAGCGGTATATGGATGGTAGATAATAGTTTTTGTAATCTGAAAATATAAAAACAGCAAGGTAACTAATGATAAAAGTGAGGGTAAATGGTATTGCAATGTGTGGAAATAAGGCCTAGGGTTCATACTTTCGCTAGTGCAAGTCCTCTCAACAATAATAACATAATTGGATCATATAACTATCCCTCAACATGCAACAAAGAGTCACTCCAAAGTCACTAATAGCGGAGAACGAATGAAGATATTATGGTAGGGTACGAAACCACCTCAAAGATATTCTTTCCAATCAATCTGTTGGGCTAATCCTATAAGTGTCACAAACAGCCCTAGAGTTCATACTAGAATAACACCTTAAGACACAAATCAACCAAAACCCTAATGTCACCTAGATAATCCAATGTCACCTCAAGTATCCGTGGGTGTGATTATACGATATGCATCACACGATCTCAGATTCATCTATTCAACCAACACAAAGGACCTCAAAGAGTGCCCCAAAGTTCTACCGGAGAATCACGACGAAAACGTGTGCCAACCCCTATGCATAGGTTCATGGGCGGAACTCGCAAGTTGATCACCAAAACTTACATCAAGTGAATCACGTGATATCCCATTGTCACCACAGATACGCACGGCAAGACATACATCAAGTGTTCTCAAATCTTTAAAGACTCAATCCGATAAGATTACTTCAAAGAGGAAACTCAATTCATTACAAGAGAGAAGAGGGGGAGGAGAAACATAAGATCCAACTATAATAGCAAAGCTCGCGATACATCAAGATCGTGCCAAATCAAGAACACGAGAGAGAGAGAGAGAGAGATCAAACACATAGCTACTGGTACATACCCTCAGCCCCGAGGGAGAACTACTCCCTCCTCGTCATGGAGAGCACCGGGATGATGAAGATGGACACCAGAGAGGGATTGCCCCCTCCGGCAGGGTGCCGGAACGGGTCTAGATTGGCTTTCGGTGGCTACGGAGGCTTCTGGCGGCGGAACTCCCGATCTATTGTGCTCACGGATGTTTTTAGGGTATATGGAGATATATAGGCGGAAGAAGTACGTCACGGGGGCCACGAGGGGCTCACGAGGGTGGAGGGCGTGCCCCCTGCCTCTTGACCTCCTCGCAGAGCCCCCGACGTGCACTCCAAGTCTTCTGGGCTTCTTTCCTTCCAAAAATGAGTTCCGTGAAGTTTCAGGTCAATAGGACTCCTGTTTGATTTTCCTTTTCTTCGAAACCCTAAAAGAGGGTAAAAAACAGAAACTGGCACTGGGCTCTGGGTTAATAGGTTAGTCCCAAAAATGATATAAAAGTGTATAATAAAGCCCATAAACATTCAAAACAGTAAATAATATAGCATGGAGCAATCAAAAATTATAGATACGTTGGAGACGTATCACCAATCGTCATCTGTATCTCCGACAATGAGGAGTAGCTTGTCTTATTAGCTCACTATAAGGATCCGTGTTCAGTTTGCTAGCTACTGCCTTTCCTTAACAAATTCTAGTGAATTGTGCTATCTACTTTTACCTTGCAATCTTCTGCTCTAGTGTATATGTTCTATATGTCGGGCAATGTGGTGTTCAGTTAACTGTTTAGTTCAATTTTGCAAATGTGGTGTTCAATTCTTCAGGGTGCAATTTTCCAAGTTGTCAAGCATACTTGGTTTGGTTAACTGTCTGATCTTCATTTGTTGTGGTGTTTAGTTAACTGTTTGGTTCAATTCTGCAATGCGATGTTCAATTGTTGTGGGTGCATTCTGTTATTGTATACCATGTGAGAAATAAATTGAATTTGGCTGTACTAAACACATGAGAAACAAATACAATTGCTATATTTCCAAGTTGTTAAGCATGCTTGGTTTGTTTAGCTGTCTGGTCTTCTATTAGGACTATGTTATGTTGTGCAATATGGTGCTCAGTTAACGTTTGGTTCATTTGTTGTGGTGTTTAGTTAACTATTTGGTTCAATTCTGCAATGTGATGTTCAATTGTTGTGGCTGCATTCTGTTATTGTATACCATGTGAGAAATAAATCGAATTTGGTTGTACTAAATACATGAGAAACAAACACAATTGCTATATTTCCAAGTTGTTAAGCATGCTTGGTTTGGTTAACTGTCTGATCTTCTATTAGGAGTATGTTATATTGTGCAATGTGGTGCTCAGTTAACGTTTGGTTCATTTGTTGTGGTGTTTAGTGAACTGCTTGGTTCAATTATGCAATGCGATGTTCAATTGTTGTGGTTGCATTCTGTTATTGTATACCATGTGAGGAATAAATCGAATTTCGCTGCACTTAATACATGAGAAACATATACAAGTGTTATATTTCCTAGTTCTTAATCATGCTTGGTTTGGATAAATTGGTTTCCATGTGGCTTGAATTAATATGATGAATCTGCAATGTGCTTATTTTTCATCAACATATTTTACTGATAGCATGCGATCCCTTACTTAACCTGATGACTAACTACCTTATATGTGTTGCAGGAAAACAATGGGAAGCACTGAGGTTTACTGATGATTACCTCTCAAACCACCTCTATGGTCAGGAGGCGAGAAAAGTTTTCATACAACACCCATGGTTCAATATTGAAGTGTTCCTAAAGAGGACGAAGGATGGACGGTCAATCATGCACAGGCACTGGCCTAAAGTTGCAAAGACCTTCAACATGAATGAAGACTCAATATTCGGCTTCCGCTTCAGCAGTTTTCTATATGAGATGCATCTGTCTATGCACCGTCTATGATGCTAATTTCGAAAGGTTCTAGATGATGCATGTGAAACTTGGTGTTGGTGCAGTTGTGTAATGGGGTAGCTGAGTGCTGAAGCTATATCATGTTGTACTCGGATGTATTTCAATTATGAAATCATGCTTCCTTAATATGGAAATGAAATATATTATGTGCTTAATATGAATGTCAATTAGATTAATAAATGGATTAATAATAATAGGGCAATTAGCCTGCTAATTGGGTTTTCCTATTGCAAATGGTTATTGAGAAAACACCATGGGCGATGACCTCAGGCAACGCACACAGTTTTTAGGAATAAACCGTGTTGGATCAATGAACAATCACACACGACATTCTCTTGAAAATTGTTTGCGTTACGCCACCTTGCGCAAAAATTTTCCTTGGAGTGACTGTGTGGGATGTATATACGAATGGAAACGTTTAGCGGGGACTGACTGTGTGGGATGTACTTACGATCGGAAACGATTTCGCCTATATTTTTTATTGTTTTAGCACTACTGTACGTATAACCATATTTGGTCGTTTGCCGGTCGCACACGACCTCATTTTGCCGAGAAGGGCATATCCCCGACGGTTTCTGGGTCGTGTGGGAAGGACCCCCTATCGCAGTCACTCACTATGTGACGGTTTTGAACGCCGTTGCAGAAAGGGGTTAAAAACCATTTGTATAGCACCGACGCGTACCAGTGACGGGTCAGTCAAAAAAAGGGTTCTTTCCTGTGTTACAAGGTATGAAGTTGAGTCAGACTCAATGCCCGACCATTGCTGAAGATAGAGAGAAAATAAAAGTTATTCCCTATGCCTCAGCCATAGGTTCTATCATGTATGCTATGCTATGTACCAGACCTGATGTGTGTCTTGCTATAAGTCTAGCAGGGAGGTACCAAAATAATCCAGGAGTGTATCACTGGACAACGGTCAAGAACATCCTAAAATACCTGAAAAGGACTAAGGAAATATTTCTCGGTTATGGAGGTGATAAAGAGTTCGTCGTAAAGAGTTACGTCGATGCAAGCTTTTACACCGATCCAGATGACTCTGAATCTTAATCTGGATACATATTAAAAATGGGAGCAATTAGCTAGAGTAGCTCCATGCAGTGCATTGTAGACATAGAAATTTACAAAATACATACGGATCTGAATATGGCAGACCCGTTGACTAAACTTCTCTCACAAGCAAAATAGGATCACACCTTAGTACTCTTTGGGTGTTAATCACATAGCGATATGAACTAGATTATTGACTCTAGTAAACCTTTTGGGTGTTGGTCACATGACGATGTGAACTATGGGTGTTAATCACATAAAGATGTGAACTATTGGTGCTAAATCACATGGCGATGTGAACTAGATTATTGACTCTAGTGCAAGTGGGAGACTAAAGGAAATGTGCCCTAGAGGCAATAATAAAGTTATTTAATTTATATTTCCTTATACCATGATAAATGTTTATTATTCATGCTAGAATTGTATTAACCGAAAACTTGATACATGTGTGGATACATAGACAAAAACACCATGTCCCTAGTAAGCCTTTACTAGACTAGCTCATTAATCAAAGATGGTTAAGTTTCCTAACCATTGACATGTGTTGTCATTTGATGAACGGGATCACATCATTACGAGAATGATGTGATGGACAAGACCCATCCGTTAGCTTAGCATATTGATCGTTAAGTTTTATTGCTATTGCTTTCTTCATGTCATATACATATTCCTTTGACTATGAGATTATGCAACTCCCGGATACCAGAGGAATACCTTGTGTGCTATCAAACATCACGAGGTAACTGGGCGATTATAAAGATGCTCTACAGGTATCTCCAAAGGTGTTTGTTGGGTTGGCATAGATCGAGATTAGGATTTGTCGTATCTCTGGGCCATCTCGGTAATACACATCATAAGAAGCCTTGTAAGCAATGTGACTATTAAGTTAGTTGCGGGATGATGTATTACAGAACGAGTAAAGAGACTTGCCGGTAACAAGATTGAACTAGGTATGAAGATACCGATGATCGAATCTCGGGCAAGTAACATACCGATGACAAAGGGAATAACGTATATTGTCATTACGGTACGACCGATAAAGATTTTCGTTGAATATGTGGGAGCCAATATGAACATCCAGATTCCGCTATTTGTTATTGACCGGAGAGGTGTCTCGGTCATATCTACATATAGGCCGAAATAGGAGGAGAAGGAAAGAGGGGAAGAGAGAAGGAAAGGGGAGGATTCGGCCTCCCCCTTCCTTCCCTCCCCCTCTCTCTTTCCTTTCCCCTCCGGTTAATAAGGAAGGGGGGCGAATTGGACAAGGCCCCAAGTAGGATTCCTCCTACTTGGGGCACCCCTTGGCTGCCCCCTCTCCCTCCCACCTATATATATGAGGAGGGGAGCCTAGAACACACATCAACAATTGTTAGCCATGTGTGACGCCCCCTTCATAGTTTACGCTTCCGGTCATATCTTCGTAGTGCTTAGGCGAAGCCCTGTGCGGATCACTTCACCATCACCGTCACCACACCGTCGTGCTGACGGAACTCTCCCTCAACACTTTGATGGATCAAGAGTTTGAGGGATGTCATCGAGCTGAACGTGTGCAGAACTCGGAGGTGCCGTACGTTCGGTGCTTGATCGGTCGGAACGAGAAGAAGTTTGACTACATCAACTGTGTTGTCAAACGCTTCCGCTTTCGGTCTACGAGGGTACATGGACACACTCTCCCCCTCTCGTTGCTTTGCATCTGCTAGATAGATCTTGCGTGAGCGTAGGAATTTTTTTTGAAATTGCATGCTACGTTTCCCAACATCGTCGTCATCCTCGACGACAGCGACGAGGAGGCGCCCGGGCCGTCCAACCCCGTCCGCCATAACGACCCATGGCAGGGGTGCAGCAAGGACGATGACGACGGCGGTGACTACACCAACTTCTACAGGCTCGTCAGCATGTAGAAGGCTCAAGGCGGCGGTGGCGGCGTAGTAGTAGTAGTTTTTAGTTTATTTATTAAATTATGTTTTTAGTTTGTACAAATATCAATGAAAACGCCTGAATTTCCTCCAAATTTGTGTTGTTTTGTACGAAGTTTGGCCGAATTTTCGATGACTTTTGTTTTCAAAAAGCGGTGTCTGGGGTTAGCTTGGGGCGGTGGTTGGGAAACCGGCCGCCCCCACGCCTATTTTATCGCCGGTTGGCCCCCAGACGGCGCTATTTCAAGCCCCTGGGGGGCCGAACGGCTGGAGTTGCTCTTAGGGAGGCTTGACCCCCTTTCGCCACCTTATGGTAGGGT
>NC_041388.1:353628346-353644418 GCF_002162155.2 Triticum dicoccoides | reverse complement strand
TCATATCATCACACTATATTTTCTTCAATTATGTTGGAGTATATGTATCTTGTAATCATAATTTGTATCATATATTCACATGTACATCATGCATTAAAACCTTATCTTGTAATTAAATTACATTTTCAGTGTTTATGCCTTTGTAATGATATATACAAGAGAGGAGTAGGAGAGGGGCGGAGGGGCGGCCGCATGGGCACATGGCATATTGTTTCTTTGTCCTTTTGTTTACCTAGGTTGTTTCTTTATTATTTGTAACTAAAGTCCTGTGATCTGTGGCATGCATGGGCAATATCTTTATTGGTGTATTAGTTTTCGTAGAATAAATTATGGACTACATGATATTAAATTTACATTAACTCAAAACACAAACATATGTGTGTAGTTAATATTTTTTAGAAGGCTAATATAAAATATAGGCCTTAGATTATCAATTAGGAAAATGTACCAAATCTACGGCCCATTCTTCCTATGCATGTATGGTTTCCCATACACTTTGGAGCTCGGAAAATCTAGGAGGGAATTGTTTGTAGCACGCTCCTTTGTATTCTTTCTTTTTGTGGGGACATCTTATTCCTTTGTTCATAATTATGTTGTGTTGTAGGTATAGACATGGTCTATTAAACTTTGACTTTTAATTTTAGTAGGCATATTAGTGGAAATTTTAAAAATAAAGCAAAAATATATTTTCTTCATAAAGATAATGCTACAACTTTGACCTTAGCAATATAATATTTATATATATTAGCAGTAAGATTTAGGAAAAATCGATCGTACGCTTTGTAGAAAGACCTCACCAGTTTAAGTATAATTATAATGATTATCAGCCGTGCTCTGTTTAGCGAAAATATTTGGTAGTGTTCGATGCCTGATTGTTTAGTTTTCTAGCATATTAGAATTTTCAATCTGTTATATTTTTGCATGTATTGTAAATCATATCAATGGAAGTCCTTTACAGACATGTACTTTGGTAGAGAAGTATTGAAACCTAGCCGATGTATATTATAGTATATGTGACATGTATTTTCTTTAGAAACGCTAAGTACAACATAAACATGAATACCATCACCGCCACTACACACGCATTCACATAAAGCCTATTGAAGACAAAAAAAAAAAATGATTCACGGTTGGCAAGGTTGCCTCACATGCTTCGCCATCGATAAGAACATCACCTCAGACTGAAAGAATATTGTGTTAATAAGAAACACATAGTGTCAAACATGTGGTTTGACCCTTCATGGGTTGCGGCACAGCCACCCCGTTTAAGTCCTACTCCCTCCGTTTTAATTTGGAACGGAGGGAGTAACCATGTAGCGATAGTTGGCTCTCATGATATGTCCTATATTGGTTAAGACTCGTGGATTAAAATTTGAAGCTCGAATTTCTGACATCTACATGTGCTCTCTTTTGCCATTGGTGTTCAAAACCTGAATTACTACATGTGTCCCCTTTTGCCATTAATGGAAGAGAACCATGCATTTCCTTTTGGCTAAACAACAGTATCTTGATTTGCTATGATAATAATAATATGCACCTTAATTTCCCCCCTTGCTGCTATCAGGTGGAATGCATCATGATTCAGAGCAACTCCAACGGGCCGACACAAACGGACTGCGCTTTTGTCCGCTTTTTGTTCGTTTGGGTCGGCCCGGCGGACACAAACGTCCGGCACTGTGTTTAGGTCGGCGCGAGCGCCCAACGCTGGACCGACCCATTTCGTCGGCGCGATAAAAAAATATTGCAAGCAGTTTGAAAATATATATGCATTTAATTAAACATAAAAGCCGACCACGAAGACCGGCAAAAGTCCATATTACATTAATAAAAACACTAAAAACAAGACGACGCGCTGCCCCTAGGCGTCCTCGTCGGCGGCGGCGTCTGCGTCGGGACTGGTGAGGTCGATCAACGTCGGCGCAGGGCCGGCCCAGGGAACGTCGTGTTCCAGACGGCGGCGATATCGGGCTTTGCCGCCGTTGCCTGGGCCTGGCGCGCCTCCTCGTCGGCCTCGCGCTCGAGCATCTGCAGACGCTTGCCCTTCCAACGCTCCTTGGCCAGCCGAACGCGGCGCCAGTGGTCGAGGTAGGCCGCCTCCTGCTTCTCCGTCGCCCCGAGCCAGATCAGCGGAGCGCTGACCCACTCGCGCACTACTCCGGTCCAGGAGTAGCGCCCGCGGTAGGCCGGCTCCTCCAGCTCGGCTTTGGGCGGGGACGGCGGGGCCACCGGCGGCACGACGCGGTCGCACGCCGCGGAGAGGGCCATGGCCGCCTCGAAAGCCGCCTCGTCCGCCTCCCTCCACCGCTCCTCCTCCTCGCTCTCCTTGATGGCCGCCTGGTACGCGGCCTCGGCCTCCTGGTCCTCGTTGCGGACGACGAGCGCGGGTGGCGGCAGGCTGTGGTCGACGCCGCGGACGCCGCGTCGCCTCGCCTCCTCGTGCTCGAAGGCGAACCATCGAGCCCAGTTGGGCGAGTCGGCGGCGAAGTGCGGGTCGGCGCGCTGCTCCAACGTCAGCAATGCCCGCCGGCGCCGCACCTCCTCCGCATGGGTCCTCGCCGTCCGCGGCGCCGCCGGCACTGGGATCCTCTCTGGATCCAAATGCCAGTCGTGCGGCAGCGTCACGTCCGGGTACGGCAGAGGCACGCGGTGGTGCCAGTGCCACTCGACCTGGTGCAACGGCACGTTTATGCGTTGCCTCTGCTGGGGAGCGCACGTCGGCGCGGGGAGGGCGGGGGAATGGCGGGCGGGGGCTTTGCCCTTGCGGCTGCTGCCGATGGCGGAGAAGAAACCCATGCTGGCGGTGGCTAGGATTGTCGCCGGCGTGGGGGCAGGGGTGGCCAGATGGGGACGTGGGGCGAATGGTAAGTGGATGAGGACGGCTCCGCCGCACGCCCGGCTTAAAAAAGGACGACCGCCATCGCTGACGCGTGGGCCCATGGTGGACGTGCGTCATAAATTATATTGACCGTGGCGGTTGGGTGGCCGCCAGGTGGGGACACGGCGGACGGCGAGGAGACGCGCGGCGCGTCCGCTTCGCGTCCGCGCCGACGTATTCCAGGCACAATTTTGGACCGGAAATTGGTCGGCGCGGACGCCGGGTAGACACGATTTAAGTTTGGGTCGACGCGTTGGGCCGCCACTTTTGTCCGCGCTGATCCAAACGGACGCAGGCGGACGAAATAGATCGCCCCATCAAAGTTGCTCTCATGGCGTGCTCAACAAAGCAAAGTTTCTGAAGGCCCTTTGTTCGTATGGGTAAAAAAAATATAAGAGCGTTTCGTTTCATAAGCGCACCCAACGGTGGCGGGTACCTCAGCCCACCATCAGTCTTGTACCGGCGACGATCAATTGGCCACGGATCCTGGTGTCGGGTGGTGCATCGCGCCTGTATCTTGGAACTTGGATGGAGTGGCCGTAGCCTCGGATCGGATGCATGAGATGCACAAAAAGGGGAACGGAGGTCCGGACCACACGAGAAATATGTACCGAGCACGGCGTACGGGCGGATGCGAGCCGTGTGGTATTTAAGATTGCGTGATGAGGAATTAGTAGCAGCAGCCGCAGTTGCTTTGCTACTAGTAGCAGCTATCCAGGCCAGATCCCATCTATAGACCATAGTCCTTTTCTTCTTTCAACTTTACAGACCGTAGTCCTGGATCAATAACGAGGTACTAAATGCACGTTGTGGCACGCTGGAACGGTAACCACTTACCACTGCACTGCAGTACTGTTAGATGTATTACTGTTCTGTGAAGGTGACCGCGTGCGCTCGTTCGCTCGCTCGCATGCCAATTATGCAACGGAATGTTCGTTCCTGGGTTCCCCGCCATGTTTTCAAAACCCTCGCAAAATGAAACACAGATTCTTGGGTATTATCGACGTCGCCTTTCTCCTGCACTCGTCGGTGGCGCGGCATGAGCAAAGCGTGATGTTGCTGTTGTATCTCCAGAACACCTTCGAAGCCTGGAACATTGTTGACGTAGCAGCCGAGAAGTCAAGCGTCGGAGCCAGAAAAAGCCGGCAACGACGAACTGAAAATTAGATCGTCGTCCTCGAGAAGAAAGTGAACTGGGTTTGGACAACCATCCCAGATGGCACCTGACAGAACCAGGCAGGCCTTAGGGCATCTCCAGCCGCGCTCTCAGGAAGGCCTTTCTAAACGTTTTTTTTATGTCGGCGCCGAAAAAACGGCCCAGTCGTGTTCCAGGAACCCGATTTTCGCCGGCATGGGCCGAAAACAGCGTCGGCGGACTCAGGCCGAACCCGGCGCGCTGGGACGCCCGGGGGCGCCGGGGCGAATTGTTTTGGCGCGAAAAGCCCGCGGGCCAGCCGCGTCAGGGACACGGCGGCTCGTCTTCCCCCCAACTGCCTCGGTTCCTGCGGGGAATCAATGGCAAGGCTGCCGCCGGTCAGCCTTGCCATTGATTCCTCACGGGCGGTGCGCCGACGCCTCCCCTCCCTTGCACGCGTACACACGGGCGCGGAGCGGCTATAAAAGCCGGCGGTTCTCGCCGGTGCCCACACCAGACTCGCCCCTCGCCGCCGCCCAGCCCCTCTCTCTCCGTCTCCGTCTTCCTCTCCCGAGCGCCACCGGCAGCCCCTCTCTTTCCCTCTCTACCACCGCCGAGCCCGTCGCCATGGCAGAGCGCTTCCCCGGAGACGAGGCGGCGGCGAACGGCTTCGGTCGGCGTTCGCTCCGCGAACAGGAGTCCTGGCTCCTGTTCCAGGCGAACATCCCGACGCCGCCAGACATGCGCGCCGGTCCGACGGGGTGGCGGCTCAGCGACGGGGGAGTGCCCGTTCCCCCGTTACCCGACGCTGTGGCGAAGCCCACGTACTTCGCCGAGGAGGTCGAGGTCACGCGCGCCTCCCTGACCGACGACGAGCGCTCCCTCCCCCAGTACGCCGCCGGCAATCACGCGGCTTGGGCGGCGTACTTCCAGCGCCGCCAGCAGCAGCGCCTGGCCTCCACCAACGACGCGCCGGTGGTCGGCGGCGTGAAGAACAGCGTGGGGCGCCACCTGTGGTGGGGCGTCCCGGGCCGCACGCTGGAGGGCGTGCTGATGCACCTCGACGGCGGCAACAACCCGCCGTTGACCTATCCTGCGACGGGGGCCGCCCCGTCGCAACACCGACGCGCATGGGCGCCAAGGAGGTTCGCCTCCTCCTCGTCTTCCTCCTCTCGCTCGTCTTCCCACTCCTCCGGTTCTCCGGCGCTTCTCGGCGTCAAGGCCGAGCCCACGGCGGAGACGCCAATCGGTCGGCGCACTCGCAGCGTCGGCATCATCATCAACGAGGGCGGCCGGCGCGCCCCCTCCTCGTCGGCTCCTTCGTGCTTCGTCAAGCCGAAGATGGAGCCGGGGCTGGCACCGGTGAAGACGGAGCCGGGGCTGGCGCCGGTGAAGACGAAGTTCGACGACGCGACCCTAGAATGGGCGCGCCAGGACTCCATTGCGATGGAGAAGGCGCGCCGGGAGAAGGAGAAGGAACGCCAGCGTGCCGCCCTGCGCCGCTTCGAGGAGCGCCGACACGGCCGCGTTGAAGACGGGGTCGTCGTCTTATGCGACAGCGACGACGACGACGCGCCGCCGCCAGTCCGCCATGGTGACGCCGGGCAGGGGTTCAGCAGGGGCGCCCGCGTCAAGGAGGAGAAGGCCGACGATGACGATGGCGGCGACGACTTTAGCCCTTTTCTTTTTTAGATTAGGTTAATGTAATGAAAATGCATGAATTTCACCGAAATTTGCCATGATTTGCTGAAATTTAACTAGTTTTTATCATAACTTCAACGAACGGTCTTTTTTTAAAAAAAATACGCGTCTGGGAGCGGCCCTGGGGCCAACGGCTAGGGACCGACTCGCCCAGAGTCATTTTCTGCACCGGCTCACCCCCAAGTGACGCTTTTAGACGCCCCCTAAAGAATCAACGGCTGGAGATGCCTTTACCTCACTAGTTTCTCAACGAAGCCGAAGTTGCCCGTACATCACGGCACCGAGAAGTCAAAACACCAAAACACGACATCTTCCAAGACCAGCTAGAAGAAATGTAAAAAAAGGGACCCAATATCTGGCCCTGACCAAAGCGCCATACAGCCTCCATTGACATCAATCATCGTCACCGTAACGAGGACATGACGGAAGAACTTTATTCCATGCCACCGACTAGACACCTAGACTCTTGTTCCCTCCATGAACTTCTTGGTCTCTCTACCAGCACTAATTCAGCGGTGATTCTACGTGTAAGCTACGGCCTATTGGGGTCAGCCAACCCCACAACTTTTTTTGATTGCACGCTTAGCCATATTCATATTCGTGCAAAACTTTAAAACATTTAAAAAAAATAGTGCGTTCAAACCCACAACCTTTTGATGCAAGCACCGCCAGTGCTGCCGTACAATCACGCCGAGCCGAGCAGCCAGCTTGGTGTGGTGTGAGTATTATATAGTTCAAGTAAACTGGCTGCGTGCTTTCGCTCGCATGCGAAGTACAACGGGACCAAAATCATGTAGCCAAACGGACAACGGGGCAATTTCAGTGGCATTTTACACAGGAGGCAGCACGTTGGGTGAGTCCAGGCTGAAATTTCCGCGCAGCTCCAAAACCTGAAGTCCAATCTACATCTACGTGGCCAGCACAGGATAGAAAGAGCTCCTTGGAGAAAGCGAGGAGATCGAGCCAAGCCACTGGGCAAATGATTAGATAAACGCAACGGGAAAGGTAGCTTGGCCCCAGGGTTTGTGTCGCTTGTTCGATGAGCCAGCCATTCCACTTCCTTCACTTCACTTGTCCATCTAGTAGTACCGTCGCCTCCAAGATCCCAACGCAAAGCAGGCGGCACAAAGGGAGCTCTTTCTATCCTGGGTGCATGGCATCGTTGACGGCGACCGTGTGCCAACGGAGCGTCGGGAGGAGCCTCGCGACGACCCTGGGCATGGACGGCGTCGTGACGACGATGATGACGATGCCGTGCGGCGTGGCCGCGACCAGGAGCGCGACAACAGGGGCTCGAGGTGGTTCGGCCGCAGCCGCTCTCGCGCCTCCCGTGACCAGACTCGCGACCGCGGCGGCGACCAAGGCCGCGGCGGCAATGACGGACGTGAGGGACGCAATGGCCATCGCCGTCGGGGCTCTGCGGTTCACTCATCGACCAGTCCTATGCGCAGCCCTCACGGTGGCTCGTCCCGCTGCACGCACCCCCTCGACGCGGCACGCTCCATCTTCCCAACATCCGTCCTGCCAACTCCGCCATCGCCTGTGGACGCGCCCACCCCGAGCTCCAGCATCATCTTGCGCATCCAGGCGCCTCTGACGCCAGCCTCGGTGGTGGCCACGGCCACTCCCCCACGTCCACCAGGCTTTGAGCAGTCCCCGGCTCAGGTCACGCCGCCCCTGCTCTCCCGCCAGCCCGCTTGCCGCACTCCATCGCCGACAGGCCACTCCAACGACAACCTGGCGCCCCTCTTTGTGCAGCCAGAGGCACCTCTCATAGTTGGGCAGCCCCGTGCCCTGCCCAGGAGCCTGGCCAACCGGAGGAAGACTTTGGCCGGTGTGGCCATCGACACCAACCCAGGGTTCTCCTTGCGTCGCACCACTGCTCATGCCAAGGAGCGCCGCGGTGCTGTTCCGGTCATGAGGGAGGCTGAGAAGCTGGTCTGCCGGAGCCTCAGCATAGTGCAGGATGGTAAGGATGTCACCAAGGACGCTCTGGAGGAGCTGAGTCGCCGCTTCCAGCACGAGTTGTCGCCCTCGGTTCTGTCGGCGCTCTGTTCGTTGTTCAAGCTCGATGACGATGATGCCACAACGATTGAAGATGCTCTGATCAGTCGCGGCGGTCAGGCTGCCATGGACCATGCGGCGGTTGCTGGTGATGCAACAGGAGAAGTCTGACTGCCTCGCGAAAGTCAACAGGTCGAGCTACCACTAGTTTCCAATGTTAGCAAAACCTATTGTGTCCTCTAGTAGTAATTTTAGTTGGATGTGTTCCCGCCGTTCACGTGAAGATTGTAGCCCCTTGGTATCTTGTTGTAACATTGTTGTTGTTCGTCGTCGCCGTTGCTTAATGAAGACTATGTCAGCCCTGTTTCTTCCAACGTCTACAGCATCCAGCAACCATCCTAACCTGATGTCCCATACGGCTAAAGTTGCGCCCTCGACTGCTCCCTGCAGCAGGTTGTTGCTGTTGTATAATCAGCTGGTCCGGCATGCTCATTTGCTGCAATCCAGCTGGGTGTTGTTTAGCAGTGCCATGAGAATACCAGTTTCCTGATGATAGCTCCAAAGGTTAATTTTTTGTGCTGGAATGTCAGAGGGCTAAATGACCCGGACAGACGTGCGACTGTGCACGAGACGATCGCCTCCACCTCATGCCACATCGTCTGCCTTCAGGAGTCCAAGATGGAAAACGTCGACCAGTACGTCGCCTCCTACCTTGGTGGTAATAGACTCCGTAGCTTTGCTCAGCGTCCGGCCACTGGATCCAGAGGGGGCCTCCTCATGCTCTGGGATGATAGTGTCGTTCGCATATCCGATGTCCACATCACTGAGTTCTGCCTTTCCGCAACGGTCAACGTCATTCATTCCGATACCCCTTTCAAGATCACTAGTGTCTATGGTCCAACGGCCTCCAACAGAAAGGATGATTTCTTCAGTGAGTTGATCGCTCAAAAACCCATCAATGGCACTAAATGGATTGTCATGGGCGACTTCAACCAGATTTACCGAGCACGAGATAAAAATAACAGGAACATCAATCGCAGCCGCCTCAACCGCTTCCGTGCTACACTAGACACTTGTGAACTAAAAGAGATCCACCTCCAGAACAGACGCTTCACTTGGAGTAACGAGCGTCAAAACCCTACTCTGTGCAAGCTGGACTCGGTTTTCTGCAACCCCGACTGGGACATGCATTTTGATTCTCATGTGCTTCACGCCATTTCTTCTTCGCTATCAGACCATTGCCCCCTTCTCCTTGCTGATGACAGGGGACCGAAGCGACCAAGATGCTTCAGATTTGAGAATTTCTGGTCCTGTATCCCAGGATTTTTTGACACCGTGTCCAAGACTTGGGAGGAGCCGTGTGCCCACACGGAGCCATACCAACGGCTTTTCCATAAGCTCAAGCAAACGGGGCGTCATTTGTCTAAATGGAGTAACAGACTCTTCTCCAAGGCAAAGTTGCATCTTCATGCGGCCCTCCTCGTCATCCTTCGTCTTGACATTGCCCAAGAGACGCGCGTTCTTTCGGTGGGAGAAAGGGAACTTCGGGCTCGACTCAAGCGTCGTGTCGTCAGCCTGGCAGCGGTTGAGAGGGCGCGCAAAAAGCAATGTGCTCGCATTGCTAACATCAAGGAGGGAGACGCCAATACCAAATTTTTCCACCTCAGGGTCAACTCAAGGCGAAGAAAGAATCACATCCACAGGCTCAAGAAGAATTCTGGATGGATCACGGACCATGAGGAAAACGAGGAAATTATCCATGACCACTTTGCGAGCAGTCTGAGAGGGGGACAACCCAGATCGATGGATCTAAACTAGGAGAACCTGAACCTTAGGGTGGTTGACCTCACTGGCATTGACGACAACATCACTGAAGACGAGGTCAAAGCGGCCATTGATCTTATGCTGGGCGACAAGGCCCCGGGACCGGATGGATTCACGGGAAGCTTCTTCAAGAAATGTTGGCACATTATCAAAGTTGATGTAATGAGAGTCATTCACCAGTTCAGTAGCCTCCAAACGACAAATCTTCATTGGCTCAACTCGGCCAACATTGTGCTCATACCAAAGAAGGATGGGGCGGAGGAGATCGGGGATTTCTGCTCCATTAGCCTCATCCATGCTATTGCTAAAATCATCGCCAAGGTGTTGGCGTCCCGCCTTTGACCTTTCATGAACAACCTTGTCTCCACTGCGCAGAGTGCTTTCATCAAGAAACGAAGCATCCACGACAACTTCATGTACATGAGAAACCTCGCGCGACGCCTACACAGAAACAAAACTCCATCCTTGCTCTTCAAGTTGGATATCCGGAAGGCCTTTGACTCGGTACGATGGGAGTACATCCTTGACCTACTCCGTCGGTTGGGATTTCCGGACCGCTTTCGGGATTGGGTGGCAGCCTCTTATGCACGTCCTCTTCGCGCGTCCTCCTCAATGGTATTGCCGGGGCCGCCATCTGCCATGGTCGAGGGCTCAGACAAGGAGACCCCCTTTCACCCCTACTCTTTGTCCTCGCGATCGACCCCTTGCAGCAGCTCCTCGGCATTGCCACAAGTCACAACCTGCTGCAGAAAATCCGAGGGCATGGATCTACTGTTCGTACCTCCCTGTATGCCGATGATGCAGCGATCTTCATCTTCCCCTCACGGGAAGACGTGGCCAACCTTGCGGCCATCCTTGGTGCCTTAGGAGGGGTCACCGGTCTGTCCACCAACTTTCAGAAGAGCTCTGTTGTCGCAATTCGCTGTGGCAACCTAAACCTTGACGACATACTCCACAGTCTGCCCGCCTCGCGAACTTCTTTCCCATTGAAGTACCTGGGACTCCCATTATCCATCTGGCAGCTGAAAAGGGTGGACTTCCAACACCTTGAGGACAAGGTGGCTGCGAGGCTTCCTCCATGGCAAGGGAGAAACATCACCACAATAGGCTGGGCGGCCTTGGTCAAATCGGTCCTCACTTCACAAGTCGTCTACCACATCACATCCCTGAACATCCCCACCGGCGTGCTACACAATGTCAATAGAATTAAGCGTGCTTTCCTGTGGTCAGCTCAGAGTCAAACTTCAGGTGCAAAATGCAAGGTCAACTGGGAGACTGTTTGCCGCCCTACGCATCTCGGCGGGCTTGGAGTGCTGCAATTGGGGAAATTTGCAAGAGCTCTAAGGTTGAGATGGCCGTGGGTGGAGTGGAAGGACCCGACTAGACTATGGGTGGGATTAGGAAACCCGTGCTCTGAGGTGGATATGGACCTCTTCTACGCCTCCACCATCATTACCGTGGGAAATGGAGGGAAGACGCCCTTCTGGGAGGCACCATGGTTGAGAGGGAAAAAACCTAAGGATATCGCTCCCCTCATCTTCACAGCCTCCAAGCGAAGGAAGTGGGTGGTGAGGGATGCTCTGCGAGACAATGCTTGGGTGCACAAGATCGATCCTTCCATCAACCTAACGATCAACCACATTGTGGAGTTTGTGGACCTTTGGGTCCGCTTGGAGCAATTCCAGCTTTCATCGGACATTGATGATGACATATCCTGGAAATTTGAGGCCAACGGTGAGTATTCGGCGTCCTCTGCTTATAGGATCCAGTTCTTGGGCTCCACGACGACAACCATGAACAAGACTATTTGGAAGGTTTGGGCACCTCCCAAGGTCAAGTTCTTCTCTTGGCTAGCGATTCAAAACAGGATATGGACGGCGGATAGATTGGAGAAGCGAGGTTGGGAGAATTGCGGCCTATGCACCCTATGCAGAAGGGCAAACGAGACGTCCGCACACCTCTTCTTTCGGTGCAGATTCACCTTGCGCGTATGGAGATTGGTAAAGGAGTGGCTTGGCCTAGGGGCTCTCGAGATCCATCAATGGCAGGCGGAGCGCAGCATCAAACATTGGTGGACAAACATGTCGAAGCCCAATACGGTGAACCGGAAGGCCATGGCTTTCCTTACTATGCTTGTCGGTTGGGTCATCTGGAATGAGAGGAACGCTAGAGTTTTTAGGAAGAAATCAACGCCCCCCTTTTACATTCTAAAATTAATCCAAGATGAAGCCAAACTTTGGGTCACGGCAGGAGCTAGGCACCTGAGCATTATCATGCCGCGAGAGTAGTTGTTATTTTTCCTTTTATTAACGGACGGGCTATGTTGTGAAGTCACTAATTTGTACTTTAAAACTCTCCTTCTTTATTAATGAATGAGGCAAGTCTTTTGCCTCTGTTTCAAAAAAAAAAGGCAGGAGAGTGTGGCTTGCAGCTTGCTCCATCATGGCCAGCTTGGCTACTCAGCCCCGATTGAACTCCTCGAGTGCTTTTGCTTTCACAATCACACGGCTCCTTGATATGCTTTCCGCTCCGTGTCTTTCCTTTACTTTTGCCTTAGAAAATTATCGAATTGTCCCATGCAAAGTCAAAGACCGAGCTGCGACAGGTGCTCTAAATTCAGGAGCAACAAGGGAAATGTTGGCCGCAAAAGCTTTAAGTACTTTGTGTGTTTGGAATTACTCGTCGCAAAAATGGATGCATTTAGACGTATTTTATTTTTAGATACATCCATTTTTATTCATTTGCGTGACAAGTAATTTGAGACTGAAGAAGTACTGCCTTTATAAAGTAATATAAGACCTTTTAGATAACTAAATTAGTGATTTAAAAGGTCTTATAGTACTTTACAAAGGGAGTATCAGAGAACAACAATGTTTATTTTGCCTCGATCTAGTGCCCATCTGTAAATTGTTGCTTAGCCCAACAGATGCCTTTTGGACCATGCAAGAATGTAAAATGAAATGATAAAGAAGCTTTCGTCTATTTTCCCATCTTTGATATGGTTTCTCTTCCAACATTTGCACGTGCCTACAATGGTACCCAGCCGTACGCATGGCCAAATCCTGGAGAGATATGCGAGCTGGTCACCGGAGAAATTATTGAGCCATATTTGTGTATCAATCAACGCGACTAAAAGTTGGATTTAGGATTGAAACAGAGATCAATAACAGAGCAGCAGCATATTAAACACGCTGTCTTCCATTTCTGAACCTTCGTTACTTTGCTTTATTTTAGCTGGTGTATTCCCCTCGTGTATATGTGCCATCACCTTTCTTTTTCTTTTTCTTTTTCTTTTGGAACCGTTAAAGATTGAAAGATCAACCAATGTGAACGCACTATGGGGTGCATGATTGAAAGTGTGCTGAGCTTTTTCATGCCCAACCGTATAAGTAAGCCAAGAAAGGCATTTCTTTGTGTGCACGGTTATATATACTTGGGGTTGTGGATTTGTGGTGCTATAAAAACCATTGTGTCCATACCCACAAGATTACGTCTTTTTTATCTAGTAATAAATAGGAGTACAAAGCAGATGTCACGATCTTCTTCTTCACTTTGCAGCCAAAGTCGTGGATAAATGCACCGCTGTCGATTCCGTAGAAATCACTTGCTAGCTATGCGCATCTCGTTACATTGTTCCTTTTGCTAATAGTGTGACAGACTAGTAATAATACTATAAATCACACTTCAACTAGTGGCGTTCTTCATAGAGTATAAGAAAAGAGAGAGAAAGAGAAGTGCACTTTACACCCCTAAATGAATGGCCAAGTTTAATTTACAACCCCTTAACGCTAACCTGTTAGGATGCAACCTCTAACTATCTGTCAACATTGTTTTTTTTGCTAATGTGTGTGTTTTGTCATAACTAATTGAGCTAATATCATCGGAAGTCATATAACTTGCGCTTAATGTTCAGTTTAGTGCTAAAACTTTAAAAATACAGAATTGTGGTCATTCAACTTGTCCCCGCGTGCAAATACAGTCACTTCATCCATATCTAGAGGCATATTGTGCTTACCTGGCATGCCAACGTTGCCATGGCCACTGTCAGTGACGGGAACAACACAATGCTACGTGTGCTGTGTGCATGTTGCCATGGCCACTGTTTGGGCCTGCTTGTCAGGAATACATCTTTCCTTTTATTGCGGGTATATATAAATCTCTCCTTGACATGGGGTCAACTTGTCACTATGTGGTGGTATGAGAGGAATGAAAAATAAAAGGCGGGAATGGGGCTAGAACTCACGAGCTCATGTACCATGCAGCATAACCTCTGCCACCCACTACACTAAGTAGATTCTCACGTTAAATAAGAGACACACGTTAATTTATAGTGAAGTCATGCTTTTTTCTCGATTCTGATTTTTCCAGGTGCGACCGAAAAACCAGTTTTTAGAAAATAAATCAAATTCGAATTAAAAAAACCGGTCCAAGATATGAGAAGAATTTTTTATTCTGTTCCGAGAAATCCAGGTGGTCACTAAACCTCGTGCCAAAATTTCTAATGTATTTTTTGATTTTAAACGCCCAGCACTATATCAAATAAGATTTGTGTGCACATAATCATACAAACATAGTGCATAGTTCGGTGCCACAACTTTTTTTTTGCGAATACCACAACTTTTGTTGTGTTACCCATGGTCACTTGATTGGTTCCAATGGTCTCCATCATTAATTTTAGCTGATATTTACTTGAGTTCCCAAGCTGGGGTCACCTAGCAGATGCACATTACTAACCGATGGAATCATGGATAAGATTGTTTGTTCTTTTCTAGGTTTGGTTGTATATATTTTAATGCCAAAAAATTGAATTCAAAATTCGTTTGAATAAATTCAGTCAAAAAAACCCAAAGTTCTGAGATTATCCAAAAACCGGTTTTTCTGGCTCATACTGAGAAAAAATGGTATCGAGAAAAAGAAACGTTAGATACGAGTAGTCTTCATTGCCAACATATAAAATTATGTGTTTCTGCTTAGACACATGAAAGAATACAAATTTCAAAATGGCAACAAAATCCGCTCACCCTCAAAAATTCTTTCACACAAATCAGCAATTTTTCTGTTTGAATTCGAATAATTTCATGGTTGTCCTGGCAAAAATATACATTATTTGTTGGGTACCAATATAATACAATATTCATCTCATTACTAGAAAGGCAAGGACGCCTTGTGTGGGTGGTTAGCACCTGTGACAAGACTGAATTTGGTTGCTGGTTCGATAGCTCACATCCCGATTATTTTTTCAATCTTTCATGCAAAATGACTGTCACATATAGCATCTCTTTTCTGCAAAAATGATGTCACACCTAGCGCCTCCACCACCTATAGTTACTGACAGTGGGGCCATGCATGCGTGGCATGCCATGTAGGCGGCGGATACACTCGCATACACACTTTGTGACCGTATTTGCACGAAAACGCAAGTTGAGTGACCATAAATCCATATTTTAAAAGTTTTAGCACCAAACTAAACATCCAAAGCAAGTTTTATGACTCCTGGTGATATTACCTTTAACTAATTTTGGAGTATAAAATTGTAACTTAAACTTGGCCATTAGTTCGGGGTTGTAAAATGCACTCCTCTCATAAAAAAGGGGTCTTTCAAGAAATACCACAATAAAGATCAGAAATATGAATCTATAGAGGAAATATGGTTACATTTTGGGTTGGTGCTTGTAAGACCTTGTTAATTTTTTTCCTATCTGGCAATGTTCTAGAGATTTGGGTGAATTGTTATATATGGTGATTACTTTGTTGATAAAGGGAATATATTAATGCCGTAAAGATACCAATTACACCCAACCTCTGCAACAACATAATACCCTAATGGCATTCCAACCATGGTATTCTCAAAACCATGGTATTCCAAAACCTAAGTATTACAATACATGGGCAATAAATACTTCAGTTTCTAAAAAGCATAGTTTTTCTCAGTTTTGATAAAACTGCCGAGGTGTTTGGCAAGTGGCAGTTTTTCTCGGTTTTCTTTGGGTTTGCATCGACTATTATGTTGCTGCATGCGTATTCAGCTACACCCAGGAATCAACTTGTACTAATAGCCACCATATGCATTCAGCCTTGCACGAGCATGTTCTCCTAGCTGCTAAGATCTGTAGTAGAGTTATCTCTTGTAATCAATCAAAGACCGTGGTAGTTAACACATGCACTGAAGGTCGACGTTTTCAGCTCGTGTCGCCTCTAGCCGGACGTATCGATGGGCTAGCTATCGATTTATGCATCACATGCATTGATGGCCAGAAGTTGGACACAAGAGAGACCAAGCAGCCAGCGCTTTCTCAGTTTTAAAAGAAGTGGTCAGGGCCTCTTTTTTATATACAACAAAAATACAACAGTTTTAGGGATACCACGGTTTGTTGAACTGTAGTATTTTTTTCATCCAAACGACTCAAAGTATTGAATACCAAAGTTTTTTAGAAACTACAGTATTCCTGTAAAACCATAAAAATACTTTGGCTTCCAAACGCACCCTTAGTAACCATAAACTCAAATATCAAGTAAGTTCGACCCTCAACTTT
>NC_041388.1:353557261-353628196 GCF_002162155.2 Triticum dicoccoides | reverse complement strand
TAAAGTGGAAAATAAATAAATAAAAGAAAACATTTGAAGGATTGTTGGTGTAGAATCAAACATAATCTAGACAAGCTCATGATTTATAGTGGAAAATGGAAGAAATACAGGCAACATGTAAAACATAGAAACACTATTAAGAGAACTAGACTCAAATATCCGTGAAAAGACATCATATTCCTAAATATTTGTGAATGTTCCCAAAATATTTGTGGGTTTTCTCACATTTCCTATTTCTTTTAGAGAAAAAACAACATCTTTCTGATTATTTTATTCTTTTTCATTCCAAGATCACCTCGTAGTCGACGGACACGCCATACCACTAATAGTTTTTTTTTCATCGTCTTTTGTGGTAGGACTGTGTGAAACCACTACCACGTCATCATTCCTACTCCTACCACTTTTTGCAAAGGACATGGAGCAACTACGTCTGCCATTAGGAGCTGAAGCATCAGAACTAAACCCAACCAACATTTGGCTGGCCATCAAAACATAAAGAGGGCACCTCATGAAACGCAGTCGTTAGAACATTACATCACGAGCTTAATTTGCCGGTAAACCAACACCCTAGCTAGTTATGGTTGCGGTGCGCGCACCAGCGGAATGGGACATAGGAAACGAAAAGGATATCCATCCATCCAACATACTGGCAGCAAATGCTGGTAGGAAGTAGGAACAGGCAGCTGACGCTTTCCAGGCATATCATTCAGCGTGCACCTGGCCCGTAAAGCCCCCGCGCGCCCGGCTTTTGGCTCCGCTTTCTCGGCCGCGCCTTCTTTTTCCGCATCTGGGATCGGGTCGAGCCGGGTTCAACCCGTGCATTATAACGCCACTCCCGGCGGAATGATTCTTGATTCCTGCTGCTGCTTCTGCTCTAGCTGCCTGCCGGTCGGCATCGGTGGTGGCTCCAATCCAAGCCCGGACCGAAGCAACAGCATGGCAGCATGCCGGCTCGAGCCTGATTGACGGATCCCGTTCACCTAAGCCTAGGCACGCGCTGCCTGCATTGCGTACGAGAAGAAACCATCATGGCGGCATGGCCTCGCGACGAATCTCTCTCTCTCTCTCTCTGCCCGCCATGCCGTGCTGTTCGGTGTCGATGTGTACGTCCACGCATGCGTGCGTGCGTGCGTAGGTGCATGGCCGCTTTGCGTTGGCGCGAAGAACGTCGGGCGACGGGCGCGCATCAGGCGGCGACGGACGACGTCCTCCTCTGCGTTTCGAGCAAGGTCGTCGGTGCCGTGATCGGCATGCCAATGCAGGGCCTTACGGTTGCACATTTGCACCACCTTATCGAGTTATTCTGATCTTGATTCTACGCTTGTATGGCCTCGACCTCGCTACTTACAAATCTCGGTTGATATCCTGGCGCGCGATGAAGGCAAGATATTGTCGTCGTGTTCGATCTTCCGCGTCAGGGAGGTGGCACGAATGTGGTTCCTTTTACAAGATGTACAGCTATAAATTGGTGTAACTGATGTTCCCCTGGTGCACGCAGACACTGAATAATAGTCTAAGACTCCGTAATGGGCTCCTCGGGCAGAGCATCAAGCAGTGCGTGCTTCTTAATTAGGCAGAGCATACATGTTTTTTTCTTTGAGCATACGGCAGAGCATACATGTTGGTATTGTGTAATGCGTATTTCAGCAGAAAGAACACAAAAGAAAACAAGAACGCAAGTGGAACCCGGAGCCTTTTTCTTTACCAAGGGAACATGCGCCATGGGTTAAGCAATAAACCATCTCCTCTCCCACACCGCTCAAAAGTGGCAAGGGATCGACAAACCTGGAGCAGCAATATCCTGGTGACATGCAGATTTTATGCCCTAAACACCGTGGTATGGATGGCACCGCTAAGATGAGTGATATACAATGTTGTTCGCGGCAAGAGACAATAGCTGGATAGATGAACAATCCGGACGAATACCGTACCGACATTTTGCTATGATGGCCTAGTCAGTTTTTTTTGCGAGAAGAAAACGATTTCGTAGATAATTCGATCTTACAAAAAAGCCCAGAAAATAGTAGATAATACAAAGGAGTCCTTCTGAGCTCCAGCATCGCCGGCATCCCGAAGAAGAGGAAGACGCGCCGCGGCCTGTGCTCGTCCATGCGCCTTGGATCGATGAAAGCATCCCCATGGCAACCGGGAAGTCCTCACTCACCGCCACCAGAGAGGTAACGCTCAGGAACATCGGCTCCGCCACGAACCACCATGCCGTCATCTTCAAGATATTCACATCCCAGATCCGCCGCCCCGCGGGATCTGACTAGGGAAGGAAGCACAACACGAATCCGTCGATTCACGAGTGCTGGGGAAGCAGGTGCACCACCACAGAGCTCCACCGAGCGCCGGAGTCGAAGGGGACGCGCACCTGCAACAAAAACCACACCGGCGACTCCACCACCTCCTCATCGCCGCCGACCGGTAACCCTACAGACCCTACACTACTTACAGCCGCGAGACGAAGACCCCCCGCCCTCCCACCACCGGTGCGGCAGACGGAGGACGAGGGATCCGGCACAATGGCGACGTAGAGGTGGATCGACTGAGAGATGTAAAAAGTCGGCCCTGTTCTTCGGACGGGAGAGGGAGAGAGACGTCCAGGCTCGTCTTGAAGGCGGCTTGATGGCCTAGACAGTTAATGTAGCTACAAAAAAATCCTATGGTGTAAGCTCTGTATACCAACGGTGCAATTAGGTGGTGAATAGTACAAAGTCGGGGAAGAAATTACAAAAACTAGATGATGAGGGAGTCCTGGATTAGGGAGTCCTCGGGCGTCCGGGCTATATAACATGGGCCGGACTAATGGGCTGCGAAGAAACAAGATAGAAGGCTTTCCCCCGTGTTCGGATGGAACTCTCCTTTGCGTGGATGGCAAGCTTGGCGTTCGGATATGAAAATTCCTTTATCTATAAACCGAATTTGTACAACCCTAGGCCCCTCCGGTGTCTATATAAACCGGAGGGTTTAGTTCGTAGAGGCGATCATAGTCATGCAGGCTAGACATCTAGGTTTAGCCATTACAATATCATGGTAGATCAACTCTTGTAACCTTTATACTCTTTAAAGTCAATCAAGCAGGAAGTAGGGTATTACCTCCATCAAGAGGGCCTGAACCTGGGTAAACACCGTGTCCTTGTTTCCTGTTACCTTCAATTCTTAGACGCACAATTCGGGACCCCCTACCCAAGATCTGCCAGTTTTGACACCGACATTGGTGCTTTCATTAAGAGTTCCACTGTGCCGTCGTCGAAAGGCTCAATGGCTCCATCGATCATCTACAACAATGCTGCTGTAAAGGAGATTTTTCTCCCCGGTCAGATCTTTGTATTCGGTTGGCCACCTAGAGCAGATCGACAGCTACACCCCTGGTCACCAGATCCATTTCGGAAATCTGAACTATGTCGCTGATATCCGTGGAGACTTGATCTTCCAAGGGTTCGCGGCCCCAACCACCGCTCCGGCCTTAGATTCGGGGCGCTTCACCAGGTCTGAAGACGGGAGTCTAGAGTCCGCCGGACTCCCTGCGACTATAGAGCTCAACAATGGAGAACCGGAAAGAATAGTGCTACCAGTAGTCACCTCAAATCCAGACTCTCCCCCGCACACTAGCTCCGAACCCTCGAAATCCGCATCATGCGAGCTCGAGCAGGCAACTTCTGTCCCCGTCCAAACCTCGCTCTTAAACGAGGCTTTGGAATTAATGCGATCCCTTGCCATCACAGAGGAACCACTTCCGAATTGCGCCCAGCCCAGACTAGGGGCTGGAAATAGGGAATTTTACTTCCCACCCACCACCCACTTCATAGCCACTGTCGAGGATCTAACTGATATGCTCGACTACGCCTCCGAAGACATCGACGGTATGGACGACGATACCGGAGAGGAGCAGGCCCAAAACCCGCCGTTCACCGGACGCTGGACGACCACTTCCTCATACGACGTATACATGGTGGACACACCTAAAGAAGGCGACGGCGATGATGAGAAGGATCTAGTCCAAGACGAACCTTTGGAGATACCACCAAAGCGTCGACATCAGCAGCGCCGCTCTAAATCGCGTCGCAAAAAAAACAGCAATACCGACACCGGAGACAATGATACTCCGAACCATCGAACCAACATCCGAACAGGATGATAGGGAGGACGGGCAAGTTGACCCTAACGAGCAAGCATGGAATGAAAAATCGAAGGATAGCAACTATCTACCACTCTCCGAGGATGACGTGAGCCTCGGCGTCGAAGATTTTATCATGCCAGAGGAACCCCTCGAACTAGAGCGCTCTAAGCGCTGATACATCCATTTTGCATCATGTTTTTATATTGATATTTATTGCATTATGGGATGTTATTACACATTATGTCACAATACTTATGCCTATTCTCTCTTATTTTACAAGGTTTGCATGAAGAGGGAGAATGTCGGCAGCTGAGATTCTGGGCTGGAAAGGGAGCAAATATTAGAGACCTATTCTGCATAGCTCCAAAAGTCCTGAAACTTCACGGAAGTTATTTCCAGAATATATAAAAAATACTGAGCGCAAGAAGTACCAGAGGGGGGCCACCCACCAGCCATGAGGGTGGGGGCGCGCCGTACCCCCTGGGTGCGCCCCCTACCTCGTGAGCCCCCTGGTGGCCCTCCGATGCCCATCTTCTGCTATATGAGGTCTTTCGTCCGAGAAAAAAAAATCAGAAGCAAGCTTTCGGGACGAAACTCCACCGCCACGAGTGTAACACCCCGGATGTAACTTTCCCAATTTGTATTCCAACTCTTGCCATTTCCGGCTTTAAGTTATTTTATTTTCTCGGGTTCGGGTTTTTTGTCTCCTTGTGTTGTGGTCGTTGTCATGCATCTCATATCATGTCTTCATGTGCATTGCATTTGCATACATGTTCGTCTCACGCATTCGATCATTTTCCCTGTTGTCCGTTTTGCATTCCGGCGCTTCGTTCTCCTCCGGTGGTCATTTCTACCTTTCTTTCGTGTGTGGGGATTAAACTTTTCCGGATCGGACCGAGACTTGACAAGCGGCCTTGGTTTACTATCGGTAGACCGCCTGTCAAGTTTCGTATCATTTGGACTTCGTTTGATACTCCAACGGTTAACCGAGGGACCGAAAAGGCTTCGTGTGTGTTGCAGCCCAACACCCCTCCAATTTGGCCCTAAAACCACCAAAACCCTCTCCATCATCTAGAGCATTCGATCACGACCGCGTGGCCGAAAACCGCACCTCATTTGGACTCTCCTAGCTCCCTCTAGGCCTATAAATAGGTCCCCCTCTCGAAATTCCGGATCTCCCTCTTCGAGACCCTAAAAAAAATCATCTCCGCCGCCGGACACGTCCGGTTCCCTCCGTACTAACCGCCGCCGCCAACTGGGGCGCGCCACGTGGCGCGGGCGCCCCACATCGCCGCCAACTCCGCGCGGGCCCGCTCGGCCCGTGGCCGGCCCGGGATCCGCCGCCGCCGCTCGGGGCTTCGTCTCCCTCGCCCCGCCGCCTGGTACACCGCCGCCACCGCGCCTTCGCCGCTCGGCCTCGCCGCCGGGGAGCTCCACCGCGGCAGCTCCTCTCCACCTCCGCCACCTCGCCGGCCACCGCGCGCCAGGCCGCCGCCGACCCCGCCGACCTCGTCGCTGGCGCCTCCCCGGCCGGCCCCTCCTCCTCTCAAGGCCCCTCTCCGGCAAGCCCCTGCTCCGGCGAGCTCGAGCGAACTCCAGCCGACAAACCTCGAACCGCGTGCCCCGGATCTGGATCTGGATCCCGACAGTTGACTTTTTGCCCGAAACCCTAGCTCATATGCTCCTATTCATCGCATCGTAACTTTGCATCCGTAACTCCGTTTTTGGCATATAGCATATCAAAATGTTCATCTCAGAGAGTACATCATTTCATTCCATTGCATCATTTTCATTCGAGTTCATCTTAATGCCCGAAATTCTGTTAGAAGAGTGCTACTTGAGATAATTGTCAGATCTGCTACTCCATTTAGATATTTGTCATTTTTGCCATGTTTATTGTGTGCATGATATGCCCATGAGCTCTGCATATGTTTTGTTAAGGGTTTTGCCATCTTTCCAGAGGTGCAACCCATGTATTTTTGTGATGTGTGTGGTGACTAGCACAAGCTTGCAAAGTGAGGCACTTGGTAATGCTGATTTCAGGGACTTAGCATTTCCACTAAGTCCTTGACCTGTTTATCTCATGTTGCCGTATGTTCATGTTGTTTCCTAGTGATCCGTGCCTCTTTTGAGGATGATCAGTAAGGATGTTTTTTTATTATTGTAGTGCTCTATCCATCCATGTCTTTGTTTGAAATTATGGAGCACCCTAGCTTAAGTCAATCGAGCTCTATTTTTGCTACTTCGTGAATCTGGGCAGATTGTCTACTTGTTAGCGATTTTGCCGAGGATGTTGTAGTTGATCCGTGCATGCTATGTTATTGTTCTTGCCATGTCTAGCTTGCATTTTGTGTATTCTTGATGGGTGTATGCTTAGATTATCATGACTTGCTCCGTAGTGAGTGCATCGTGCTCGTAAACATGCCTACTTGATATCTGTTTTCAGCATGCTCCAGTTTTCACCAAGTCTGAGAACTGTTTATGTTTTTGCCATGTTCACATGCTTGGAATTGTATTTTCTGATCCCTTTTGGCTCAAGGTCACTAAGGGACTTTTGTTAAGCTCTTTGAGTAGCTCCATGCCAAGCTTTACTTTGCCATGTTCAGGTCCTGTAGCATGTAGTTTTATTGCTCCGAAGAGTGCTATCTGATCTGAAATTCCAGACAAGTGTTAATTTCACTAAGTCTGGAATCTGTTTGTCATATGCATTTTTGCCATGCTTGTGTGAACCTGTTAATGGATGAATTGGCCGTAGCTCAGCGCTAGACTTTTGTTAAGCATCCTGAATGCATCCCTGCCATGTATTTTTTAATCATGTTTGGGTGATGTAGCATGTTCATCTTGTTGCATTTAGATGGCTACTTGCTGTAAATCGCAGACCGGTGTCATATTTGAATTGCTTGCCATTTCCAAACCGTAACTCCGATTCCGGCATTCTTTATATCGTTGTCAAGCGATTTCCTCTCATCTTTCCAGTGGCACACTTGGATTCCCAAGTTGAAGCCAGGTTCATGCACTCCTTGTCAAATCTTGCATATGCATCCCGCATCGCATCCCGCATAGCATACCATCTTTGCATCATATTGTTTGAGCTTTGCACGTGGTTGATTGTGTCCTTGTTGCTTGTTTATATTGTTTGGGTAGATCCGGGTGACGAGTTCGCTAACGAGGAGACCGTTGAGTTTGCTTTCGAGGATCCAGTCAACTCTGACAACTTTGCAGGCAAGATGATCATACCCTCGAAATCACTACTATCTTTGCTATGCTAGATTGCTCGCTCTTTTGCTATGCCAATGCTACGGTGCCTACCACTTTCTTTCAAGCCTCCCAAATTGCCATGTCAAACCTCTAACCCACCTTGTCCTAGCAAATCGTTGTTTGGCTATGTTACCGCTTTGCTCAGCCCCTCTTATAGCGTTGCTAGTTGCAGGTGAAGATTGGAGACCGTTCCTTGTTGGAACATTTATTTACTTGTTGGGATATCATTATATTATCTTGTTATCTTAATGTATCTATACACTTGGTAAAGGGTGGAAGGCTCGGCCTCTCTCCTAGTGTTTTGTTCCACTCTTGCCGCCCTAGTTTCCGTCATATCGGTGTTATGTTTCCGGATTTTGTGTTCCTTACGCGGTTGGGTTATAATGGGAACTCCTTGATAGTTCGCCTTGATTAAAGCTTTTCCAGCAATGCCCAACCTTGGTTTTACCATTTGCCACCTAGCCTCTTTTTCCCTTGGATTTCCGGAGCCTGAGGGTCATCTTATTTAAACCCCCCCGGGCCAGTGCTCCTCTGAGTGTTGGTCCGACCGAGTAGACTGCGGGGCCACCTTGGGGCAACTTGAGGGTTGGTTTTACTCGTAGGATGTCTCATCTGAGTGTGCCCTGAGAACGAGATATGTGCAGCTCCTATCGGGATTTGTCGGCACATTCGGGCAGTGTTGCTGGTCTTGTTTTAACCTGTCGAAGTGTCTTGAAGAACCGAGGTACCGAGTCTGATCGGAACGTCTCGGGAGGAGGTCTATTCCTTCGTTGACCCTGAGAGCTTGTCATGGGCTAAGTTGGGACTCCCCTGCAGGGATTTGAACTTTCGAAAGCCGTGCCCGCGGTTATGGGCAGATGGGAATTTGTTAATGTCCGGTTGTAGATAACTTGAACCTTAACTTAATTAAAATGAATCAACTGAGTGTGTTACCGTGATGGCCTCTTCTCGGCGGAGTCCGGGAAGTGGACACGGTGTTGAGTAATGTTTGCCGCAGGATTTGCCCTCTAGTTATGCATTCGCGCTTTGCCTTCTCTTCTCGCTCTCTATTGCGAACAGGATAGCCACCATATATGCTAGTCGCTTGCTGCAGCTCCACATATTTACCTTGCCATACCTATAAGCTTAAATAGTCTTGATCGCAAGGGTGCGAGATTGCTGAGTCCCTATGGCTCACGGATTATTATTACACCAGATGCAGGGACTGATGATTCTTCTCCAGGTGACGCGCTCAAGCTCAAGTGGGAGTTCGACGAAGACTCTCAACGATACTATGTTTCCTTTCCTGATGATCAGTAGTGGTGCCCAGTTGGGGGTGATCGGGACCGTGTCGCATGTTTGGTTTTTTTTATTTTGGCATCGTAGTCGGGCCATGAGTGTTTGGATGATGTAATGTTATTTATGTACTTGATTGACGTGGCGAGTGTAAGCCAACTATGTTATCTTCCCTTTTATTATCTATATTACATGGGATGTTGTGATGATTGCCTAACTTGTGACATATGCCTTTAATGCGATTATGCCTCTAAGTCGCGCCTCGACACGTGGGAGTTATAATCGCATCAAGGGTGTTACAAGTTGGTAATCAGAGCCTTCCCCAACCTTAGGAGCCCCATTGCTTGATCGTTTTTAGCGGCCGAGTTGTGTCTAGAAAAATGTTTTGAGTCATTTAGGAATTATATATCGGAGAGTTTAGGAATTCTTTTTACTTCCCAGTCTCCTCATCGCTCTGGTAAGGCGTCCTAACGTAGAGTTTTGACTCTTCTCTTCTCAAATTTCATAAAAAAAAATTAGGATCACGCGGGTATCTTGGAATCGTTCCGATGGTGTTATGATGAGAACATTGTCTTGGTGCCTCCTGTCAGGGGTTTTGTGGAAGTGTCCCGGGGAGTTGAGCTCTGAGGTGTTGTCGTCATAATTTTATTGTTGCAATTCTGGAATACCTGATTTTAGTACGCCGACATCGAAAATCTCTTTTATGCAGTTCGTTGGTGAGATAACCTCGACGCCACCCAGTACTGGGGCGGGAGTTCAGGAGTATCGCCATAACTTGTATAACGGATGCTTTTAGAAGGTTGAGGTAGATGGTTTTCGAAGTTTTTCTTGGTTATGTGTTGAAGGATGGATACAGCTAGATGTAGGATTTGCTAGATTTGGGTGAGATATTATGCTTCCCCTGTATCCCCAACACCTGATTGCATAACCGGAAAGGTTCGGGAGTTTCATAGGTGGGAATTCTTGTAGCTCTAGTTCTTCTTCCACGGATATTGGTTTGAGATTGGGATTTCTTACCGATTATTCGTTCTTGATCCATACCTTGTTGATTTATTTCTCTACCTTAATTTTAAGTGGCTTCTCAATTTATGGATATGTGACCATTTCAAGAGGAATGCATTCATTCATTTTGTTCGGATGTGAAGACTTCATGTTGCAATTTTCATTCCGTTGGATTCAGCTTCAATATTTGTCTATCAATGTGCTAATGGATGTCAACCTCTTTAGGATGGCTCCTCCAACGCGCACGACTCCGAATCCTGATCCGCCACCACCTCCACCTCCTCCGGAGGCATGGCAAGCTGTGATGGCCACAACCAATGCAAACACACAGTTGATCATGCAAATTCTCCAAGAGCGCAATCAAGGCAACCAAGGGAACCAAGGCAACAATCAGAATCACTTTGCTACACTCAACCAGTTCCTTGCTAATGGGCCAAAGACTTTCAACAATTGTGTTGAGGCAACCGATCCTGACGATTGGCTTGTGGATCTGTGCAAGCATTTCGAGTGCAGTAACGTTAGGCCTGAGGACTTTGTCAAGTTCGCTTCCTTCCAACTCAAAGATCAAGCTGCAGAATGGTTCCAGCAGTACAAGGATTCCAGAGGTGGACGTATTATTACCTGGGATGAATTCCGTCAAGATTTCAGAGCTCATCATATTCCTCAGAGCGTGTTTGAAAGCAAGCATGAGGAATTCCGCAACCTGAAACAAGGCTCTTTGTCTGTCTATGACTACAACAAGTTGTTTCAGAAGCTCGCCCTCTTTGCCAAGCAGGACGTCCCTGATGAGAAGAGCATGATATACCAGTTCAGGGGTGGTCTCAGAGAAGAAATTCAGCTCGCTCTTGTTCTCTTTGAACCCGTGAGGTATGATGAGTTCTACAACATGGCGTTGAAGCAAGAGGCTGCTCAATTGAGGTGTAATGCTTCCAAGAAGCGAGTCAGAGATGCTACTCCTTCTTCCTCTACTCAAGTGGCCAAGCAGCAGAAGTATTGGCTTCCTCCTCCTCCGTTCCGTCAGCCGTATCAGCAAAAGAGCAAAGGTGGCAGTGGATCTTCCCACCCACCCAACCCTGGCTTTCAGAACAATACTTCGTCTCAAGCTCCAAGATCGAGCGCTCCTTATCACCGTCTGCTTTCAGAGGTCACGTGCAAAAAGTGCCAACAGAAGGGTCACTATGCCTACAAGTGTTTCAACCAGAGGCGTCTTCTTCCTCCTCCTCCTGTCAGATTGGAAGTACAGCTGTGGTCAAGCATAACCCCAAGTACGCCAAGGTCAATTTGATGAATGCAGCTCAGGCAGAGGACTCGTCAGATGTCATCATGGGTAACCTTCCAGTTAACGATATTCCTGCAAAAGTTCTTTTTGACACTGGTGCATTGCATTCTTTCTTGTCATGCCCTTTTGCATCGAAGCACAATGTTGATACTGAGATCATGCCCAAAGTCATGCAAGTTGTTTCTCCCGGCAAGCTTTTGACTTCTAGTTTGGTTTCTCCCGATATCTCTATCACATTGGGCGATTACAAGTTTCTCTCTTCTTCGGTGGTTCTTGGTAACTCGGATATTGATCTTATTCTCGGAATGGATTGGCTTTCTAAGCACAAGGCGCATCTTGATTGTGCTGCCAGGCAGATTCAATTGACTCATTCGTCTAAGGATGTAATTGTCTTTGCCACTCGTGATGATACAATCCGTCTGTTTTCTCTCAATGAGAAGGGTGAACTCGATGCCATCTCGCAAATTCCAGTCGTTTGCGAATATCAAGACGTCTTTCCAGAAGAGCTTCCAGGAATGCCTCCGCACCGACCAGTTGAATTCTTTATTGATCTTGAGCCTGGCACGGAACCTGTTTGCAAATGTCCTTACAAGCTCGGACCTGAAGAGTTGAAGGAGCTGAAGAAGCAACTCGATATTCAAGAGAGAATGGGTCTCATCCAGCCTAGTTCTTCTCCGTGGGGTTGTGGTGTTCTTTTTGTGAAGAAGAAGGATGGAATGGACCGACTTTGTGTTGATTACCGTCCATTGAACAAGAAGACCATAAAGAACAAATACCCACTTCCCAACATCAACGAGCTGTTTGAACAATTCAAAGGTGCCCAAGTATTCTCCAAGCTTGATCTCCGTATAGGTTATCATCAGATTCGAATCTGTGAGCAAGATATTCCCAAGACGGCTTTCAGGACAAGCTATGGTTCATATGAATACACTGTCATGTCTTTTGGCCTTGTCAACACTCCTCCGACGTTCTCTCGCATGATGAACTTCATCTTCAATGCCTACACCAATGACTTTGTTTTGGTCTATCTCGACGACATTCTGGTTTTCTCGAAGAACAAGGAAGATCATGCCAAGCACTTGCGTTTGGTGCTCGATAAGCTCAGAGAACACCAGTTCTACGCCAAGTTCTCCAAGTGCGAATTTTGGCTCGATGAGGTTCTTTATCTTGGTCATATCATCTCTGCCAAGGGCATTGCCGTGAATCCTGAGAAGGTGTCTGCAATTGTGAATTGGGAACCTCCTCAGAACGTGAAGCAACTCCGTAGCTTCCTCGATCTCGCAAGCTATTGTCGAAGATTCGTTGAAAACTTTTCTAAGATCGCGAAGCCTCTCTCAAATCTTCTCCAGAAGCACGTCAAGTACGTTTGGTCTCCGAAGTGTGACATTGCTTTCAACACTTTGAAAGAGAAATTGATCACTGCTCCAGTTCTGACTCCGCCTGATGAATCCAAGCCGTACGAGGTCTTTTGTGATGCCTCTCTCCAAGGTCTTGATGCAAGAGAAGAAAGTTGTTGCTTATACCTCTCACCAGTTGAAGCCTAATGAAAAGAACTACCCCACTCATGATCTCGAGTTGGCGGCAGTTGTGCATGCTCTTTTGACTTGGAGACATCTCTTATTGGGAAGAAAAGTAGACATTTTCACTGACCACAAGAGTCTCAAGTACATCTTCACTCAGCCTAATCTCAACCTCAGGCAAACTCGATGGGTCGAAATGATTCAAGAGTATAATCCGAGTATCGAGTATACTCCAGGCAAGGCCAATGTGATTGCTGACGCATTGAGCAGGAAGGCTTATTGCAACAGTCTTATTCTCAAGTCTTATCAACCCGAGCTTTGTGAAGCTTTCCGCAAACTTAACCTGCAAGTTGTTCCTCAAGGTTTCCTCGCCAACCTTCAAGTCTCTCCTACCTTGGAAGACCAGATTTGCCATGCCCAGCTTCTTGATGCTATGGTGAAAAAGGTGAAGATTGGGATTGCCAAGAGTCAACCCAAGTACAAGTGCTACCGCCTTGATGACAAGGATACTCTCTTCTTTGAGGATCGTATTGTTGTGCCCAAAGGTGAACTTCGTAAAGTGATCATGAACGAGGCCCACAATTCTCTTCTCTCCATCCACCCTGGGAGCACGAAGATGTATCAGGACCTCAAGCAGGCTTGTTGGTGGACTCGAATGAAGCGCGAGATTGCTCAATTCGTGAATGAATGTGATGTCTACAGAAGAGTGAAGGCAGAACACCATAGGCCAGCAGGTCTCCTCCAACCTCTTGCCATTATAGAATGGAAGTTTGACCACATTGAGATGGACTTCGTGACTGGGTTTCCAAAGTCCAAGCGTGGCAATGATGCTATATTCGTTGTCATCGACAAACTCACTAAAGTGGCTCACTTTCTTCCTATCAAAGAGTCAATCACTGCAGCTCAATTGGCGGAACTCTATACCTCTCGGATTGTCTCTCTGCACGGTATTCCACAAGTGATCTCTTTAGACCATGGCAGCATCTTTACCTCCAAGTTTTGGGATTCTTTTCAGAAGGCCATGGGCACCAACATCCGCTTCAGCACAACATTCCATCCTCAAACTAGTGGCCAAGTCGAGCGTGTCAACCAGATTCTCGAAGATTTGCTCAAGGCTTGTGTGATCTCCTTCGGCATGAAGTGGGAGGATTGTCTTCCATATGCTGAATTCTCCTACAACAATAGTTTTCAAGCAACTTTGGGCAAGGCCCCATTTGAAATTCTGTATGGCAGGAAGTGCCGTGCCCCTCTCAACTGGTCTGAAACCGGTGATCGTCAGCTTTTGGGAAATGACTTAATCACAGAGGCAGAGGAAATGTGCAAAGTCATTCGAGATAACCTCAAAGCAGCCCAATCCCGCCAGAAGAGCTACTATGACAGTAAGCACAGTGATTTGGCTTTCGAGATCGGAGATCATGTTTACCTCCGCGTCTCTCCTATGAAAGGTACTCGTCGCTTCGGTATCAAAGGGAAGCTTGCCCCCAGATACGTGGGACCTTTCAAGATTGTCAGCAAGAGAGGCGATCTCGCCTATCAACTCAAGCTCCCTTCAAACTTTGCAAATGTTCATGATGTGTTCCATGTCTCCCAGCTCCGAAAGTGCTTCAAGACTCCTAACCGCACCGTCAACTTCGAGGACATTGAGCTCCAAGAAGATCTCTCTTATCATGAGCACCCAGTTGCTATTCTTGAAGAGACTGAACGCAAGACTCGCAACAAGTCAATTAAATTCCTCAAAGTCAAGTGGACACACCATTCTGACCGTGAAGATACCTGGGAACGCGAGGATCACCTCCGTTCTGAGTACCCGGCGTTCTTTTAGTCCTAGATCTTGGGACGAGATCCTTTCATAGTGGTGGAGTGTTGTAACACCCCGGATGTAACTTTCCCAATTTGTACTCCAACTCTTGCCGTTTCTGGCTTTAAGTTATTTTATTTTCTCGGGTTCGGGTTTTTGTCTCCGTGTGTTGTGGTCGTTGTCATGCATCTCATATCATGTCTTCATGTGCATTGCATTTGCATACGTGTTCGTCTCATGCATTCAAGCATTTTCCCCGTTGTCCGTTTTGCATTCCGGCGCTTCGTTCTCCTCCGGTGGTCATTTCTACCTTTCTTTCGTGTGTGGGGATTAAAGTTTTCTGGATTGGACCGAGACTTGCCAAGCGGCCTTGGTTTACTACCGGTAGACCGCCTATCAAGTTTCGTACCATTTGGACTTCGTTTGATACTCCAACGGTTAACCGAGGGGCCGAAAAGGCCTCGTGTGTGTTGCAGCCCAACACCCCTCCAATTTGGCCCTAAACCCACCTAAACCCTCTCCATCATCTAGAGCATTCGATCACGACCGCGTGGCCGAAAACCGCACCTCATTTGGACTCTCCTAGCTCCCTCTATGCCTATAAATAGGTCCCCCTCTCGAAATTCCGGATCTCCCCCTTCCAAACCCTAAAAAAAATCATCTCCGCCGCCGGACACGTCTGGTTCCCTCCGGACTAACCGCCGCCGCCAACCGGGGCGCGCCACGTGGCGCGGGCGCCCCACATCGCCGCCAACTTCGCGCGGGCCCGCTCGGCCCGTGGCCCGGGATCCGCCGCCGCCGCCCGGGGCTTCGTCTCCCTCGCCCCGCCGCCTGGTACACCGCCGCCACCGCGCCTTCGCCGCTCGGCCTCACCGCCGGGGAGCTCCACCGTGGCGGCTCCTCTACACCTCCGCCACCTCGCCGGCCACCGCGCGCCCGGCCGCCGCCGACCTCGCCGACCTCGTCGCCGGCGCCTCCCCGCTGGCCCCTCCTCCTCTCAAGGCCCCTCTCCGGCAAGCCCCTGCTCCGGTGAGCTCGAGCGAACTCCGGCCGACGAACTTCGAACCGCGTGCCCCGGATCTGGATCTGGATCCCGACGGTTGACTTTTTGCCCGAAACCCTAGCTCATATGCTCCTGTTCATCGCATCGTAACTTTGCATCCATAACTCCGTTTTTGGCATATAGCATATCAAAATGTTCATCTCAGAGAGTATATCATTTCATTCCATTGCATCATTTTCATTCGAGTTCGTCTTGATGCCCGAAATTCTGTTAGAAGAGTGCTACTTGAGATAATTGTCAGATCTGCTACTCCATTTAGATATTTGTCATTTTTCCATGTTTATTGTGTGCATGATATGCCCATGAGCTCTACATATGTTTTGTTAAGCGTTTTGCCATCTTTCTAGAGGTGCAACCCATGTATTTTTGTGATGTGTGTGGTGACTAGCACAAACTTGCAAAGTGAGGCACTTGGTAATGTTGATTTCAGGGACTTAGCATTTCCACTAAGTCCTTGACTTGTTTATCTGATGTTGCTGTATGTTCATGTTGTTTCCTAGTGATCCGTGCCTCTTTTGAGGATGATCAGTAAGGATGTTTTGTTATTATTGTAGTGCTCTATCCATCCATGTCTTTGTTTGAAATTATGGAGCACCCTAGCTTAAGTCAATCGAGCTCTATTTTTGCTACTTCGTGAATCTGGGCAGATTGTCTACTTGTTAGCGATTTTGCTGAGGATGTTGTAGTTGATCCGTGCATGCTATGTTATTGTTCTTGCCATGTCTAGCTTGCATTTTGTGTATTCTTGATGGGTGTATGCTTAGATTATCATGACTTGCTCCGTAGTGAGTGCATCGTGCTCGTAAACATGCCTACTTGATATCTGTTTTCAGCATGCTCCAGTTTTCACCAAGTCTGAGAACTGTTTATGTTTTTGCCATGTTCACATGCTTGGAATTGTATTTTCTGATCCCTTTTGGCTCAAGGTCACTAAGGGACTTTTGTTAAGCTCTTTGAGTAGCTCCATGCCAAGCTTTACTTTGCCATGTTCAGGTCCTGTAGCATATAGTTTTGTTGCTCCGAAGAGTGCTATCTGATCTGAAATTCCAGACAAGTGTTAATTTCACTAAGTCTGGAATCTGTTTGTCATATGCATTTTTGCCATGCTTGTGTGAACCTGTTAATGGATGAATTGGCCGTAGCTCAGCGCTAGACTTTTGTTAAGCATCCTGAATGCATCCCTGCCATGTATTTTTTAATCATGTTTGGGTGATGTAGCATGTTCATCTTGTTGCATTTAGATGGCTACTTGCTGTCGCAGACCGGTGTCATATTTGAATTGCTTGCCATTTCCAAACCGTAACTCCGATTCCGGCATTCTTTATATCATTTTCAAGCGATTTCCTCTCATCTTTCCAATGGCACATTTGGATTCCCAAGTTGAGGCCAGGTTCATGCACTCCTTGTCAAATCTTGCATATGCATCCTGCATCGCATCCCGCATAGCATACCATCTTTGCATCATATTGTTTGAGCTTTGCACGTGGTTGATTGTGTCCTTGTTGCTTGTTTATATTGTTTGGGTAGAGCCGGGTGACGAGTTCGCTAACGAGGAGCCCGTTGAGTTTGCTTTCGAGGATCCAGTCAACTCTGACAACTTTGCAGGCAAGATGATTATACCCTCGAAATCACTACTATCTTTGCTATGCTAGATTGCTCGCTCTTTTGCTATGCCAATGCTACGATGCCTACCACTTGCTTTCAAGCCTCCCAAATTGCCATGTCAAACCTCTAACCCACCTTGTCCTAGCAAACCGTTGTTTGGCTATGTTACCGCTTTGCTCAGCCCCTCTTATAGCGTTGCTAGTTGCAGGTAAAGATTGGAGACCGTTCCTTGTTGGAACATTTATTTACTTGTTGGGATATCATTATATTATCTTGTTATCTTAATGTATCTATACACTTGGTAAAGGGTGGAAGGCTCGGCCTCTCGCCTAGTGTTTTGTTCACTCTTGCCGCCCTAGTTTCCGTCATATCGGTGTTATGTTCCCGGATTTTGCGTTCCTTACGCGGTTGGGTTATAATGGGAACCCCTTGATAGTTCGCCTTGATTAAAGCTTTTCCAGCAATGCCCAACCTTGATTTTACCATTTTCCACCTAGCCTCTTTTATCCTTGGGTTTCCGGAGCCCAAGGGTCATCTTATTTAAACCCCCCCGGGCCAGTGCTCCTCTGAGTGTTGGTCTGACCGAGTAGACTGCGGGGCCACCTCGGGGCAACTTGAGGGTTGGTTTTACTCGTAGGATGTCTCATCTGAGTGTGCCCTGAGAACGAGATATGTGCAGCTCCTATCGGGATTTGTCGGCACATTCGGGCGGTGTTGCTGGTCTTGTTTGAACCTGTCGAAGTGTCTTGAAGAACAGAGGTACTGAGTCTGATCAGAACGTCTCGGGAGGAGGTCTATTCCTTCGTTGACCGTGAGAGCTTGTCATGGGCTAAGTTGGGACTCCCCTTCAGGGATTTGAACTTTTGAAAGCCGTGCCCGCGGTTATGGGCAGATGGGAATTTGTTAATGTCCGGTTGTAGATAACTTGAACCTTAACTTAATTAAAATGAATCAACTAAGTGTGTTACCGTGATGGCCTCTTCTCGGCGGAGTCCGGGAAGTGGACACGGTGTTGAGTAATGTTTGCCATAGGATTTGCCCTCTAGTTATGCGTTCGCGCTTTGCCTTCTCTTCTCGCTCTCTATTGCGAACAGGATAGCCACCATATATGCTAGTCGCTTGCTGCAGCTCCACATATTTACCTTGCCATACCTATAAGCTTAAATAGTCTTGATCGCAAGGGTGCGAGATTGCTGAGTCCCTGTGGCTCACGGATTATTATTACACCAGATGCAGGGCCTGATGATTCTTCTCCAGGTGACGCACTCAAGCTCAAGTGGGAGTTCGACGAAGACTCTCAACGATACTATGTTTCCTTTCCTGATGATCAGTAGTGGTGCCTAGTTGGGGGTGATCGGGACCGTGTCGCATGTTGGGTTTTTTTATTTTGGCGCCGTAGTCGGGCCATGAGTGTTTGGATGATGTAATGTTATTTATGTACTTGATTGACGTGGCGAGTGTAAGCCAACTATGTTATCTCCCCTTTTATTATCTATATTACATGGGATGTTGTGAAGATTGCCTAACTTGTGACATATGTCGTTAATGCGATTATGCCTCTAAGTCGTGCCTCGACACGTGGGAGTTATAGTCGCATCGAGGGTGTTACAACGAGGCGGAACCTTGGCGAAACCAATCTAGGTCCCTGGCAGAGCTATTCTGCAGGGGAAACTTCCCTCCGGGAGGGAGAAATCATCACCATCGTCATCACCAACGATCCTCTCATCGGGTGGGGGTCAATCTCCATCAACATCTTCACTAGCACCATCTCATCTCAAACCCTAGTTCATCTCTTGTATCCAATCTTTGTATCGAAACCTCTGATTGGTACCTGTGGGTTGCTAGTAGTGTTGATTACTCCTTGTAGTTGATGCTAGTTGGTTTACTTGGTGGAAGATCATATGTTCAGATCCATTATGCATATTAATGCCCCTCTGATTATGAACATGAATATGCTTTGTGACTAGTTACGTTTGTTTCTGAGGACATGGGAGAAGTCTTGCTATAAGTAGTCATGTGAATTTGGTATTCGTACGATATTTTGATGAGATGTATGTTGTCATCCCTCTAGTGGTGTCATGTGAATGTCGACTACATGACACTTCATAATTGTTTGGGCCTAGAGGGAGGCATTGGGAAGTAATAAGTAGATGATGGGTTGCTAGAGTGACAGAAGCTTAAACCCTAGTTTATGCGTTGCTTCATAAGCGACTGATTTGGATCCATATGTTTCATGCTATGGTTAGGTTTACCTTAATACTTCTATTGTAGTTGCGGATGCTTGCAATGAGGGTTAATCATAAGTGGGATGCTTGTCCAAGTAAGGACAGAACCCAAGCACCGGTCCACCCACATATCAAATTATCAAAGTACCGAACGCGAATCATATGAACGTGATGAAAAGTAGCTTGGTGATAATTCCCATGTGTCCTCGGGAGCGCTTTCCTTCATATAAGAGTTTGTCCAGGCTTGTCCTTTGCTACAAAAAGGATTGGGCCATCTTGCTGCACTTTATTTACTTTTATTACTTGCTACTCGTTACAAATTACCTTATCACAAAACTATCTATTACCGATAATTTCAGTGCTTGCAGAGAATACCTTGCTGAAAACCGCTTATTATTTCCTTCGGCTCCTCGTTGGGTTCGACACTCTTATTTATCAAAAAGGCTACGATAGATCCCCTACACTTGTGGGTCATCAAGACTCTTTTCTGGCGCCTTTGCCGGTGAGTGAAGCACCTTTGGTAGGTGGAATTTGGTAAGGAAAAATTTATATAGTGTGCTGAAATTTACTGTCACTTGTTACTATGGAAAGTAATCCTTTGAGGGGCTTGTTCGGGGTATCTTCACCCCGACCGGTAGAGAAAATAGTTGCTCCTCAACCTACTGAACCTACTGAAAATGTTTTGAAATTCCTTCGGGTATGATAGAGAAACTACTAGCTAATCCTTTTGCAGGAGATGGAACATTGCATCCCGACTTACACTTAATCTATGTGGATGAAGTTTGTGGATTATTTAAGCTTGCATGTATGCCTGATGATGTTATCAAGAAGAAGGTCTTCCCTTTATCTTTGAAGGGAGATGCATTGACATGGTATAGGCTGTGTGATGATATGGGATCATGGGACTACAAACGGTTGAAATTGGAATTCCATCAAAAGTTTTATCCTATGCATCTTGTTCATCGTGATCGTAATTATATTTATATTTTTTGGCCTCGCGAAGGAGAAAGCGTCGCTCAAGCTTGGGGGAGGCTTAAGTAAATATTATATTCATGCCCCAATCATGAGTTGTGTGATGAACTTATGCACCCCATGAGCAAGTTAAAGTTGAACCTAATATTGCTATTGTTAAAGATCTCTTGGCTGATAATATTAATGGGCATGTTATTTACTTTTGTGATGAGGCTGCTAGAATTGCTAAACCTGGTGCTAAAGATAAACATAGACCTGTGGTAGGCATGCCTGTTATTTCTGTTAAAATAGGAGATCATTGTTATCATGGCTTGTGTGATATGGGTGCTAGTGCTAGTGCAATACCTATTTCCTTATACAAAGGAATTATGCATGATATTGCACCAACTGAGATAGAAGATATCAATGTTACCATTAAGCTTGCTAATAGAGATACTATTTCACCAATTGGGATTGTTAGAGACATTGAAGTCTTGTGTGGGATGGCTAAATATCCTGCTGATTTCCTTGTTCTTGGTTCCCCTCAAGATAGCTTTTGCCCCATTATATTTGGTAGACCCTTTTTGAATACTGTTAATGCTAAGATAGATTGCAAGAAGGATGTTGTTACTATTGGTTTGGATGATATGTCTCATGAGTTTAATTTTTCTAAATTTCGCAGACAACCCCGTGATGAAGAATTGCCTAGTAAATATGAAATTATTGGTCTTGCTTCTATTGTTGTGCCTCCTAATGATCCTTTAGAACAATATTTGCTAGACCATGAGAATGATATGTTTATGAATGAAAGAAGGGAAATAGATGAAGTATTCTTTAAACAAGGACCCATTCTGAAACACAATTTGCCTGTTGAAATCCTAGGGGATCCTCCTCCACCCAAGGGTGATCCCGTGTTTGAGTTTAAACCATTGCCTGATACTCTTAAATATGCTTATCTTGATGAAAAGAAAATATATCCTGTTATTATTAGTGCTAAACTTTCAGAGCATGAAGAAAAGAAATTATTGAAAACTCTGAAGAAGCACCATGTTGCTATTGGATATACTCTTGATGATCTTAAGGGCATTAGTCCCACTCTATGTCAGCACAAAATAAATTTGGATAAGGATGCCAAACCAGTTATTGATCACCAATGACGGCTAAATCCTAAGATGAAAGAAGTGGTAAGAAAGGAAATATTAAAACTCCTTGAGGCAGGTATAATTTATCCCGTTGCTGATAGTCAGTGGGTAAGTCCTGTCCATTGTGTCCCTAAGAAGGGAGGTATCACTGTCGTTCCTAATGATAAAGATGAATTGATTTCGCAAAGAATTATTACATGTTATAGGATGATAATTGATTTCCGCAAATTAAATAAGGCTACTAAAAAGATCATTACCCCTTACTTTTTATTGATAAAATGCTAGAAAGATTATCCAAGCATACACATTTTTGCTTTCTAGATGGTTATTCTGGTTTCTCTCAAATACATGTATTAGCTGATGATCAAGCAAAGACCACTTTCACTTGACATTTCAGTACTTTTGCTTATAGACGTATGCCTTTTGGTTTATTTAATGCACCTGCTACCATTCAAAGATGTATGATGGCTATATTTTCTGACTTTTGTGAAAAGATATGTGAGGTTTTCATGGACGATCTCTTCATTTATGGATCCTCTTTTGATGATTGCTTGAGCAACCTTGATCAAGTTTTGCAGAGATGTGAAGAAACTAATCTTGTTCTGAATCGGGAGAAATGCCACTTTATGGTTAACGAAGGTATTGTCTTGGGGCATAAAATTTCTGAACGAGGCATTGAAGTTGATAAAGCTAAAGTTGATGCTATTAAAAAGATGCCATGTCCCAAGGACATTAAAGGTATAAGAAGCTTCCTCGGTCATGCCGGTTTTTATAGGAGGTTCATTAAGGACTTATCAAAAAATTCTCGGCTTCTGACTAATCTATTACAAAAAGATATTCCTTTTGTCTTTGATGATGATTGTGTAGAAGCATTTGAAATACTTAAGAAAGCCCTGATTTCTGCACCTATTGTTCAGCCACCTGATTGGAATTTACCCTTTGAAATTATGTGTGATGCTAGTGATTATGTTGTAGGGGCTGTTCTAGGACAAAGAGTTGATAAGAAATTAAATGTTATCCAATATGCTAGTAAAACCCTATACGGTGCCCAGAGAAATTATGCTACTACTGAAAAGGAATTCTTAGCAGTTGTATTTGCTTGTGATAAGTTCAGACCTTATATTGTTGATTCTAAAGTAACCATTCACACTGGTCATGCCGCTATTAAATACCTCATGGAAAAGAAAGATGCTAAACCTAAACTTATTAGATGGGTTCTCTTGCTACAAGAATTTGATTTGCATATTATTGATAGAAAGGGAGCTGAGAACCCCGTTGTAGACAACTTGTCTAGGTTAGAGAATGTTCTTGATGACCCACTACCTATTGATGATAGCTTTCCTGATGAATAATTAAATGTCATAAATGTTTCTCGTACTGCTCCGTGGTATGCTGATTATACTAATTACATTGTTGCTAAATTTATACCACCTAGTTTCACATATACCAGCAAAAGAAAAAGTTCTTCTATGATTTAAGACATTACTTTTGGGATGACCCACATCTTTATAAAGAAGGAGCAGATGGTGTTATTAGACGTTGTGTACGTGAGCATGAACAGGAACAGATCCTACGCAAGTGTCACTCCGAAGCCTATGGAGGACACCATGCTGGAGATAGAACTGCACACAAGGTATTGCAATCCGGTTTTTATTGGCCTACTCTCTTCAAGGATGCCCGTAAGTTTGTCTTGTCTTGTGATGAATGTCAAACAATTGGTAATATTAGTAGACGTCAAGAGATGCCTATGAATTATTCACTTGTTATTGAACCATTTGATGTTTGGCGCTTTGATTATATGGGACCTTTTCCTTCCTCTAATGGGTATACACATATTTTAGTTGTTGTTGATTACGTTACTAAGTGGGTAGAAGCTATTCCAACTAGTAGTGCTGATCATAACACCTCTATTAAGATGCTTAAAGAAGTTATTTTTGCGAGGTTTGGAGTCCCTTGATATTTAATGACTGATGTTGGTTCACATTTTATTCATGGTGCTTTTCATAAAATGCTTGCTAAGTATGATGTTAATCGTAGAATTGCACCTCCTTATCACCCACAGTCTAGTGGTCAAGTAGAATTAAGTAATAGAGAGCTCAAATTAATTTTGCAAAAGACTGTTAATAGATCTAGAAAGAATTGGTCCAAGAAACTTGATGATGCATTATGGGCCTATAGAACTACATATAAAAATCCTATGGGTATGTCTTCGTATAAAATGGTTTATGGTAAAGCATTTCACTTACCTATTAAATTAGAACATAAGGCATATTGGGCTATTAAAGAGCTCAACTATGACTTCAAACTTGCTGGTGAGAAGAGGTTATTTGACATTATCTCACTTGATGAATGGAGAACCTAGGCCTATGAAAATGCCAAACTGTTTAAATAAAAAGTTAAAAGATGGCATGACAAAAGGATACAAAAGCGTGAGTTTAATGTAGGTGATTATGTATTGTTATACAAATATCGTTTAAGATTTTTTGCAGGCAAACTCCTCTCTAAATGGGAAGGTCCTTACGTCATCGAGGACGTCTATCGTTCCGGTGCCATAAAAATCAACAACTTCGAAGGCACAAATCTGAAGGTAGTGAACGGTCAAAGAATTAGACATTATATCTCAGGTAATCCTATAAATGTTGAAATTAATACTATCGAAACCGTAACCCCGGAGGAATACATAAGGGACACTTTCCAGAATGTTTCAGACTCCGAAAAGGAATAGGTACATGGTACGGTAAGTAAACCGACTCCAAAACAGTTCTAATGGCAATTTTCTCCGTTTTGGAATATTTAGAAAAATAGGAAAATAAAAAGCAGTCCAGGAAGGACACGAGGCTTCCACGAGGGCGGGAGGCGCGCCCTACCCCCTGGGCATGCCCCCTGCCTCATGGGCACCTCGTGTGCTCTCCGGACTCCCTTTTCTTGCATGATACTTCTTTTGGTCGGTAAAAATTCATTATAGAATCTCCCGAAGGTTTTGACCACTGTATCATGCAAATATCTCTTGTCTTTGTTTCGAGCTGTTTTTTTGACAGATCTAGGTCGTCATGTCGTCTTTGAGTGCCCCCAAGGAAAAGTTCTTCGAGAAGGTCATCGACCCCTACCTCGCGGAGGTGCTGCAACACCCTCAAACCATTGAGATGCGTGAGAGGTTGTTGCACATCCGCGATGTTGAGGGACCAAGGAGAACCGGAAGCACGGAGGCAAGGCTCGAGGCATTGGAGCAACAAGTTTTCAAGTGTCAGGAGATGGTGGAGCATGGACTCGACTCTAATCACATTATGATCACGGGGTTCACCAATAACCACAAGCTGGACGTCAAGGACATTGGGGAGGCCATCTTCAAGCTTCATGAGAAAATCAAGCACCTCCAAGCCCAGATCTATGACCTGCAAAATCAAAACTGTGAGTATGAATATAGATTCAAGAGGATGAGTTTGACTGTAGATTTGACGATTCAGGAGACTCGGTCATCCTTCTATGATGGTGAGCCAATGCCTTGGAAAAGGGACGACAAGCCTACATCATCAACAACTCCACCTTCTTCACCAACAAAGAAGAACTGAGTATCTGGTATGGGCACTCCCCTTGGCAACTACCAAGCTTGGGGGAGTGCCCCGGTATCGTATCACCATCACTTTTATCTTTACCGTTTTTCTTAGTTTGATCCTTTTGATAATATCTTGATCTAGTAGAATAAAGTTTTAGTATGATCTAGTTGTCAGTTTGGTTTTATGATCCTTCTCTGTAATCGAGACCATGAGCTATATATAATAAAGATTAGTGTTGAGTCAAGGGCTTGATTATTTTGCTATGATCTTGAGGGAATTAAATAAAAAAAGAGAAGAAATAAAAAGAAATAAAGAGATCATATGGATCTTATGGAGAGTAATGAGCTCACATATAAAGAGTATGATGAATAAAAGTTGTTGAGAGTTGACAAACATAGTTTTGGTCATCGTTGCAATTAATAGGAAGTAATAAAGAAATAGAGGTTCACATATAAATATACCATCTTGGACATCTTTTATGATTGTGAGGACTCATTAAAGTATGATATGCTAAAGAGTTGATGTTGGACAAGGAAGACAACATAATGGGTTATGTTTTCTTTCATCTGAGATAAATTATATTTTCATGGATCATCCAACATGTTGAGCTTGCCTTTCCCTCTCTTGCTAGCCAATTCCTTTGCACCAAGTAGAGATACTACTTGTGCTTCCAAATACCCTTAAAACCAGTTTTGCCATGAGCCACCATATCTACCTATGGATTGAGTTAGATCCTTAAAGTAAGTTGTCATCGGTGCAAGCAATAAAAATTGCTCTCTAAATATGTATGACTTATTAGTGTGGGGAAAAATAAGCTTTATACAATCTTGTGATGTGGAAGAAATAAAAGCGATGGACTGCATAATAAAGGTCCATATCACAAGTGGCAATATAAAGTGACGTTCTCTTGCATTAAGATTTTGTGAATTCAACCCTGAAAGCGCATGACAACCTCTGCTTCCCTCTGTGAAACGCCTATCTTTTACTTTTATCTTCTACCTTATATAAGAGTCATGGTGATCTTCACCTTTCCTTTTACATTTTATCCTTTGGCAAGCACAATGTGTTGGAAAGATCCAGATATATATAGCTAATCAGATGTGAGTTTTCGTGAACCATTATAGTTGACATTACCCTTGAGATAAAATGTTGGGAGGCAAAACTATAAGCCCCTATCTTTCTCTGTGTCCGATTAAAACTCCATACCCATAAATATTGCGTGAGTGTTAGCAATTGTGAAATACTATGATAGTTGAGTATGTGGACTTGCTGAAAAGCTCTTGTATTGACTCTTTCCAATGTTATGATAAATTGCAATTGCCTCAATGACTGAGATTAGAGTTTGTTGGTTCTGAACGAAGTTTATGATTCATGCTTGAAATTGTGATTGAATTGTTACTTTAGCATAAGAGATCATATGACAAAATATATATGTTGCTGTTCTAAGAATGATCATGATGCCCTCATGTCCGTATTTTATTTTTATCGACACCTCTGTCTCTAAACATGTGGACATATTTTTCAATTTCGGCTTTCGCTTGAGGACAAGCGAGGTCTAAGCTTGGGGGAGTTGATACGTCCATTTTGCATCATGCTTTTATATCGATATTTATTGCATTATGGGTTGTTATTACACATTATGTCACAATACTTATGCCTATTCTCTCTTATTTTATAAGGTTTACATGAAGAGGGAGAATGCCGGCAGCTGGGATTCTAGGCTGGAAAAGGAGCAAATATTAGAAACCTATTCTGCACAGCTCCAAAAGTCCTGAAACTTCATGGAAGTTATTTCCAGAATATATAAAAAATACTGAGCGTAAGAAGTACCAAAGGGGGGCCACCCACCAGCCACGAGGGTGGGGGGCGCTCCCTACCCCCTAGGCGCGCCCCCTGCCTCGTGGGCCCCCGGTGGCCCTCCGATGCCCATCTTATGCTATATGAGGTCTTTCGTCCGAGAAAAAAAATCAGAAGCAAGCTTTCGGGACGAAACTCCACCGCCACGAGGCGCAACCTTGGCGGAACCAATCTAGGGCTCTGGCGGAGCTATTCTGCCGGCGAAACTTCCCTCTGGGAGGGGGAAATCATCCCCATCATCATCACCAACGATCCTCTCATGGGGAGGGGGTCAATCTCCATCAACATCTTCACCAGCACCATCTCATCTCAAACCCTAGTTCATCTCTTGTATCCAATCTTTGTATCCAAACCTCTGATTGGTACTGGTGGGTTGCTAGTAGTGTTGATTACTCCTTGTAGTTGATGCTAGTTGGTTTACTTGGTGGAAGATCATATGTTCAGATCTATTATGCATATTAACACCCCTATGATTATGAACATGAATATGCTTTGTGAGTAGTTACATTTGTTCCTAAGGACATGGGAGAAGTTTTGCTATAACTAGTCATGTGAATTCGGTATTCGTTCGATATTTTGATGAGATGTATGTTGTCATCCCTCTAGTGGTGTCATGTGAACGTCGACTACATGACACTTCACCATTGTTTGGGCCTAGAGGGAGGCATTGGGAAGTAATAAGTAGATGATGGGTTGCTAGAGTGACAGAAGCTTAAACCCTAGTTTATGCGTTGCTTCGTAAGGGGCTGATTTGGATCCATATGTTTCATGCTATGGTCAGGTTTACCTTAATACTTCTGTTGTAGTTGCAGATGCTTGCAGTGGGGGTTAATCATAAGTGGGATGCTTGTCCGAGTAAGGACAACACCCAAGCACCGGTCCACCCATATATCAAATTATCAAAGTATCGAACGTCAATCATGTGAACGTGATGAAAACTAGCTTGACGATAATTCCCATGTGTCCTCGGGAGCGCTTTCCTTCATATAAGAGTTTGTCCAGGCTTGTCCTTTGCTACAGAAAGGATTGGGCCATCTTGCTGCACTTTATTTACTTTTATTACTTGCTACTCGTTACAAATTACCTTATCACAAAACCATCTGTTACCGATAATTTCAGTGCTTGTAGAGAATACCTTGCTGAAAACCGCTTATCATTTCCTTCTGCTCCTCATTGGGTTCGACACTCTTACTTATCGAAAAGGCTACGATAGATCCCCTACACCTGAGGGTCATCAAGCGTCGACTAATAGCCACTTCAAGAAGCCTAAAAAAGAAGTAGCAGCAGCTTCAAGCTGACCAGGATCTACTCAATGACAGATGGACTAATGTCCTCGCAGCCGAAGAATATGGCCTCGAACGCCCAACAAAGAGTTACCCGAAGCGTAAGCTGCTACCCCAATTCGACGATGAGGCGCTGGAGCCCATATCACCTGCACGTCACGTGGACGGGACAGAACAACAACTCAAGTCGAACACCAGCCTGCACCACCTTGCCGTAAAAGCAGAGAAACAACAGGTTGGGGATACACATATGACCTACGACAAGACCTGGAAAATTGAGTAGGTCAGACCAGATCAATCTACGGATCGTGGGGGCGTGCCTCGGCACGGGAAAATGGCTATCAAGCCTGGCGCGACAAGCATAACCACGACCGAGCCGAAAACCGCAGACGGACTTCATCTGAACTGCGTTGTGACACGGCCCGACACAAAGGCACCGCACACCCCCTATGCGTCACCGATGAGGTAATGGAGCACCAGTTCCCAGAAGGGTTTAATGTAACACCCCGGATATGATTTTCCCAATATGTACTCCAACTCTTGCCGTTTCCGGCGTTAAGTTATTTTATTTTCTCGGGTTCGGGCTTTTGTCTCCGTGTGTTGTTATCGTTGTCATGCATATCATATCATGTCATCATGTGCATTGTATTTGCATACATGTTCATCTTATGCATTTGAGCATCTTCCCGGTTGTCCGTTTTGCATTCTGGTGCTCCGTTCTCCTCCGGTGGTCATTTCTACCTTTATTTCGTGTGTGGGGATTAAACATTTCCGGATTGGACCGAGACTTGTCAAGCGGCCTTGGTTTACTACCGGTAGACCTCCTGTCAAGTTTCGTACCATTTGGACTTCGTTTGATGCTCCAACGGTTAACCGAGGGACCGAAAAGGCCTCGTGTGTGTTGCAGCCCAACACCTCTCCATTTTCGCCCAAAACCCTCTCCATCATCTAGGGCGTTCAATCACGATCGCGTGGCCGAAAACCGCACCTCATTTGGACTCTCCTAGCTCCCTCTATGTCTATATAAAGAACCCCCTCCGAAATTCTCGTTCTCCTACCCCCGAAACCCTAGATCCACCACCTCGCGCCGCGCCGGACACGTCCGGTCCGGCCGGACACGTTCGCCGCCCCGCCCGGACCAATTGCAGCTCGCCACGTGGCACCGCCCGTGCCCACACCGCCACTCCCGCCGCCAGCCCGCGAGGGCTCGAGGCCGGCCCTCCCCGCCGCCGATCCGGGCCGAGGCGCCCCGCGCCCGCGCTGCCCATCTCCTCCAACTCCGGGCACCGGAGCCGCCTAGCGCCACCGCGCCATCCTCGCCGGCCGCCACCGCGGGTCTTCTCCGGCCACGCCGCACCTCGCCGCCGGTGCCGCCACACCGCCCGCCGCCGCGGATCCTCGTCGTCCGCGCCTCCCCGCCGGCCGGATCCGTTGAACCGGCCCCTCTCCGGTGTCCCCGCGGGAAGTACCAGCTCCGGCGACCTCCAGCTCGAAGCCCGGTGATCCTCGTTCCGCGCGCCCGGCCAGATCTGGATCTGAGCTTTTCTCTCGGTTGACTTTTGCCCGAAACCCTAACTTTTTGTCTATGTTCATCGCATCGTAACTCCGCATCCGTAGCTCCGTTTTGGGCATATAGCATATCAAAATGTGTTCGCCTCAGAGAGCACATCATTTCATCTCATTGCATCATTTTCATTTGAGTTCATCTTGATGCCCTAAATGCTGTTAGAAAAATGCTATTTGAGATAATTGTCAGATCTGCTGCTCCAATTAGATATTTGTCATTTTTGCCATGATTATTGTGTGCATGATATGCCCCTGAGCTCTACATGAGTTTTGTTATATGTTTTTCCATCTATCCAGAGGTGCAACCCATGTATTTTTGTGATGTGTGTGGTGACTAGCACAAGCTTGCAAAGTGGAGCATTCGCTAATGCTGATTTCAGGGACTTAGCATTTTCACTAAGTCCTTGATCTGTTTATCTCAATATGCCATATGTTCATGTTGTTTCCTAGTGATCCATGCCTCTTTTGAGGATGATCAGTAAGGATGTTTTGTTAATCTTATAGTGCTCTATCCATCCATGTCTTTTTTTCCAATTATGGAGAACCCTAGCTTGAGTCAATCGAGCTCTACTTTTGTCATTTCGTGAATCTGGGCAGATTGTCTACTTGTTAGCAATTTTGCCGAGGATGTTGTAGTTGATCCGTGCATGCTATGTTATTGTTCTTGCCATGTCTAGCTTGTATTTTGTGTATTCTTGATGGGTGTATGCTTAGATTGTCATGACTTGCTCTGTGGTGAGTGCATCGAGCTCATAAACATGACTACTTGATATCTGTTTCAGCATGCTCCAGTTTTCTCTAAGTCTGAGAACTGATTATGTTTTTGCCATGTTCACATGCTTGCAAATGTATTTTCTGATCCCTTTTGGCTCAAGGTCACTAAGGGACTTTTGTTAACCTCTTTGAGTAGCTCCATGCCATGCTTTACTTTGCCATTTTTAGGTCTTGTAGCATATTGTTTTCATGCTCCAAAGAGTGCTACCTGATCTGAAATTCCAGACAAGTGTTAATTTCACCAAGTCTGAGATCTGTTTGCCAAATGCATTTTTGCCATGCTTGTTTGAGCCTGTTAATGGATGAATTGGCCGTAGCTCAGTGCCAGTCTTTTGTCAAGCATCATGAATGGATCCCTGCCATGTATTTTGATGCCATGTTTGGATGCTGTAGCATGTTTATCTTGTTGCATTTAGATGGCTACTTGCTGTAAATCGCAGAACGTGGTCATATTTGAATCGCTTGCCATTTCCAAACCGTAACTCCGATTCCGGCGTTCTTTATATCGTTTTCAAGCGATTTCATCTCATATTTCCAGTGGCACACTTGGATTTCCAAGTTGAGGCCAGGTTCATGCATTCCTTGTCAAATCTTGCATATGCATCCCATTTTGCATCCCCCATAGCATATCATGTTTGCATCATATTGTTTGAGCCTTGCACGTGGTTGATTGTGCGCCGTTTGCTTGTTTGTCTTGTTTGGGTAGAGCCGGGAGACGAGTTCGCTAATGAGGAGCCCGTTGAGTTTGCTTTCGAGGATCCAGTCAACTCTGACAACTTTGCAGGCAAGATGATCATACCCTCGAAATCACTACTATCTTTGCTTTGCTAGATGCTCGCTCTTTTGCTATGCCTATGCTACGATGCCTACCACTTGCTTATCATGCCTTCTAAATTGCCATGTCAAACCTCTAACCCACCATGTCCTAGCAAACCGTTGGTTGGCTATGTTACCGCTTTGCTTAGCCCCTCTTATAGTGTTGCTAGTTGCAGGTGAAGATTGGAGACCGTTCCTTGTTGGAACATTATTTACTTGTTGGGATATCATTATATTGCCATGTTATCTTAATGCATCTATATACTTGGTAAAGGGTGGAAGGCTTGGCCTCTCGCCTAGTGTTTTGTTCCACTCTTGCCGCCCTAGTTTCCGTCATATCAGTGTTATGTTCCCGGATTTTGCGTTCCTTATGCGGTTTGGTGATAATGGGAACCCCTTGATAGTTCGCCTTGATTAAAGCTTTTCCAGCAATGCCCAACCTTGGTTTTACCATTTTCCACCTAGCCTCTTTTTCCCTTGGGTTTTTGGAGCCCGAGGGTCATCTTATTTAAACCCCCCGGGCCAGTGCTCCTCTGAGTGTTGGTCCAAACTAGAGTCTTGTGCAGCGCCCCCTCGGGGAAACTCGAGGTTTGGTTTTAATTGTATGGAGAGCTCATCTGAGTGTGCCCTGAGAACGAGATATGTGCAGCTCCTATCGGGATTTGTCGGCACATTTGGGCGGTGTTGCTGGATTTGTTTTAACTTGTCGAAGTGTCTTGTAGAACCGGGATACCGACTCTGATCGGAATGTCTCGGGAGAAGGTCTATTCCTTCGTTGACCGTGAGAGCTTGTCATGGGCTAAGTTGGGACTCCCCTGCAGGGATTTGAACTTTTGAAATCCGTGCCCGTGGTTATGGGCAGATGGGAATTTGTTAATGTCCGGTTGTAGATAACTTGAACCTTAACTTAATTAAAATGAATCAACAGTGTGAGTTACCGTGATGGTCTCTTCTCGGCGGAGTCCGGGAAGTGAACACGGTGTTGGAGTAATGCTTGCGCAGGTTGCTCTCTAGTTTCTCGCTCGCGCTTTGCCTCCTCTTCTCGCTCTCTTTTGCGAACAGGTTAGCCACCTTATATGCTAGTCGCTTGCTGCAGCTCCACATATTTACCTTACCTTACCCATAAGCTTAAATAGTCTTGATCACGAGGGTGCGAGATTGCTGAGTCCTTGTGGCTCATAGATTACTTCCAAACCAGATGCAGGGCCTGATGATTCCGTTCCAGATGACGCGCTTGAGCTCAAGTGGGAGTTCGACGAGGACTCACGCCGTTACTATGTGTCTTCCCCTGATGATCAGTAGTGGTGCCCAGTTGGGGTGATCGGGACCGTGTCGCATGTTGGGTTTATCTTTTATTTTGGCGCCGTAGTCGGGCCATGAGTGTTTGAATGTTGTAATGCTATTTATGTACTTTGATTGACGTGGCGAGTGTAAGCCAACTATGTATCTCCCCTTTTATTATCTATATTACATGGTATGTTGTGAAGATTGCCTAACTTGCGGCATTGCTTTCAATGCGGTTATGTCTCTAAGTCGTGCCTCGACACGTGGGAGCTATAGCCGCATCGAGGGCATTACATTTAAACCCGTGAACATTGAATCATACGACGGCACAACAGATCCCGCGGTATGGATTGAAGATTTCCTTCTCCACATTCACATGGCTCGCGGTGACAATCTACACGCCATCAAATACCTTCCCCTAAAACTTAAGGGGCCAGCTCGGCCCTGGTAAAACAGCCTCCCAGAAAACTCTATTGAAAGCTGGGAAGACCTGGAGGATGCCTTTAGAGACAACTTCCAAGGCACCTATATCCGGCCTCCAGATGCTGATGACCGCAGTCATATTGTCCAGCAACCCGAAGAGTCAGCCAGAAAATTCTAGACTAGGTTCCTCATTAAAAAGATCCAGATTGTCGATTGTCTAGACGCCGAAGCCCTAGCAGCCTTCAAACATATCATTCGCGACGAATGGCTCGCCCGACACCTCGGCCAAGAGAAGCCGAAGACCATGGCAGCCTTGACATCACTCATGACCCGCTTTTGCGCGGGCGTAGACAGCTGGCTAGCCTGTAGCAGCAATAGTACAAGCGAACCTGGCACTTCTGAAGTCAGGAATAGCAACAGCATGCCCTGACGCAACAAACATAAGCACCAAAGCAACAATGACAATACTGAAGACACATCGGTCAATGCCGGATTCAGCGGCTCCAAGTCTAGTCAGCGGAAGAAGCCATTCAAAAGAAATAGAGAGGGCTCATCCAGCTTGGACTGAATACTCGATCAACCCTGCCAGATTCATGACACCCCCGACAAGCCTGCCACTCATACCAACAGAAGTTGTTGGGTCTTTAAATAGGCTGGTAAGTTAAATATCGAAAATAAGGAGAAAAGGTCGCCCGGCGAGGACGACAACGAGGGAACGGGCCCAGAATGTCCAACACCCAAGTGAACTTGCGTTCTGACGAGGTGAACTTGTCCACAGCAACGTAGAGGTAGCGATAGCCCCCTGGCGCCCGAGGGAACGGGCCCAGAATGTCCAACACCCACACTGCGAACGGCCATGAGAGGGGTATGGTCTGCAGACCCCCCGCAGGCTGATGGATCTGTTTAGCGTGAAACTGGCAGGCCTCGCAAGCCTTCACCAGCTCAACAGCGTCGTTTAGTGCTGTGGGCCAATAGAACCCACTGCGGAATGCCTTGCCGACAAGGGTTCGCGACGACGAGTGGTACCCGCAGTCTCCGCTGTGTATGTCTGCCAGCAGTTCCTTTCCTTGCTCCTTGGAAATGCAATGTAGGGACACGTCATTTGGCCGCTTCCTGTAGAGCTCGCCATCCTGGATGCAATAAGCCGTGGCCTGCCATGCCACACGCTCCGCCTCCTCTTCGTTCTCCGGCAGAATCCCTTGCATCAGGTAGTCTTTGAGCTCTGGGATCCAACATCCCTCCTGAGGCTCCAACGCCAGGAGCAGGCGTGCCCTTGAGGCCGGGCCGCACACCGGAGATCCTGAGGCAGGCGGCTGAGGAGGCTTCTCCCTTGGTTGCGCCGTGCCCGATAGAGACGGCACCGCCGAGGGCTTGAAGAGCCGCTCCTCGAAGACGCTAGGTTCCTGCGGCAGCCGCCTAGACGCCCTCTTGGCAATGTCGTCGACCTCCTGATTGGTGCCGCGAGGCACATGCTGCAGCTCCAGCCCCCAAACTGTTTCTCCATCCTGCGGACTTCAGCGAGGTAAGCTTCCTTGTGCTCATCCTTTGGCTCGTATATCTTGTTGGAGAAGTTGACGAGGAGCTGTGAATCGCCCTTGATGGTGAGGCGCTTTACCCCTAAAGTGATCGCGGTTTTCAAGCATGCTATCAGGCCTTCGTACTCTGCTATATTGTTGGAGACCTTCTCTTCGTGCTAGAAGCAGAGTTGCACGGCGTAATAGAGTTTGTCCTGAGTGGGGGATACGAGCACCACGCCAGCTCCCGCGCCATGTAGGGAGAACGCCCCATCGAAGTACACGACCCAGCCGTCCGGCGCTTCGCTTCCTGGGGAAAGTGACCGGTCTTCGCCTGCCTCGAGACCCGGTGCTTCTGCCCATTCTGCCATGAAATCCTCAAGTGCGGCTCCCTTGATGACCCTGGTCGTACTGAATTCTAGCTGAAATGCTTGTAGTTCGATGTTCCATTCAGCGACCCTTCCAGCTGAGTTGGGGCTCCTGAGTACCCTCTCCAAGGGGTATGCCGAGACGACCTTGATGGGGTGGCCTTGGAAGTAGTGCCGCAGCTTGCGTGAGGCCACCAATAGCGCGAGGAGGAGCTTTTGAGGCATGGGGTACCGCGCCCTCGCGTCCCGTAGCACTGTGCCGACGAAATACATGGGGTGCTCGACGAGGTTGAGGGTGCTGACGCAGCTTGCGTCCTCCAGGGGTCGAGGCGTCTCCTGAGGCAACGGAGCCCCTAGCTCTTGATCGTTTGAAGGGGCCTCCCCTGCCCTGGGTGCGCCCTCCTGCTGCGTCTGCCCCTCTCTGGCTGTGGTCATGGTCCTCGCGAGGCCCTCCTGGCCTTGCTCTCCTTCAGACTGGTCAGTCGATGCGGCCTTGGCCCGGTGCTCCTCCCTGACCGCCACCAGAGCTGCACTAGCGGAGTAGGGCGTGGCCGCAAGGTAGAGCACCAGGGGCTCCTGAGGGCGAGGGGCTACCATCACCGGTGGGCTGGTAAGGTACCTCTTGAGTTCTTGGAACGCCTTGTCGGCCTCTTCAGTCCATTCGAAGGGGCCTTTCTCCTTCATAAGCTTGAAGAAGGGCAGTGCTCGCTACCCTAGCCTGGATATGAAGCGCCCTAGCGCGGTTACACGCCCGGTGAGCTTCTGCACCTCCCTGAGGGTCTTCGGCGGGCTCATGTCCTCAACCGCCTTGACCTTCTCCAGGTTGACCTCTATGCCTCTGTGGGATACTAGGAAGCCCAGGAGCTTGCCCGAGGGGACTCCAAACACGCATTTCTCCGGGTTGAGCCATAGATCCACTTCGTTGAGGCTCGCAAAGGTTTCCTCCAGGTCATGTATCAGGGTTTTTGCCTCCCGAGACTTCACCACGATGTCGTCGATGTAAGCCTCAGCATTCCTCCCGAGCTGCCGGCCTAAAGCAATGTGCATCAGCCGCTGAAAGGTTGCTCCTGCGTTGCGCAACCCAAATGGCATGCACGTATAGCATTACACCCCACACGGGGTTAGGAAAGCAGTCTTCTCCACGTCTTCCACCACCATCTTAATCTGGTGATAGCCCGAGAAGGCATCCAGGAAGCACAATAGGTCACACTCTGCGGTGGATTCGACTATCTGGTCAATGAGTGGAGCGGAAATGGGTCCTGCGGGCAGGCTTTGTTGAGGTTGGTGAAGTCGACACACATGCGCTCCTCCCCCCCCCTTCTTTGGCACGACAACAGGATTAGCCACCCAATCGGGGTAGCGGACCTCGCGGATAACCCCTGCCGCTTCTAGTTTCCGGGTCTCTTGAATGATGAAAGCCTGTTTCTCAGTAGACTGCCTCCTTGGCTTCTTCTTCACGGGGCGTACGTTGGGGCACACGTTGAGGTGATGCTTGATCACACCTCTCGGGACTCCTGCTAACTGATCAGGTTCCTACGCGAACACCTTCTTGTTCGCGCGTAGGAATCCAGTTAGGGCCTTCTCCTGTTCGGGCTCGAGGTTGGCCCCTATGGTGAAGGTGGCGCCGGTGGTCCCGTCCTCGTCAACCGGTACTTGCTTGGTTTCCGCCTTGTCCTGGGTGAACAACTGCTTCTTTTTAGCCGGCGCAGCCCCCTTGGGCTCAAGGGCGTCGGTGCTGGTGGGCTGTGCCACCACGGCCGCCTTGAAGGCGACTTGGAGCACCTGCAACGCATCCCTCGCGTCTCCTGGCACGGTGAGGACGCCGCTGCTCCCAGGCATTTTCATGAGGTTGTACGCCGGGTGAGTTGCCGCCATGAACCGGGCCAAGGCCGGGTAGCCGAGGATGGCGTTGTAGGGGAAGCCGATGGGGGCGATGTCAAAGTCGATCAGCTCTGTGCGGAAGTTGTCGTAGATGCCGAAGGTCACCGGGAGGCGGATCTGCCCCAAGGAGGCGGTGGAACTGGCTCCGACGTCTGAGAAGGGCCTGCTGGGCTGGAGCGGCTCCGGTGGCACGTGAAGGAGGCTGAAGGCCTCCACCGAGAGCACGTTGAGGCCGACACCACCGTCGATGAGGGTCCTGGTGACGACCACTTGGCAGATGGTGGGGGTGCACAACATTGGGAGTGCGCCCGAACCAGAGGGGTTGAAGGGGTGATCATCCGCGCCGAAAGTCAGATCGGCCTCGGGCGCCGCCCAGCCCCGGGGGGCCTCTTGGTGCTTGGATGCAGCGCTGATCTGACGGGTGAATGGCTTGACGTGGTGGCTCGAGGGTGGTGCTTGGGTACCACCCAGGAGAGCCGCGACGACGGGCGGCGCTGGCGCGGCGAAACAAGCGAGGAAGAGGTCGCGTAGCTCCTCCCAAGAGGTCACATAAGCTATCGGTAGGTGGAGGAGCCACATGCGCGGGACACCGGTGAGGACCATGGGCAACCAGTTGGCCATCACCCGGTCGTCGCCCCGGGCCTTGAGGATGGTGTCCTCATACGCCTGGAGGAAAACGAGCGGGTCCGTTGTGCTGACGTAGCGCGGCGGCATCTCGGGCTTGAACTTGCGCAGCCACTGCACCCGTCGCAAGGCAGGGGCCAAGGCCTGGAGCCCCCTGGCCCCAGCGCCGGCATCTGCTGCCGGAGCAGGCGGCGCGTTATCCGCCATGAGGACGGAACGCCGTGTTGGTGGAGAGTGGGCCGTCAGGAGGGAACTCCGGCGCACCCCTACCTAGCGCGCCAAATGTTGGATTTCGGGTTCCGGCAGACCCTTGAGGTTCAAACACTGGGGTGCGCGCGGAGATCTCTCCCCTACCGATCTACGTCTGATCCTCTCGTGTGAACTAAGATGAAAATGATGAACAACACAAGAGACACGAGGTTTATACTGGTTCGAGCCACCGTTGTGGTGTAATACCCTACTCTAGTGTGTGGTGTGGTGGATTGCCTCTGGGGCTGATGATGGACAGTACAAGGGAAGAACAGCCTCGCGAGGGGTGTTCTTGAGCTGGTGCGATGTGTTCTACTTAGTCTCTACTGGGTTTTTCCCTCCCCTTTTCTTTGTGGAGGCTAGCTCTCTTTATAGAGGCCCTGGGCCTCTCCTCGAATAATTGAGCGGGAAGGGCGCCAACAATTGGCCATTTTGAAGGGGAACATCTAGTACAAGTTATCCTGACCAAAGGTGGTCTTCGGCTACCAAAAGCACTGGTGATGACGCCGTCTTGGGCTCCACGGTGACCTCCATCCGGCCGTCCTGCTGCTCTTGGTCTCGTTGCACCGGAATGGTAACCTTTGCCTGATACCTTGGCCTGTGCTTGCCCCCTTTGCACCAAAGGGGAAACAAGGACCCTGCGCAGGCCGGCGCCCGCCTGGCCTTGATCGTCATGGCTTGCGTCATGGGATCCTTGCGAGGTACCCTTGCATTGATATCTCCGCCTCCTCGCGAGCCTGCTTGATGAGGCCGCTCTTGAGGAAGCTTCCTGTCGTCCACCCCGCGAGGCTTGGCCCCTCACGAGGGTCTTGAGCTTGGGCTGATGAAGATGGGCCGCACTGGGCCCCCACCTGAGCCACGCCGCAGGCAGGCAAGTCTGGGGACCCCTGTTCCCAGAACGCCGATAGTTATATTGTTGAATTCATTCATGATGCTACTGAAAATTGTTATGAGGGAGGAATATATGCTTGTAGGAATTGCAATAATATCAAGTTTCCTCTCTATGTGCTTAAAGTTTTGAAGTTATGCTTGTTTTACCTTCCTATGCAAGTTGATTATTGCTCCCATAAGTTGTTTTCTCACAAAATCCCTATGCATAGGAAGTATGTTAGACTTAAATGTGCTAGTCTTATTCTTCATGATGCTCTCTTTATGTTACAATTCTTATCCTTCATGTGAGCATCATTGAAATCATCGTGCCTAGCTAGGGGCGTTAAAACGATAGCGCTTGTTGGGAGGCAACCCAACTTTATTTTTGTTCCTTACTTTTTGTTCCTATTTAGTAATAACTAATTCATCTAGCCTCTTTTTAGATGTTGTTTTATGTGTTTGATTAGTGTTTGTGCCAAGTAGAACCTTTGGGAAGACTTGGGTGAAGTCTTTATGATCATGCTGTAAAAAAACAGAAACTTTAGCGATCACGAGAACTGCTGCCATTTTTATTTGGAGAGTGATATTTAGTTAATTCTTTTAGAATATGATTAATAGATAAATTCCTCCGGTCCAGCAATTTATTTGAGAATTTTATGAGTTACAGAAGTATACGTTTGATCCAGATTACTAGAGACTGTTCTGTTTTTGACAGGTTCTGTTTTTCGTGTGTTGTTTGCTTATTTTGATGAATCTATGGCTAGTAAAATAGTTTATAAACCATAGAGAAGTTGGAATATAGTAGATATAACACCAATATAAATAAAGAATGAGTTCATTACAGTACCTTGAAGTAGTGTTTTCTTTTCTTTCGCTAACGGAGCTTACGAGTTTTCTGTTAAGTTTTGTGTTGTGAAGTTTTCAAGTTTTGGGTAAGGATTCGATGGACTATGGAATAAGGAGTGGCAAGAGCCTAAGATTGGGGAGGCCCAAGTCACCCCAAGGTAATATTCAAGGACAACCAAAATCCTATTCTTGGGGATGCCCCGGAAGGCATCCCCTCTTTCGTCTTCATTCATCGGTAACTTTACTTGGAGCTATATTTTTATTCGCCACATGATATGTGTTTTGCTTGGAGCGTCATTTTATTTCATTATGTTTTTCTTGCTGTTTGAATAAAATACCAAGATCTTAAAATCTTAAATGTTAGAGAGTCTTCACATATTTGCATAATTATTCGACTACTCATTGATCTTCACTTATATCTTTCGGAGTACTTTGTCATTTGCTCTAGTGCTTCACTTATATCTTTTTAGAGCACGGTGGTGGTATAGAAATAGATGAACTCTCATGCTTCACTTATATCATTTTGAGAGTCTTAAATAGCATGGTAATTTTTTTTTAAATCCTAATATGCTAGGTATACAAGATTAATAATAAAATTCTCTTATGAGTGTTTTGAATACTAAGAGAAGTTTGGTGCTTGATGATTGTTTTGAGATATGGAGGTAATAATATCAAAGTCGTGCTAGTTGAGTAGTTGTGAAATTGATAAATGCTTGTGTTGAAGTTTGCAAGTCCCGTAGCATGCACGTATGGTAAACGTTGTGTAACAAATTTGAAACATGAGGTGTTATTTGATTGTCCTCCTTATGAGTGGCGGTCGGGGATGAGCGATTGTCTTTTCCTACCAATCTATCCCCCTAGGACCATGCGCGTAGTGCCGAGGTTTTTGATGACTTGTAGATTTTTGCAATAAGTATGTGAGTTCTTTATGACTAATGTTGAGTCCATGGATTATACGCACTCTCACCCTTCCATCCTTGCTAGCCTCTTCGGTACCGTGCATTGCCCATTCTCACATTGAGAGTTGGCACAAACTTCGCCGGTGCATCCAAACCCTGTGATATGATACGCTCTATCACACATAAACCTCCTTATATCTTCCTCAAAACAGCCACCATACCTACCTATTATGGCATTTCCATAGCCATTCCGAGATATATTGCCATGCAACTTTCCATCATTACGTTCATCATGACACATTCATCATTGTCATATTGCTTAACATGATCATGTAGTTGACATAGTATTTGTGGCAAAGCCACCATTCATAATTCTTTCATACATGTCACTCTTGGTTCATTGCATATCCCGGTACACCGCCGGAGGCATTCATATAGAGTCATCTTTGTTCTAGTATCGAGTTGTAATCATTGAGTTGTAAATAAATAGAAGTGTGATGATCATCATTATTAGAGCATTGTCCCAAGTGAGGAATAAATAAATTGAAGGCCATAAAAAAGAGAAGGCTAAAAAAAATAAAGAAATGCCATAAAAAAAGAGAAGGCCCAAAAAAAGAGAAATGCCATAAAAAATAAAAGGCCCAAAAAAATGAGAGAAAAAGAGAGAAGGGACAATGTTACTATCCTTTTACCACACTTGTGCTTCAAAGTAGCACCATGATCTTCATGATAGAGAGTCTCTTATTTTGTCACTTTCATATACTAGTGGGAATTTTTCATTATAGAACTTGGCTTGTATATTCCAACAATGGGCCTCCTCAAGTGCCCTAGGTCTTCATGAGCAAGCAAGTTGGATGCGCACCCACTAGTTTCTTTTGTTGAGCTTTCATACATTTATAGCTCTAGTGCATCTGTTGCATGGCAATCCCTACTCCTTGCATTAACATCAATCGGTGGGCATCTCCATAGCCCATTGATTAGCCTCGTTGATGTGAGACTTTCTCCTTTTTTGTCTTCTCCACATAACCCCCTCATTATATTCTATTCCACCCATAGTGCTATATCCATGGCTCGCGCTCATGTATTGCGTGAAAGTTTATGAGTTTGAGATTACTAAAGTATGAAACAATTGCTTGGCTTGTCATCGGGGTTGTGCATGATGAGAGCATTCTTGTGTGACGAAAATGAAACATGAATAAACCATATGATTTTGTAGGGATGAACTTTCTTTGGCCATGTTATTTTGAGAAGACATGATTGCTTAGTTAGTATGCTTGAAGTATTATTATTTCTATGTCATTATGAACTTTTGTCTTGAATCTTTCGGATCTGAATATTCATACCACAATTAAGAAGAATCACATTGAAATTATGCCAAGTATCACTCCGCATCAAAAATTCAGTTTTTATCATTTACCTACTCGAGGATGAGCAGGAATTAAGCTTGGGGATGCTGATACGTCTCCAATGTATCTATAATTTTTGATTGCTCCATGCTATATTATTTACTGTTTTGAATGTTTATGGGCTTTATTATACACTTTATATCATTTTTGGGACTAACCTATTAACCCAGAGCCAAGTGCCAGTTTCTGTTTTTACCCTGTTTTAGGGTTTCAAAGAAAAGGAAAATCAATCGGAGTCCAATTGACCTCAAACTTCATGGAACTCTTTTTTGGAAGGAAAGAAGCCTAGAAGACTTGGAGTGCACGTCGGGGGATCTGCGAGGAGGTGACGAGGCAGGGGGCATGCCCACCCCCCTGGGCGCACCCTCCATCCTCGTGAGCCCCTCGTGGCCCCCCTGACGTACTTCTTCCGCCTATATATCTCCATATACCCTAAAAACATCCAAGAGCACAATAGATTGGGAGTTCCGCCGCCAGAAGCCTCCGTAGCCACCGAAAACCAATCTAGACATATTCCGGAACCCTGCCGGAGGGGGAATCCACCTCCGGTGGCCATCTTCATCATCCCGGTGCTCTCCATGACGAGGAGGGAGTAGTTCTCCCTCGGGGCTGAGGGTATGTACCAGTAGCTATGTGTTTGATCTCTCTCTCTCTCTCTCGTGTTCTTGAGGTGGTATGATCTTGATGTATCGCGAGCTTTGCTATTAAAGTTGGATCTTATGTTTCTTCTCCCCCTCTACTCTCTTGTAATGGATTGAGTTTCCCCTTTGAAGTTATCTTATCGGATTGAGTCTTTAAAGATTTGAGAACACTTGATGTATGTCTTGCCGTGCGTATCTGTGGTGACAATGGGATATCACGTGATTCACTTGATGTATGTTTTGGTGATCAACTTGCGGGTTCCGCCCATGAACCTATTCATAGGGGTTGGCACACGTTCTCGTCACGATTCTCTGGTTGAAACTTTGGGGCACTTTTTGAGGTTCTATGTGTTGGTTGAATAGATGAATCTGAGATTGTGTGATGCATATCGTATAATCATACCCACGGATACTTGAGGTGACATTGGAGTATCTAGGTGACATTAGGGTTTTGATTGATTTGTGTCTTAAGGTGTTATTCTAGTACGAACTCTAGGGCTGTTTGTGACACTTATAGGAATAGCCCAACGGATTGATTGGAAAGAATAACTTTGAGGTGGTTTCGTACCCTACCATAATCTCTTCGTTCGTTCTCCTCTATTAGTGACTTTGGAGTGACTCTTTGTTGCATGTTGAGGAATAGTTATGTGATCCAATTATGCTATTATTGTTGAGAGGACTTGCACTAGTGAAACTATGAACCCTAGGCCTTGTTTACTATCATTGCAATACGGTTTACGCTCACTTTTACCATTAGTTACCTTGCTATTTTTATAATTTCAGATTACAAATACCTTTATCTACCATCCATATTGCACTTGTATCACCATCTCTTCGCCGAACTAGTGCACCTATACAATTTACCATTGTATTGGGTGTGTTGGGGGCACAAGAGACTCTTTGTTATTTGGTTGCAGGGTTGCTTGAGAGACACCATCTTCATCCTACGCCTCCTACGGATTGATAAACCTTAGGTCATCCACTTGAGGGAAATTTGCTACTGTCCTTCAAACCTCTGCACTTGGAGGCCCAACAACGTCTACAAGAAGAAGGTTGTGTAGTAGACATCAAGGTGGTTTCGTACCCTACCATAATCTCTTCGTTTGTTCTCCACTATTAGTGACTTTGGAGTGACTCTTTGTTGCATGTTGAGGGATAGTTATATGATCCAGTTATGTTATTATTGTTGAGAGAACTTGCACTAGTGAAAGTATGAACCCTAGGCCTTGTTTCAACGCATTGCAATACCGTTTGTGCTCACTTTTATCATTAGTTACCTTGCTGTTTTTATATTTTCAGATTACAAAAACCTTTATCTACCATCCATATTGCACTTGTATCATCATCTCTTCGCTGAGCTAGTGCACCTATACAATTTACCATTTTATTGGGTGTGTTGGGGACACAAGAGACTCTTTGTTATTTGGTTGCAGGGTTGTTGAGAGAGACCATCTTCCTCCTACGCCTCCCACGGATTGACAAACCTTAGGTCATCCACTTGAGGGAAATTTGCTACTGTCCTACAAACCTATGCACTTGGAGGCCCAACAACATCTACAAAAAGAAGGTTGTGTAGTAGACATCATGCCACCGTCCATGAGGATTCACGTAAGGTGGAATCTGCCAATGATTGGGTCGAGGACCAGTGCGGCCGAACCTCCATGACGGATACTGGTCGGATGGTCCCTGCGATCGAAGGTGATCGGACAGGCCGACCATGGGTTGAATTTTGGGGCGACTTGCTCTATCGCATACACGCCCCTTAGCGCACGTTTGCGCTCCCTCTTGGGGATACAAGTGACGTATATCATATTCACCGTTTTGACTTCGGGGGGGGGATTTCTTCTGTCCCCCAGTGTTCGGTGGACTGATATGTCCATTTTGGATCATGCTTTTATATTGATATTTATTGCTTTATGGGCTGTTATTACACATTATGTCACAATACTTATGCCTATTCTCTCTTATTTTACAAGGTTTACATGAAGAGGGAGAATGCTGGCAGCTGGAATTCTAGGATGGAAAAGGAGGAAATATTAGAGACCTATTCTGCACAACTCAAAAAGTCCTGAAACTTCATGGGAGCAAGTTTCAGAATATATAAAAAATATTGGGCCAAAGAAGTACGAGAGGGGGGCACCCACCATCCACGAGGGTGGGGGGCACGCCCTACCCCCCTGGGCGCGCCCCCGGCCTCGTGGGCCCCCTGGCAGCCCTCTGATGCCCATCTTTGGCTATATGGAGTCTTTCGTCGAGGAAAAAATCATAAGCAACTCACGGGACGAAACTCCGCCGCCACGAGGCGAAACCTTGGCGGAACCAATCTAGGGCTTCGGCAGAGCTGTTCTGCCGGGGAAACTTCCCTCCGGGAGGGGGAAATCATCACCATCGATCCTATCATCAGGAGGGGTCAATCTCCATCAACATCTTCACCAGCACCATGTCATATCAAGCCCTAGTTCATCTCTTGTATCCAATCTTTGTCTCAAAACCTCAGATTGGTACCTGTGGGTTGCTAGTAGTGTTGATTACTCCTTGTAGTTGATGCTAGTTGGTTTACTTGGTGGAAGATCATATGTTCAGATCCATTATGCATATTAATACCCCTCTGATTATGAACATGAATATGATTTGTGAGTAGTTAAGTTTGTTCCTGAGGACATGGGAGAAGTCTTGCTATAAGTAGTCATGTGAATTTGGTATCCGTTCGATATTTTGATGAGATGTATGTTGTCATCCCTCTAGTGGTGTCATGTGAACGTCGACTACATGACACTTCACCATTGTTTGGGCCTAGAGGGAGGCATTGGGAAGTAATAAGTAGATGATGGGTTGCTAGAGTGACAAAAGCTTAAACCCTAGTTTATGCATTGCTTCGTAAGGGGCTGATTTGGATCCATATGTTTCATGCTATGGTCAGGTTTACCTTAATACTTCTGTTGTAGTTGCGGATGCTTGCAATAGGGGTTAATCATAAGTGGGATGCTTGTCCGAGTAAGGACAGCACCCAAGCACCGGTCCACCCACATATCAAATTATCAAAGTACCGAACGTCAATCATATGAACGTGATGAAGACTAGCTTGACGATAATTCCCATGTGTCCTCGGGAGCGCTTTCCTTCATATAAGAGTTTGTCCAGGCTTGTCCTTTGCTACAAAAAGGATTGGGCCATCTTGATGCACCTTATTTACTTTTTCAATTGTTACCCGTTAAAAATTACCTTATCACAAAACTATCTGTTATCGATAATTTCAGTGCTTGCAGAGAATACCTTGCTGAAAACTGCTTATCATTTCCTTATGCTCCTCGTTGGGTTTGACACTCTTACTTATCGAAAGGGCTACGATAGATCCCCTATACTTGTGGGTCATCAAGACTCTTTACTGGCGCCGTTGCCGGGGAGTGAAGCGCTTTTGCTAGGTGAAATTTGGTAAGGAAAAATTTATATAGTGTGCTGAAATTTACTGTCACTTGTTACTATGGAACATAATCCTTTGAGGGGTTTGTTTGGGGTATCTTCACCCCGACCAGTAGAGCAAAGAGTTGTTCCTCAACCTACTGAACCTACTGAAAATGTTTACTTTGAAATTCCTTCGGGTATGATAGAGAAACTGCTAGCTAAACCTTTCACAGGTGATGGAACATTACATCCCGATTTGCACATAATCTATGTGGATGAAGTTTGTGGATTATTTAAGATTGCAAGTATGCCCGAGGATGTTATCAAGAAGAAGGTATTCCCTTTATCTTTGAAGGGAAAGGCATTGACATGATTTAGTCTATGTGATGATATCAGATCATGGAACTACAACCGATTGAAATTGGAATTTCATCAGAAGTTTTATCTTATGCATCTTGTTCATCGTGATTATAATTATATATATAATTTTTGGCCTCGCGAAGGAGAAAGCATCGCTCAAGCTTGGGGGAGGCTTAAGTCAATGTTATATTCATGCCCCAATCATGAGCTCTCAAGAGAAATTATTATTCAAAAATTTTAAGCTCGGCTTTCTCTCGATAATCGCTCCATGCTCGATACTTCTTGTACCGGTTCTTTTATGATGAAGACTATTGATTTCAAATGGGATTTGTTGGAAAGAATTAAACGCAACTCTGAAGATTGGGACCTCGACAAAGGTAAGGAGTCAAATATAACACCTAAGTTTGATTGTGTTAAATCTTTTATGGATACCGATGCTTTCTGTGAATTTAGCACTAAATATGGACTTGACTCTGAGATAGTAGCTTCCTTCTGTTAATCCTTTGCTACTCATGTTGATCTCCCTAAGGATAAGTGGTTTAAATATAATCCTCCCATTGAAGTAAAAGTAGTTAAACCTATTAAAGTTGAAGAAAAGACTATCACTTATAATGATCCCGTTGTTCCCACTGCTTATATTGAGAAACCACCTTTCCCTATTAGAATAAAGGATCATGCTAAAGCTTCAACTGTGGTTCGTAAGAGTAATACTAGAACAACTACACCCTCTGAGCAAATTAAAGTTGAACCTAGTGTTGCTATGGTTAAAGATCTCTTGTCCGATAATATTGATGGACATGTTATTTACTTCTGTGATGAGGCTGCTAGAATTGCTAGACCTGATACTAAAAATAAGCATAGACCGGTTGTAGGCATGCCTGTTATTTCTGTTAAAATAGGAGATCATTGCTATCATGACTTATGTGATATGGGTGCTAGTGCAAGTGCAATACCTCATTCCTTATATAAAGAAATTATGCATGATATTGCACCTGCTGAATTAGAAGAAATTGATGTTACGTTTAAGCTTGCCAATAGAGATACTATTTCACCTGTTGGGATTGTTAGAGATGTTGAAGTCTTGTGTGGGAAAGTTAAATATCCTGCTGATTTTCTTGTTCTTGGTTCCCCACAAGATAACTTTTGTCCCATTATATTTGGTAGACCCTTCTTGAATACTGTTAATGCTAAGATAGACTGCAATAAGGATATTGTTTCTGTTGGTTAAGGGGATATGTCTCATGAATTTAACTTTGCTAAATTTCGTAGACAACCCCATGATAAATAATTGCCTAGTAAAGATGAAATTATTGGTCTTGCTTCTATTGTTGTGCCTCCTAGTGATCCTTTAGAACAATATTTGCTAGACCATGAAAATGACATGTTTATGAATGAAAAAGGGAAATAGATGAAGTATTCTTTAAACAGGGACCTATTTTGAAACACAACTTGCCTGTCGAAATTCTAGGGGATCCTCCTCCACCCAAGGGTGATCCCGTGTTTGAGCTTAAACGTTTACCCGATACTCTTGAATATGCTTATCTTGGTGAGAAAGAGATATATCCTGTTATTATTAGTGCTAACCTTTCAGAGCATGAAGAAAAGAAATTATTGAAAACTCTGAAGAAAAACCATGCTGCTATTGGATATACTCTTGATTATCTTAAGGGCATTAGTCCCACTCTCTGCCAGCACAAAATAAAATTGGAGAAAGACACGGAACCGGTTGTTGATCACCAACGACGGTTAAATCCTAAGATGAAAGAAGTGGTGAGAAAAGAAATACTAAAGCTTCTGGAGGGAGGTATAATTTATCCCGTTGCTGATAGTTAGTGGGTAAGTCATGTCCATTGTATCCCTAAGAAGGGGGGTATTACTGTTGTTCCTAATGATAAAGATGAATTGATCCCACAAAGAATTGTTACATGTTAGAGAATGGTAATTGATTTCCGCAAATTAAATAAAGCAACTAAAAAGGATCATTACCCTCTACCTTTTATTGATCAAATGCTAGAAAGATTATCCAAACATACACATTTTTGCTTTCTAGATGGTTAGTATGGTTTCTCTCAAATACCTGTGTCAAAATAAGTATGCCTTTTGGTTTATGCAATGCACCTGCTACTTTTCAAAGATGTATGACTGCTATATTCTCTGACTTTTGTGAAAAGATTGTTGAGGTATTCATGGATGATTTTTCTGTATATGGAACTTCTTTTGATGATTGCTTAAGAAACCTTGATCGAGTTTTGCAGAGATGTGAAGAAATAATCTTGTCTTGAATTGGGAGAAGTGCCACTTTATGGTTAATGAAGGTATTGTCTTGGGGCATAAAATTTCTGAAAGAGGTATTGAAGTTGATAAAGCTAAAGCTGGTGCTATTGAAAAGATGCCGTGTCCTAAGGACATCAAAGGTATAAGAAGTTTCATTGGTCACGCCAGTTTTTATAGGAGGTTCATTAAGGACTTCTCAAAAAAATTTAGGCCTCTGACTAATCTCTTACAAAAAGATGTTCCTGTTGTCTTTGATGATGATTGTGTAGAAGCATTTGGAATACTTAAGAAATCTTTGATTTCTGCACCTATTGTTCATCCTCCTGATTGGAATTTACCATTTCAAATTATGTGTGATGCTAGTGATTATGTTGTAGGGGTTGTTCTAGGAAAAAGAGTTGATAAGAAACTAAATGTTATCCAATATGCTTGTAAAACTCTGGACAGTGTTCAAAGAAATTATGCTACTACTGAAAAGGAGTTCTTAGCAGTTGTATTTGCTTGTGATAAGTTCAGACCTTATATTGTTGATTCTAAAGTAACTGTTCTGTCGGATCTGGGGTTCCGGCAAACCCTTAAGGTTTGAACACTGGGGTGCACGCGAAGTCTTTTCCTCCCACCAATCTATGCCCTAGCTCGCTAAGATCTCGCAGGCAAACTCGATGAACACTCAACACAGAAAGACACAAGATTTATACTGGTTTGGGCCACTGTTGTGGTGTAATACCCTACTCCAGTGTGGTGGTGGTGGATTGCCTCTCGGGCTGATGATGAACAATACAATGGGAAGAACAACCTCCTGATGTTGAGGTGTTCTTATGCTTGGCCAACTTGTGTGGCTGGGGATGATCTAAGATGTCCTCTCCTGCCTATGGTGGTGGCTAGTCCTACTTATAGAGGCCCTAGTCCTCTTCCCAAATATTGAGCGGGAAGGGAGCCAACAATGGCGGGAAAATTTGAAGGGGGGCAGCTAGTACAAGCTATCCTGACAAAAGTCGTCATCGCCTATGAAAGGCTGTGGTGGTGACGCTGTCTTGGGCTCCACGTTGACCTCCATCTTGTCGTCCTTCTGGTCTTGGCCTTGTTGCACCAAAATGGCAACCTTTTCCTGATGCCTCGGTACTCCTTGCCTGCGCTGGTTTCCTTAGCACCAAAGAGGAAACAAGGACGTTGCGTGCGCTGGTGCCCGCCTGGCGCCAGCCTGGTATCGACCGTCATGGCTCACGTCACGAGAGCCTCGTGAGGTTCGCCTCGCCTTGATATCTCCGCTCCTCGTGAGCCTGCCTGACTAGGCCGCTCCAGAGGAGGTCTTGTATCGTCCGCCTCGCGAGGCTTGGCCACTCACGAGGGTCTTGGATGCCTTGTTGATGAAGATGGGTCGTACGGCCTGCTGGCTTAGCCATGCAGCGGGCCGCAGGCAGGCAAGTCTGGGGACCCCGGTTCCCAGAACGCCGACAGTATCCCCCAGGCCCAAGGTGCGCTCGGGCTTGGCTTCGCAGCGTAGCCAAGGGTCAAGCATGGAGCATCGCGGGCCCCAAATGCCTGCGGCCTCGGTTGACGCGTGGCGGTTAATTGGACGTGGGTGTCTCCGCTTCCCCATGCTGCCTCGGCAACTGCATGACTTGACGAGTCACTGCGACATGCAAGGAAAACCATCATTACATGTGATCGTGCCGGTTGGCCTTCTCTTGCTATAAATGGGGAGGAGGGCGGAGCCCCCGTTGCCCATCTCTTCCTTGCTCGCTTGCTTCTTCCTCCTCGCTCCACTACTAGCTTATTTTTCCTCGCTTCGTTGCTAACACCAATGGCTCCTATCAGAAGGTTCTCCACTGAAGAAAAGGGGAAGGCCCCCCCGAGATGTCCCAGAGCAACTTCCGCCGAAGAAGAGGTCGATCCATCACCGTGAAGAAGCGGCGATGCAGGTGGTGACGAGGCCTTGGTGTGAGCGGTCACCCCCAAGGTATCCGCTACCCCTGTATGTCCAAACCGAGGACTCAGGAAGGCAGAGCGACGAGCAGCGCCGCCGGCGCCGCGCCCGGGGTCGTCGCACCGCGGCGACGCGCGCCGTCGCCCCAGGAATCCATGCCACGGACTCCTCGCGTGAGCTGGTGCTGTGGGCGCCGATGCCCCCAAGCTCTTGGATCCGCTTCCCACGGTTCTTCTCCGACGTGATGCCGTCGAGGGGGCCTCTCGAGCTCTGGTTGCAGCACGCCCACTGCGGCGCTCCGGCAATGGGAGTGGAGATCGAAGCGGTCCCCACCGGCAAGATCTTCATGACTCGCGGCTGGGGCGAGATCGCACGGGTCTGCCGCGCGAGGGGCGCCCTCGCGATCCATCTTGAATACGACGTCGTCTCCACGCTCTTCTTCAAGGTCTTAGATGCCGAGGGCCGCCGCCTGGAGTGCTGCTCCGGAGAGGAGCACGAGGGTGATGCGCGCTCCGCTCGCGACCACTCCAGCAGCTGCAGCCCTTGGGAGTCCAGTAGCTCTCCTGAGCTCTACGAGACTCCGGAGATGAGCGACAACAGCTATGTGCCACTGAGCTCTCGCCGTGCTTGGAGCAGTGCTGCCACGTCCGGCCGTCGCCGCCGCTGATCTGGATGGGGTTGGCACCGGCCTCCCATGGCCCACTGTTGGTGATGGCGTCTGCCACGGGGGGGGGGGAGTGTAGATAGGGTCCTCCTTAGTTTTAGCTTTTGTTTCCCGCGAAGAATCATGAAGCGCCCCGTGGGGGCATGTAAGGGTCTGTAATGTCTTTTGTGCTTATCTTCCCTGTTATGAAGATTTGATGAACGCGCGTCCCGTCAAGGCTCGGTCCCTCCTTTCTTTCCTCGCATTAGCTTGTTGCTCTACGTCGACGGGTCCCGGTCCCCAGGCAGGCTACAGCCGTCGCTGGTATGCCAGGTCGCGTGCTGTGGTCAAGGCCGGGAGGTGTGCGGCCCGAGGTCCAGTAAGAGACCCTGAGGCGCGATGCTTAGGAGGTCCCCCTTACCACTCAAGCGGTCATGGTAAGGGAAGAAAGGGAGTTGACGTGGCCGCAACGCGATTGTGGCAAGGCATGAGTATCCATAAGGCCCAGACATTTAGCCGATCTGAGGGCGAGACTTATCTTGTGAACTTCGTGGCGATTCCTGATGTTGCGTTGGGGCAGCGCGCCAGCTTGTGCGGCATAGTTAGTCCGGCCCATACAAGTTTCCCTCCTCCCATGCTCTCCTTAGTGCTCTGCGTCCTCAGGTCCCGGCCCTCGAGCGAACTCAGCCGCCGCTGGTATGCCAGGTCGCGATGCCGTGGTCAAGGCCAGGGGGTGAGGGCTGGAGAGCCAGTAAGAGCTCCTGAGTCGCGATGCTCAGGAGCCCCCATTTTAACGCGCAAGCAAATTACACGATAGAAAAGGAGACTCACGGTGCCGCCTGCTATCCTCCCGGCGGGGTCCCTGTGAACAGGCACAAGAAGAACATGGTTTGCCGTTACAGCCATCAGCCTGCCGCTGGTTGGTCCGGATGTAGTGAAGGCACTGAGGGCCTGGTGAGGTGACGTGCGCGGGGCGTGCCGCGAGCCAGAGCTCGACCGCTCAGATTTTTCGACATGGCAGGGACGGACCCATGCACCAACGTCGTGCCTGTGAGGAGGCCCCGTGGGAGGCGATGATCGAGCAGGTGATAACCGTAGGCAGGTTAAGCAGGGAAGGCAAATTAGCTTGGGTAAATGCAGGAAGATACATGCCACTGGGTCCAGTCCGAGCGGCTTGGGGATGATGTAGGCCGAGGGGCACCCCCGCAAGGTAAGCTAAAGACGTAATAAAATGGGATACATGCCGTAGGGACAGACCCACACGGCCTGGGAATAATGCAGCCCAAGGGGCATTCCCAGCTTAACGAGCTTGGAAGATGTCACCTGGTTCTGTAGACGAAGCAGAGTTGGTGCAGCTGAAGGCATGCGTCGAAGAAAGGACTCCTCATGAGCCACCGGAGCCTTGAGCCTCGGGAGGCTCTGGGGGCTCAGGAGGCTTCTCGAAAACCATCTCCATTTCCTCCAGGACGGCGCGGTACCTGGCCTCTTGGGCCCCCAGGTCACGCCGCATGGCGCGCTGATAGGCCGACGCCACGCTCGGCAAGCCGAGGGGCATGCAGACGTAGTTGTGTGGCGGGCCCTCGCAACAGCCCACACGCGAAGGCCAGAAGTGCTCCTGAGATGCAGCCCTATTGAGCCCTAGGACGTTGATGCGGACACGCAGCTCAGCACGCTCGCCTGGATGGTGAGCCATGCCCTATGAGCGGCTGTCGCTGCACATGGCTCTTGCGCCTTGCAGTTCCTGTGTGGTCTCGGTGATGAACTCCTGAGCGGTGGGCACCCCTTGCCTTGCGTTCTGTTGAGGAAAACATGCCGCGACGTCGTCCTCGTCGGGCATTCTGGGCCAAGGACCGAGGATGTCGCTGTGAAATTATTGGTAACAGATAGTTTTGTGATACGGTAATTTGTAACGGGTGACAAGAGATAAAAGTAAATAAGGTGCAGCAAGATGGCTCAATCCTTTTTGTAGCAAAGGACAATCCTGGACAAACTCTTATGTATAGGAAAGCGCTCCTGAGGACACGTGGGAATTATCGTCAAGCTAGTTTTCATCACATTCATATGATTCGCGTTCGGTACTTTGATAATTTGATATGTGGGTTAACCGGTGCTTGGGTACTGCCCTTCCTTGGACAAGCATCCCACTTATGATTAACCCCTATTGCAAGCATCCACAACTACAACAGAAGTATTAAGGTAAACCTAACCATAGCATAAAACATGTGGATGCAAATCAGTCCCTTACGAAGCAACGCATAAACTAGGGTTTAAGCTTTTGTCACTCTAGCAACCCATCATCTACTTATTACTTCCCAATGCCTCCCTCTAGGCCCAAACAATGGTGAAGTGTCATGTAGTCGATGTTCACATGACACCACTAGAAGAAAGACAACATACATCTCATCAAAATATCGAACGAATACCAAATTCACATGACTACTTATAGCAAGACTTCTCCAATGTCCTCAGGAACAAACGTAGCTACTCACAAATCATATTCATGTTCATAATCAAAGGAGTATTAATATGCATAATGGATCTGAACATATGATCTTCCACCAAGTAAACCAACTAGCATCAACTACAAGGAGTAATCAACACTACTAGCAAACCAGAGGTACCAATCTGAGGTTTTGAGACAAAGATTGGATACAAGAGATGAACTAGGGTTAGAGATGAGATGGTGCTGGTGAAGATGTTGATGGATATTGACCCCCTCCCGATGAGAGGATCGATGGTGATGACGACGGTGATGATTTCCCCCTCCCGGAGGGAAGTTTCCTCGGCAGAACAGCTCCGCCAGAGTCCTAGATTGATTCCGCCAAGACTCCGCCTCGTGGCGGCGGAGTTTCGTCCCGTCAGCTTGCTTATGATTTTTGTCCTTGACGAAAGACTCCATATAGCCAAAGATGGGCATTAGAGGGCTGCCAGGGGGCCCACGAGGCAGGGGGCACGCCCAGGGGGTAAGATGCGCCCCACCCTCGTGGATGGTGGGTGGCCCCCCTCTGGTACTTCTTTCGCCCAATATTTTTTATATATTCTGAAACTTGCTCCCCGTGAAGTTTCGGGACTTCTGGAGTTGTGCAGAATAGGTCTCTAATCTTTGCTCCTTTTCCAGCCCAGAATTCCAGCTGCCGGCATCCCCCTCTTCATCTAAACCTTTTAAAATAAGAGAGAATAGGCATAAGTATTGTGACATAATATGTAATAACAGCCCATAATGCAATAAATATCAATATAAAAGCATGATGCAAAATGGACCTATCAACTCCCCCAAGCTTAGACCTCGCTTGTCCTCAAGCGAAAGCCGAAATCGAAAAATATGTCCACATGTTTAGAGATAGAGGTGTCGATAAAATAAAATATGGACATGAGGGTATCATGATCATTCTTATAACTGCAACATATATGTGTGTGTGTATATATATATATTCGTATGATCTCTTATGCTAAAGTAACAATTCATTCACAGTTTAAAGTATGAATCATAAACTTCATTGAAAACTAACAAACTATAATCTCAGTCACTGAAGCAATTGCAATTTATCATAACATCGGAAAGAGTCAATATAAGAGCTTTTCAACAAGTGCACATACTCAACTATCATTTATTCTTTCACAATTGCTAACACTCACGCAATATTTATGGTTATGAAGTTTTAATCGGACACAGAGAAAGATAGGGGCTTATAGTATTGCCTCCCAACCTTTTACCTCAAGGGTAATGTCAACAATAATAGTTCATGAAAACTCCCATCCAATTAGCTATATATATATCCGGATCTTTCCAACACATTGTGCTTGCCAAAGGATAAAATGTAAAAAGGAAAGGTGAAGATCACCATGGCTCTTATATGAAGTAATAGACAAGAATAAAAGATAGGCCCTTCACAGAGGGAAGCAGAGGTTTTCATGCACTTTTATGGTTGGATGTACAAAATCTTAATGCGAAAGAACGTCACTTTATATTGCGACTGGTGATATGGACCTTTATTATGTAGTCCGTCGCTTTTATTTCTTCCACATCACAAGATCGTATAAATCTTATTTTCTCCACATTAATAAATCATACACATTTAGAGAGCAATTTTTATTGCTTTCAACGGTGACAACTTACTTGAAGGATCTTACTCGATCCATAGGTAGATATGGTGTAATCTCATGGCAAAACTGGGTTTAAGGATATTTGGAAGCACAAGTAGTATCTCTATTTGGTGCAAATAATTTGGCTAGCATGAGAGGGAAAGGCAAGCTCAACATGTTGGATGATCCATGACAATATAATTTATTTCAGATGTAAGAAAACATAACCCATTACGTTGTCTTCCTTGTCCAACATCAACTCTTTAGCATGTCATATTTTAATGAGTGCTCACAATCATAAAAGATGTCCAAGATAGTATATTTATATGTGAAAACCTCTCTTTCTTTGTTACTTCCTATTAATTGCAACGATGACCAAAACTATGTTGGTCAACTCTCAACAATTTTTATTCATCATACTCTTTATATGTGAAGTCATTACTCTCCATAAGATCCGTATGGTCTCTTTATTTCTTTTTATTCTTTCTCTTTTATTTTATTCCCTCAATATCATAGCAAGATAATCAAGCCCTTGACTCAACACTAATCTTTATTATATATAGCTCACGGACTCGATTACATAGAAGGATCATAAAGCAAAACTCAAAACTAGATCATACTAAAACTGTATTCTATTAGATCAAGATATTACCAAAGGGATCAAACTAAGAAAAACGGTAAAGATAAAAGTAAGATGGTGATACGATACCGGGGCACTCCCCCAAGCTTGGCAGTTGCCAAGGGGAGTGCACATACCCATGTGTTTATATCTCTTTCTTCGGGGGTGGTGATGTGATATTCTTGGCAATGATGCCCCTTAGGATATGATTCTCTTCCTCGAGCTTATTGACTTGCTGCTTGAGGTCCATTATTTCCTTACGGAGTTTGCCCGTGACGGCTAAAGCTCCTTTCACCCAAGGATGTTGCATAGCTGCGGGAGAACAAGTAATGCTCTTTTTCATATTTTCATAAGAAAGAAATCTAACGTTGGAAGGGATGACCGAGTTTGGAATAGCTGAGCTCTGTAGTCCCCCCATCGTGAATCCGGCTCGGAAACGAGAAGTAACTTCTTGATCCTCCTCCATGGCATCTATCCTTTTCAAGTCGGCCTCCATCTCTTCCTCAGTTGAGGGCCCAGAGTGGTCAGTATCGCTGTTTGCTCTTGGCCCCGGTATCGGATGAGACACCCGTCTCTCCCCGACTGACTCTTGAGAAGACATCTTGCTCTAAATCTGCTGCAGAAACAACAAGAAACAAAAACAGAGGATATTTGCGTGGTACGGTGGTCAAAACCTTCGGGAGATTATATAATGATTTTTTACCGACCAAAAGAAGTATCGTGCAAGAAAACAGAGTCCGGAGAGCACACGAGGTGCCACCCTCTGGGCGCGCCCTGCACCCTGGTGGAAGCCTCGTGTCCCTTCCGGACTACTTCTTATTTTCCTATTTTAAAAAATATTCCAACACGGAGAAAAATTGCCATTAGAACTGTTTTGGAGTCGGTTTACTTACCGTACCATGTACCTATTCCTTTTCGGAGTCTGAAACGTTCTGGAAATTGTCCCTTATGTATTCCTCCAGGGTTAGGTTTCAATAACATTAGTTTCAACATTTATGGGATTACCTGAGATATAATGTTTGATTCTTTGAACATTCATCACCCTCGGATTTGTGCCTTCGAAGTTGTTTATTTTTATGGCACCGGAATGATAGATGTCCTCGATGACGTAAGGACCTTCCCATTTAGAGAGGAGTTTGCCTACAAAAAATCTTAAACGATAGTTGTATAACAATACATAATCACCTAAATTAAACTCACGTTTTTGCATCCTTTTGTCATGCCATCTTTTAACATTTTCTTTAAACAGTTTGGCATTCTCATAAGCCTGGACTCTCCATCCATCAAGTGAGCTAATGTCAAAAAGCCTCTTCTCACCGGCAAGTTTGAAATCATAATTGAGCTCTTTAATGGCCCAATATGCCTTATGTTCTAGTTCAAGAGGTAAGTGACATGCCTTTCCATAAACCATTTTATACGGAGACATACCCATAGGATTATTGTATGCAATTCTACGGGCCCATAATGCATCATCAAGTTTCTTGGACCAACTCTTCCTAGATCTATTAATAGTCTTTTGCAAAATTAATTTAAGCCCTCTATTAGACAATTCTACTTGACCACTAGACTGTGGATGATATGGAGATGCAACTCTATGATTAACATCATACTTAGCAAGCATTTTACGAAAAGCACCATGAATAAAATGTGAACCACCATCAGTCATTAAGTAGCTAGGAACTCCAAACCTCGGAAAAATAACTTCTTTAAGCATATTAATAGAGGTGGTATGATCAACACTACTAGTTGGAATAGCTTCTACCCACTTAGTAACGTAATCAACAACAACCAAAATATGTGTATACCCATTCGAGGAAGGAAACAGTCCCATATAATCAAATCCCCAAACATTAAATGGTTCAATAACAAGTGAATAATTCATAAACATTTGTTGATGTCTACTAATATTACCAATTCTTTGACATTTATCACAAGACAAAACAAACTTACGGGCATCCTTGAAGAGAGTAGGCCAATAAAAACCGGATTACAATACCTTATGTGCAGTTCTATCTCCAGCATGGTGTCCTCCATAAGCCTCGGAGTGACACTTGCGTAGGATCTGTTCCTGTTCATGCTCAGGTACACAACGTCTAATAACACCATCTACTCCTTCTTTATAAAGATGTGGGTCATCCCAGAAGTAATGTCTTAAGTCATAGAAGAACTTCTTCTTTTTGCTGTTATGTGAAACTAGGTGGTATAAACTTAGCAACAATATAATTAGCATAATCAGCATACCATGGAGCAGTACGAGAAGCATTTACCATAGCTAATTGTTCATCAGGAAAGCTATCATCAATAGGTAGTGGGTCATCAAGAACATTCTCTAACCTAGACAAGTTGTCTGCAACGGGGTTCTCGGCTCCCTTTCTATCAATAATATGCAAATCAAATTCTTGTAGCAAGAGAACCCATCTAATAAGTCTAGTTTTAGCATCTTTCTTTTCCATAAGATATTTAATAGCAGCATGATCAGTGTGAACATGTTGGCGTTCTGGGAACGGGGGTCCCCAGACTTGCCTGTCTGCGGCCCGCTGCGTGGCTAAGCCAGCAGGCCGTACGGCCCATCTTCATCAACAAGGCATCCAAGACCCTCGCGAGGGGCCAAGCCTCGCGAGGCGGACGACACAAGACCTCCTCTGGAGCGGCCTAGTCAGGCAGGCTCACGAGGAGCGGAGATATCAAGGCGAGGCAAACCTCATGAGGCTCTCGTGACGTGAGCCATGACAATCGATACCAGGCTGACGCCAGGCGGGCGCCAGCACGCGCAACGTCCTTGTTTCCTCTTTGGTGCTAAGGAAACTAGCGCAGGCAAGGCATATCGAGGCATCAGGTAAAGGTTGCCATTTTGGTGCAATAAGGCCAAGACCAGAAGGACGACAAAATGGAGGTCATCGTGGAGCCTAAGACGGCGTCACCACTAGAGCCTTTGGCAGGCGAAGACCACTTTTGTCAGGATAGCTTGTACTAGCTGTCCCCCTTCAAATTTGCCCACCATTGTTGGCTCCCTTCCCGCTCAAGATTTGGGAAGAGGACCAGGGCCTCTATAAGTAGGACTAGCCACCACCATAGGCAGGAGAGGACATCTTAGATCATCCCCAGCCACACAAGTTGGCCAATCACAAGAACACATCAACCTCATGAGGCTGTTCTTCCCAAGGTATTGTTCATCATCAGCCCGGGAGGCAATCCACCACTAGCACACTGGAGTAGGGTATTACACCACAACGGTGGCCCGAACCAGAATAAATCTTGTGTCTTTTTGTGTTACGTGTTTGTTGAGTTCGTCCGCGAGATCTTAGCAAGCTAGGCCGTAGATCGGTGGGAGGAAAAGACTTCACGCGCACCCCAGTGTTCGAACCTTAAGGGTTTGCCGGAACCCCACATCCGACATTTGGCGCGCCAGTTAGGGGTGTGCCGTAGCTTTCCTTCCATCAGTTCGTCGCTCCATCATCTCCATGGCAGACGCTCGCCGTGCTCGAGCTGAGCGCCGGGCTGCCCTCACCGCCCGCGTTGTTCAGACGGCCCCCATCAGCGGGCCACCACATCGTTCTCCGTCTCCCGCCGCCAACGCTGTGACCGGCCCGGTGGGGAACGAGCAGCAAGGGTCTTCGTTGCATCCTTCAGTGCGGCAGGACGACCGCACCGCCACTCCATCGCTGGCCCCAGCCAGTTCTTCGTCTCATGCACACTGCGCTCCCATGGAGGCGCGGGCCGCACTCCTCGCTGCAAACGAGCTCCTGCGCTACCGCCCAGTCGACGACCTCTACGAGGAGTGGCTTGACCACGTCGCCGAGCTCGTCCGCGCCACAGGGGGCTCCCCGGTGCCGTCCCTCGCTTGGCCTCACCCTCAGCCAGCCACGGGCGACGAGGCCCGAGGTGCGCCTCCACCACCCCAGCCCAAAGATGGCGCCTTGGCACCAAGGCGTGCGGCCCCGCGGTGCGATCCGCCATGCCCGGTGCCCGCGCGTGAAGAAGCTGCACCCGCACTTCCCGCGCCGCCTCGTCAAGACCGCGCGCTGCTTGTGGCGGTGCCGCGCGGACCTCGACAAGACCAAGCTCCACCTCCAAGGCGGGCCCCAGTAACCACGGACGACTGCCGCACCTTCACCCCTGAGCTGCGCAGCGTCGCCTGGCTAGGCAAGTTCAAGCCGGACCTGCCTCCTCGCTACGACGGCACCGCCGACCCCGCGGAGTTCCTGCAGCTCTACCAGCTGAGCATCGAAGCAGCCAACGGTGACGAGAAAGTCATGGCGAACTGGTTTCCCATGGCTCTCAAGGATGGGGCCTGCACCTGGCTCTTGAACCTGTAGCATGACTTGATCTCCTCCTGGGACAAGATGCACGACCGCTTCATCGCCAACTTCCAGGGCACTCGCGACCGCCCACCGGCCGCGACCGACGTGCGCGACATCAAGCAACAACTAGGGGAGACCCTCCAGAAGTACATCTAGCGCTTCAACAACACCCGCCTCAAGATCCCCAAGGTCACGGATGAGGCCATCATCTCCGCGTTCTCCGACGGTGTCTGTGACGTCAAGATGAAGGAAGAGCTCGCTATCCACGAGGAGCTCTGCACATCTCAGGAGCTGTTCAACCTGGAGACCAAGTGCACAAGAGCTGAGGAGGGCCGCCTTTCCCTCCTTGAGCTGCCAGCCGCAGGCACAGAGGAGAAGAAAGCCAAGGCCAAGGATGTGAAGCGCAAGGAAGCGGTAATGCTAGCTGCGGAGCCCGACACCAAACGGGGCAGAGATCAGCCCGAGTAATCCAAGAACAGCTGACCGTTCTGCGCCTTCCACAACCTGAACACCCACAACACAAGCGACTGCCAAGAGCTCCGAGCCCTACGCGAGAGACGCTACGGTCGACGCCCCAAGTGCTGTGACCGGGGCTACGACCATGGAGGAGGACAAGGAGGCGGACGCTGGGACGACCGTGGCCCGCGCCAGGAATGGCGCGATAGGCCTCGTGAGGACCGCTGGCAGGACCATCCTCGCGAGGGGCCCTGGAGGGACCAGCCTCGTGAGGATCGCCCCCAAGGCAACACCGGTCTTCCTCCATTGCCGCCACCAAGAAGGAACGACGACCATCATCAGGACGAGGGGGCTGGGGGCTTCCAGGAGCCGCGTGCAATCGCCTGCATCTTGGGCGGCGCCCAGGCCCTAGTCTCTCAGCGCATCTTCAAAAGGTTCGCTCATGAGGTGAACGCGGCGCTCCCCAAGCTTGAGGCCGCGCACCCGCTCAAGTGGTTCCAATGCGCCATCACTTTCGACTCGGCAGATCAGCTCAAGTGCGCGGCCACCGCCGGTGTCCTCCCAATGTTGTGTTCCCCAGTCATCAGCAATGTGCAGGTTACCGACCCTTATCGACGGCGGTGCAGGGCTCAACGTCCTGTCCGTCGACACCTTCGACAACCCCCAAGTGCCATATGAGCAGCTCTAGCCTACCAAACCTTTCTCAGGAGTGACCGACGGCTCCACCACACCGATAGGGCAGGTCCGCCTGCCTGTGATCTTTGGCACACACGACAACTACCGCACCGAGCTCATCGACTTTGACGTCACGCACATCCGCCTGCTGTACAACACCATCCTCGGGTATCTGGCCCTGGCAAAGTTCGTGGCGGTCACCCACCACGGCCACAACATCCTCAAGATGCCTGGAAGTGGTGGGGTCATCACGGTCCCGTGTGAAGAAAGGGATGCGATGTGCTCCCTCGAGCGTGCCTTCCAAGCTGCAGCAATCGACGACCCCGACAGCAAAAGTGAGGGCCCTCCAGAGGCCATCCCCAAGAAGAAGAAGTTGCACCGTGTAGGACCTCAGGAGGATGGCGTCACGGCAGGAGCCTCGTCAGGATCAGCGTCCATCCAAGGGGCGCCTCCCTCCATCGCATAGGAAGGCGCACCCAGCACCCTCCTTGGGCAGGGCTCGGGGGCTCTCTTATGGAGGGCCTCAGGCCTTGCCAACCTCACGAGGGAGGCACTTGGGCGCCACTTGGAGGCGTGCCATGCGGCATGTTTTCCTCAGTAGAACGCAAGACAAGGGGTGCCCACTGCTCAGGAGTTTATCGCTAAGACAACATAGGAACTGCAAGACGCAAGAGCCATGCACAGCGACAGCCGCTCATAGGGCATGGCTCACCATCCAGGCGAGCGTGCTGAGCTGCGTGTCCGCATCAACATCATAGGGCTCAATAGGGCTGCATCTCAGGAGCGCTTCTGGCCTTCGCGTGTGGGCCGTTGCGAGAGCCCGCCACACAACTACATCCGCATGCCCCTCGGCTTGCCGAGCGTGGCGTCGGCCTATCAGCGCGCCATGCAGCGTGACCTAGGGGGCCAAGAGGCCAGGTACCGCGCCGTCCTGGAGGAAATGGAGACGGTTTTCGAGAAGCCTCCTGAGCCCCCAGAGCCTCCCGAGGCTCAAGGCTCCAGTGGCTCATGAGGAGTCCTTTCTTCGACGCATGCCTTCAGCTGCACCAACTCTGCTTCGTCTACAGAACCAGGTGACATCTTCCAAGCTCGTTAAGCTGGGAGCGCCCCTTGGGCTGCATTATTCCCAGGCCGTGTGGGTCCATCCCTACGGCATGTATCCCATTTGCTTACATCTTTAGCTTACCTTGCGGGGGTGCCCGTCGGCCTACATCATCCCCAAGCCGCTCGGGCCGGACCCAGTGGCATGTATCTTCCTGCATTTACCCAAGCTAATTTGCCTTCCCTGCTTAACCTGCCTACGGTTATCACCTGCTCGATCATCGCCTCCCACGGGGCCTCCTCACAGGCACGACGTTGGTGCATGGGTCCGTCCCTGCCATGTCGACAAATCTGAGTGGTCGAGCTCTGGCTCGCGGCACGCCCCGCGCACGTCACCTCACCAGGCCCTTAGTGCATTCACTACATCCGGACCAACCAGCGGCGGGCTGACGGCTGTAACGGCAAACCATGTTCTTCTTGTGACTGTTCACAGGGACCCCGTGGGGAGGATAGCAGGCGGCACCGCGAGTCTCCTTTTCTATCGTGTAATTTGCTTGCGCGTTAAAAGGGGGCTCCTGAGCATCGCGACTCAGGAGCTCTTACTGGCTCTCCAGCCCTCACCCCCTGGCCTTGACCACGGCATCGCGACCTGGCATACCAGTGGCGGCTGAGTTCGCTCGAGGGCCGGGACCTGAGGACGCAAAGCACTAAGGAGAGCATGGGAGGAGGGAAACTTGTATGGGCCGGCCTAACTGTGCCGCACAAGCTGGCACGCAGCCCCAGCGCAACGTCAGGAATCGCCATGAAGTTCACAAGATAAGTCTCGCCCTCAGATCGGCTAAATGTCTGGGCCTTATGGATACTCATGCCTTGCCGCAATCGCGTTGTGGCCATGTCAACTCCCTTTCTTCCCTTACCATGACCGCTTGAGCGGTAAGGGATACCTCCTAAGCATCGCGCCTCAGGGTCTCTTACTGGACCTCGGGCCGCACACCTCCTGGCCTTGACCACAACACGCGACCTGGCATACCAGCGACGGCTGTAGCCTGCCTGGGGACCGGGACCCGTCGACATAGAGCAACAAGCTAACGCGAGGAAAGAAAGGAGGGACCGAGCCTTGATGGGACGCGCATTCATCAAATCTTCATAACAGGGAAGATAAGCACAAAAGACATTACAGACCCTTACATGCCCCCACGGGGCGCTTCATGATTCTTCGCGGGAAACAAAAGCTAAAACTAAGGAGGACCCTATCTACACCCCCTCCCGTGGGAGACGCCATCACCAACAGTGGGCCATGGGAGGCCGGTGCCAACCCCATCCAGATCAACGGCGGTGATGGCCGGACGCGGCAGCACTGCTCCGAGCACGGCGAGAGCTCAGTGGCACGTAGCTATCGTCGCTCGTCTCCGAAGTCTCGTAGAGCTCAGGAGAGCTACTAGACTCCCAAGGGCTGCAGCAGCTGGAGTGGTCGCGAGCGGAGCGCGCATCAGCCTCGCGCTCCTCTCCGGAGTAGCACTCCAGGCGGCGGCCCTCGGCATCGAAGACCTTGAAGAAGAGCATGGAGACGATGCCGTATTCAAGATGGATCGCGAGGGCGCCCCTCGCACGGCAGACCCGTGCGATCTCGCCCCAGCTGCGAGTCATGAAGATCTTGCCGGTGGGGACCGCTTCAATCTCCACTCCCGTCGCCGGAGCGCCGCAGTGGGTGTGCTGCAACCAGAGCTCGAGAGGCCCCCTCGGCGACATCACGTCGGAGAAGAACCGCGGGAAGCGGATCCAAGAGCTTGGGGGCATCGGCGCCCACAGCACCAGCTCGCGCGAGGAGTCCGTGGCATGGATTCCTGGGGCGACGGCGCGCGTCGCCGCGGCGCGACGACCCCAGGCGCGGCGCCGGCGGCTCTGCTCGTCGCTCTGCCTTCCTGAGTCCTTGGTTTGGACATACAGGGGTAGCGGATACCCTGGGGGAGACCGCTCACACCAAGGCCTCGTCACCACCTGCATCACCGCTTCTTCACGGTGATGGATCGACCTCTTCTTCGGCGGAAGTTGCTCTGGGACATCTTGGGGGGCCTTCCCCTTTTCTTCAGTGGAGAACCTTCTGATAGGCGCCATTGGTGTTAGCAACGAAGCGAGGAAAAAGAAGCTAGTAGTGGAGCGAGGAGGAAGAAGCAAGCGAGCAAGGAAGAGATGGGCAACGGGGGCTCCGCCCTCCTCCCCATTTATAGCAAGAGAAGGCCAACCGGCACCTCCCACGATCGCAGGTAATGATGGTTTTCCTTGCATGTCGCAGTGACTCATCAAGTCGTGCAGTTGCCGAGGCAGTGTGGGGAAGCGGAGACACCCACGTCCTATTAACCGCCACACGTCAACCAAGGCCGCAGGCATTTGGGGCCCGCGATGCTCCATGCTTGACCCTTGGCTTCGCCGTGAAGCCAAGCCCGAGCGCACCTTGGGCCCGGGGGATACTGTCGGTGTTCTTGGAACCGGGGTCCCCAGACTTGCCTACCTGCGGCCCGGTGCGTGGCTAAGCCAGCAGGCCGTACGACCCATCTTCATTAACAAGGCATCCAAGACCCTCGTGAGTGGCCAAGCCTCGCGAGGCGGACGACACAAGACCTCCTCTGGAGCGGCCTAGTCAGGCAGGCTCACGGGGAGCGGAGATATCAAGGCGAGGCGAACCTCACGAGGCTCTCGTGACGTGGGCCATGACGGTCGATACTAGGCTGGCGCCAGGCGGGCGACAGCGCGTGCAACGTCCTTGTTTCCTCTTTGGTGCTAAGGAAACCAGCGCAGGCAAGGAGTACCGAGGCATGAGGCAAAGGTTTCCATTTTGGTGCAACAAGGCCAAGACCAGAAGGACGGCAAGATGGAGGTCAACGTGGAGCCCAAGACAGCGTCACCACTAGAGCCTTTGGTAGGCGAAGACCACTTTTGTCAGGATAGCTTGTACTAGCTGCCCCCCTTCAAATTTTCCCGCCATTGTTGGCTCCCTTCCCGCTCAATATTTGGGAAGAGGACTAGGGCCTCTATAAGTAGGACTAGCCACCACCATAGGCAGGAGAGGACATCTTAGATCATCCCCAGCCACACAAGTTGGCCAAGCACAAGAACACCTCAACATCAGGAGGTTGTTCTTCCCATTGGATTGTTCATCATCAGCCCGAGAGGCAATCCACCACCACCACACTGGAGTAGGGTATTACACCACAACAGTGGCCCAAACCAGTATAAATCTTGTGTCTTTCTATGTTGAGTGTTCATCGAGTTCGTCTGCGAGATCTTAGCGAGCTAGGGCGTAGATCGGTGGGACGAAAAGACTTCGCGCGCACCCAAGTGTTCAAAACTTACGGGTTTGCCGGAACCCCAGATCCGACAGAACAGTTACTTTAGAATCAACAATATAAGGTCGGAACTTATCACAAGCAAATACAGCTGCTAAGAACTCCTTTTCAGTAGTAGCATAATTTCTTTGAACACTGTCCAGAGTTTTACTAGCATATTGGATAACATTTAGTTTCTTATCAACTCTTTTTCCTAGAACAACCCCTAGAACATAATCACTAGCATCACACATAATTTGAAATGGTAAATTCCAATCAGGAGGATGAACAATAGGTGCAGAAATCAAAGATTTCTTAAGTATTCCAAATGCTTCTACACAATCATCATCAAAGACAACAGGAACATCTTTTTGTAAGAGATTAGTCAGAGGCCTAAATTTTTTTGAGAAGTCCTTAATGAACCTCCTATAAAAACCGGAGTGACCAATGAAAGAAAAAAGTCCATTTTACTCCCTGAACAAAGTGGGTGGTTCACTTTACCCCCTGATCTATATTTTGGTTCCTTCTACACCCCAAACAAAACCAAACCGGGCGAAAAAACCCCCGGCTGGTTTGTCTCCATTGGATGCTGATGTGGCACAGTCAATGGGTGGTTTTGACCGCGGTGGGGCCTACTCGTCAGGTTGTACTGTTACACGCTGCCGTTCCCCGTTGCGTTTTGGATCAGACAGAGATTGAAATCCCTTTCTTCTTCTCCCCCATGTCGCTGTCGATGGCTCCCTCGGGGCAGCGCTGAAGTCCGACCAGCAACAGTGGTCGGAGTCTTGGTGGTGGCGGCGGCGGCGGCGGCGGTGCAACCCGTCAATCTTCCCCAACCTTTTCCTTCTCCCACGGCCGCTCTCTCCCCCGTCCTCAAACCCTAGGTCGACGGCTCTGTTGTGCGGCGGCGGCTGCAGCGGTCTGTCTGATTTCGCGGTGGCGCAGACGAACTGAGGTGAGTCCCATCCCTCCAATCCCCTTCCCTTGGTGTACTTACTCTGCTCTAGTTAGCTACTGTATGTAGGTTCTAATTGAAGATTGAATGTTGTTTTAAGCTGTAGGTTAAGCAATGGATCAACTAGATTGGTTAGGCATCCGTTTCTTTTACAATGGCCAATTTGAGAAGTCAAACAAGCAATTGTCATATGTTGGTGGTAATATACAACTCACATCTGTTGAGAGGTACAATATATCCTTAGCTACTGTCAGGGAGCAGTTAGCAGATATAAAGATGGCCTATCATGGTGAAGAGCTAACAGAGAAGCACATGCTTTACTGGTTGTTTCCTGGAAAAAATGTTAGAGATGGGTTGAGACAACTGGACACTGATAGGAATGTGTTCTTCATGGATAGGTGTATTACAGATTGTGGGGTTGTGGATGTGTATGTGAATTATGAAGATGATGTTGATGAAGATGGACAGAACAGTGTGTCTGATATTGGAGAGAAAGAGGAAGAGGAAACTAATGCTGCAATTGAAGAATACAAGACAGAAGAGAAGAGTGACAGTGATTGGGAAGATGAGCATGACAATTGCTCTGCTGAGGATGACCTGGAGCACAGTTCAGAGGCAGATGTGGATGAGCCTGACAACATTGAGTATGCTGTACAGGATGAATTGCAACCTGAAACTAGAAATGTTCCAGAAGTAGATGTTGCACCTGATGAAATAAGTGATGAATGTGCAGATCTTGATTGGTGCCCTAAAGATGAAGACAGTTCAGGTGAAGATGATGAGGCAGAGGAGCTCAGAAAGCATGCTAAGGAAGTGCTCAGAAAGATCAGAATGAGGTTGCCACTTGATGAAGAGAAGGAAGTGAAAGAAAGTACACCACAGTTAATTCCTTTTGATGAAATGGACGAAGGAAATGACACTCCATACATGGATTCCAGTGAGGAATACAGTTATGATGAGGATGAGCATGGAAATTCATTTAGGATGAAATCAAGATTTCCAAGATTTGATAGCAAGGCTGCAATTCCAATATTCAGTTTGGGCATGACATTTAGAGGAAGAAGTCAGTTCAAGAGGGCACTCGTGAAGTATGGCCTGGCTATGAAGAGGCATATTTGCTTTGTAAAAGATGAGGCTGGTAGGATTAGGGCAAAATGTTCTTGGCCTAAGTGTCCTTGGTTGATTTATGGTGCAAAGAGGAGCTCAAATGATTGGTTTCAAGTCATAACACTTGTTGACAACCACATATGCCCACAGAGGAGAGACAACAGATTGGTTACTGCACCTAGAATTGCAGACAAGTATGAGAGAATTATGACGGCAAATCCAGGATGGAAAGTGAAATCTATTAAGGCCACTGTCAGATTAGAGATGTTTGCAGATGTGCATGTTTCCAAAATAAAGAAAGCAAAAGCAATAGTCATAAAGAGAGTTAGAGAAGCAATGCATGAAGAATATGCCAGGGTGTTTGATTATCAGCTAGAAATATTGAGGAGGAATCCAGGAAGCACTGTGGCAGTTGTGCTTAATCCAAAAGAAACTACACCAGTTTTTCAGAGATTGTATGTGTGCTTTCAGGCTTGCAAGAGAGGTTTCATAGAAGGGTGCAGGAAAGTAGTGGGTTTGGATGGCTGCTTCTTTAAGGGGGCTCAAAGTGGAGATCTACTCTGTGCTCTTGGAAGATATGCAAATGGGCAAATGTATCCCATTGCTTGGGCGGCAGTTGAGGTGGAAAATAAGGACTCTTGGTTTTTATTTATGGCATTGTTAAATAAAGACTTGGAGATTTCAAATCAAGGTGAAGGCTGGGTGTTTATATCAGATCAGCAGAAAGGTCTAATCAATGAAATTTCAAAGGTTGTACCAAGAGCTGAACACAGAAATTGTGCTAGGCACATTTATGCTAACTGGAAGAAAAAACATAGGGACCAGAAATACCAGGAGAGATTTTGGGCTTGTGCAAAGTCTTCTAACAGAGTTCAGTTTAATTTGAACAGAGCAAAGCTTGCTCAGCTCACACTAGAAGGAGCAAGAGACATGATGCAGGCTGGGCCTGAACATTGGTGTAGAGCATGGTTCAAAGAAGGATCATTCTGTGATTCAGTCGACAACAATATGTGTGGAAGTTTTAACAATTGGATAGTGGAATATAGAGGTCTTCCGATCATCAGTATGTTTGAAGCCATCAGAGCAAAGGTGACAGTTAGGATTCAAGTTAATAGAGCTATGCCTGCCAATTGGAATGGAACAATTTGTCCCAAAATCCTCAAAAAGGTGAACAAGTTGATACAACTTACTGAGAAGTGTGAGACAACATGGAATGGAAAAGATGGATATGAGGTGAAGTTAGGACAGCATGGATTCAAAGTTGACTTGCAAGCAGGAACATGTTCTTGTAGATACTGGCAATTGTCAGGAATTCCATGTGTTCATTCTCTAGCATCTTCACAACGTGGCCCTGATGACATAGATTCACTTATTGCACCTTGCTACAGAATTGAAGCTTACAACAAGACATATGAACATGTCATGATTCCAATGGAGGGCATGCCTAGCTGGCCAATATCTGACAGACCTAGACCATTAGTTCCAAGCTATGTGCAAATGCCTGGGAGGCCCAGGACAGAGAGAATAAGAGGTGGAGATGAGCCTCCTAAGCATGCACACAAACTCTCCAAGATTGGAACTAAGATCAAGTGTAGTTTTTGTGGAAATCCTGGGCACAACGTGAGGAAATGCAATACTAACCCCAACAAGTGAAAGTACAAGAATAGGAAGAGGAAAAAATAAACAAAAGTGTGTAATGATTTTTACATATGTTTAATTTCTATGTGTTTTGTACTTGTGAAATTGCAGCAATGTGAAACACCTAACAACTGTTACTTTTCTGTGTTGTGTAGGAAAATCCTCCAAGGACATCTCAAAGAGTAGCAAATGAAACTGCTACAGCCCAGTCTTCACAGCATGTAGCTCAAACATCACAGCAAGCTGCGGGAGGGAGAGCCCAGTCTTCACAGAAGCTACAGGAGGGACAGCACAACCTTCACAACAAGCTACAGGAGGGACAACACAGCCTAGAAGGGGAAGGCCTCCAAAGCAAGCAAACAGAACATCTGGTGCTATTTGTAGTCAGAGAAGGAGGAAATCTACTAGGATTAGCATGTTTGATGAACTGAGGGGTTAAGCAGGAAAATTTCTGTTGTTTAGAGCCTTCAAATTGTGTTTGTTGTTGTTTGATGAACTTGTGTTTGTTGCTGTTAAACTGCACAATTTCTTTTTGAGGAACTAGTGTTTGTTACTGTTAAACTGCACAATTTCTTTTTGAGGAACTAGTGTTTGTTACTGCTAAGCTACAGAATTTGTGTTTAATTGAATGCTACTGTTTACTATGTTCTCTTTTGAAAGAAATTTCCTTTCGATAAAAGCTTGGCAAAATATGTTCACTTTTGGCACAAACAAATAAGCTCACAATTGTACCATTTCACAAGACAACATAGTACCAGCACATTACACAAATATTTGGGACAATTTTGGTAGTACAGTTGCTTCACCACAACAACGAGCATAAAATAGAACTGAACACACAGTACAACACTACAGATTGTTAACACAGTACAACAAACCAAGTGGAAAGCCAAAGTGCCAAATATAACAGGACACAAACTCAAACTCCTTCATCACCATCAGTGTCGTCGATCTTGCCCAGCACAGTCTTGAAGATATGCTTGCGAGTCAGGTCCTTGCCTTCTCCTGGCAGCCACTCATCAGGCAGTCCTTCAGCAAGCAGAGGACCATGATCAACAACCTCCTTCATGTGGCAAATGACAGGATACAGTAAGCTGTTCTTCTTCCTCGGCGACGACGGTCCGTATTCACCCAATTCGAATTGCATTGCTTCATACTCATCCATGGACTCGGGTGGCTTGTTTGTCAGCCTCGGCTCAGGTATCTCCACTATCACCACCTTGCCAACAAAGGAAGGGTCACGAAGCCACGCCATGACCTCAAGCTCGCGGCGGCTTGCCGGCGGTAGGATCTCGATCAGCTCGCCACCCAGCTGCTTGAGAACATCTTTCACGGACGCCGTCGTCCAGGCCTGGTTTGGGAGGCCTTCAAAGCCGAGCTTGCTCTTGTACTTCAGAGCACCTGGCTGAGATCGAACCATTCTGCACCAATGCGAAAACTGAATCCAACGCCGGCAACACTTGATCTTCATTGACGAAAGGAGCACCTGAGAGCACTTCTCCTCCGTCGAGAAGGTCAGCCACAGGTCATGTGGTGGGCACGCGAACTCGACGACCACCTCGGATGGCACCACCGCGCATATCTGCTACAAGATCGCCAGCATGGCTGCCAGCGTCACTGTCTGCTCGCCGTCTCCGACCGCAGTTGCCAGAAGCACGTGCCGCCCGAAGCGCAGCTCCAGCGCATCCATGGCCGGAGTGCGGGAGATCAGGACATGGCTCGCCTCTCGATGGATCTCTGGCTCTCCTAGCCGCCACACCTCCCGCGGGAACCGGCGTTCCAGCAAGCTACGGCTCGCCTGGGCTACTACAACGACCGGGGCCACGCCTCCATCACCGGCGGCGCTCACGGCGTCTGGCGACACGGTGGTGGAGCTCACGCTGCCGCCGCCTATGGAGAATAGGGTTAGGGATTTGGACTGGGAAGGGGGGATTTCTGATCCAGATCGCAACGGGGAATGGCAGCTCTATAACAGTCCAACCTGACAAGTAGGCCCCACCACGGTCAAAACCGCCCTTTGACTGTGCCACATCAG
>NC_041388.1:353548085-353556978 GCF_002162155.2 Triticum dicoccoides | reverse complement strand
TGTAGAAGGAACCAAAATATAGATGAGGGGGTAAAGTGAACCACCCACTTTGTTCAGGGGAGTAAAATGGACTTTTTTTCCCAATGAAACTTCTTATACCTTTGATGTCCTTAGGACACGACATATTTTCAATAGCACCAACTTTAGCTTTATCAACTTCAATACCTCTTTCAGAAATTTTAAGCCCCAAGACAATACCTTCATTAACCATAAAGTGGCACTTCTCCCAATTCAAGACAAGATTATTTCTTCACATCTTTGCAAAACTCGATCAAGGTTTCTTAAGCAATCATCAAAAGAAGTTCCATATATAGAAAAATCATCCATGAATACCTCAACAATCTTTTCACAAAAGTCAGAGAATATAGCAGTCATACATCTTTGAAAAGTAGCAGGTGCATTGCATAAACCAAAAGGCATACTTATTTTGACACAGGTATTTGAGAGAAACCATACTAACCGTCTAGAAAGCAAAAATGTGTATGTTTGGATAATCTTTCTAGCATTTGATCAATAAAAGGTAGAGGGTAATGATCCTTTTTAGTTGCTTTATTTAATTTGCGGAAATCAATTACCATTCTATAACATGTAACAATTCTTTGTGGGATCAATTCATCTTTATCATTAGGAACAACAGTAATACCTCCCTTCTTAGGGATACAATGGACATGACTTACCCACTAACTATCAGCAACGGGATAAATTATACCTCCCTCCAGAAGCTTTAGTATTTCTTTTCTTACCACTTCTTTCATCTTAGGATTCGACCGTCGTTGGTGATAAACAACCGGTTTCGTGTCTTTCTCCAATTTTATTTTGTGCTAGCAGAGAGTGGGACTAATGCCCTTAAGATAATCAAGAATATATCCAATAGCAGCACGGTTTTTCTTCAGAGTTTTCAACAATTTCTTTTCTTCATGCTCTGAAAGGTTAGCACTAATAATAACAGGATATATCTCTTTCTCACCAAGATAAGCATATTTAAGAGTATCGGGTAAAGGTTTAAGCTCAAACACGGGATCACCCTTGGGTGGAGGAGGATCCCCTAGAATTTCGACAGGCAAGTTGTGTTTCAAAATAGGTCCCTGTTTAAAGAATACTTCATCTATTTCCCTTTTTTCATTCATAAACATGTCATTTTCATGGTCTAGCAAATATTGTTCTAAAGGATCACTAGGAGGCACAACAATAGAAGCAAGACCAATAATTTCATCTTTACTAGGCAATTATTTATCATGGGGTTGTCTACGAAATTTAGCAAAGTTAAATTCATGAGACATATCCCCTTAACCAACAGAAACAATATCCTTATTGCAGTCTATCTTAGCATTAACAGTATTCAAGAAGGGTCTACCAAATATAATGGGACAAAAGTTATCTTGTGGGGAACCAAGAACAAGAAAATCAGCAGAATATTTAACTTTCCCACACAAGACTTCAACATCTCTAACAATCCCAACCGGTGAAATAGTATCTCTATTGGCAAGCTTAATCGTAACATCAATTTCTTCTAATTCAGCAGGTGCAATATCATGCATAATTTCTTTATATAAGGAATGAGGTATTGCACTTGCACTAGCATCCATATCACATAAGTCATGATAGCAATGATCTTCTATTTTAACAGAAATAACAGGCATGCCTACAACCGGTCTATGCTTATTTTTAGTATCATGTCTAGCAATTCTAGCAGCCTCATAACAGAAGTAAATAACATGTCCATCAATATTATCGGCCAAGAGATCTTTAACCATAGCAACACTAGGTTCAACTTTAATCTGCTCAGAGGGTGTAGTTGTTCTAGTATTACTCTTACGAACCATAGTTGAAGCTTTAGCATGATCCTTTATTCTAATAGGGAAAGGTGGTTTCTCAATATAAGCAGTGGGAACAACGGGATCATTATAAGTGATAGTCTTTTCTTCAACTTTAATAGGTTTAACTACTTTTACTTCAATGGGAGGATTATATTTAAACCACTTCTCCTTAGGGAGATCAACATGAGTAGCAAAGGATTAACAGAAGGAAGCTACTATCTCAGAGTCAAGTCCATATTTAGTGCTAAATTCACGAAAAGCATCGATATCCATAAAAGATTTAACACAATCAAACTTAGGTGTTATATCTGACTCCTTACCTTCGTCGAGGTCCCAATCTTCAGAGTTGCGTTTAATTCTTTCCAATAAATCCCATTTGAATTCAATAGTCTTCATCATAAAAGAACCAATACAAGAAGTATCGAGCATGGAGCGATTATCGAGAGAAAGCCGAGCTTAAATTTTTTGAATAATAATTTCTCTTGAGAGCTCATGATTGGGGCATGAATATAACATTTACTTAAGCCTCCCCCAAGCTTGAGCGATGCTTTCTCCTTCGTGAGGCCAAAAATTATATATATAATTACGATCACGATGAACAAGATGCATAAGATAAAACTTCTGATGAAATTCCAATTTCAATCAGTTGTAGTTCCATGATCCGACATCATCACATAGACTAAACCATGTCAATGCCTTTCCCTTCAAAGATAAAGGGAAGACCTTCTTCTTGATAACATCCTCGGTCATACTTGCAATCTTAAATAATCCACAAACTTCATCCACATAGATTATGTGCAAATCGGGATGTAATGTTCCATCACCTGTGAAAGGTTTAGCTAGCAGTTTCTCTATCATACCCGAAGGAATTTCAAAGTAAACATTTTCAGTAGGTTCAGTAGGTTGAGGAACAACTCTTTGCTCTACTGGTCGGGGTGAAGATACCCCAAACAAGCCCCTCAAAGGATTATGTTCCATAGTAACAAGTGACAGTAAATTTCAGCATACTATATAAATTTTTCCTTACCAAAGTCCACCTACCAAAAGCGCTTCACTCCCCGGCAACGGCGCCAGTAAAGAGTCTTGATGACCCACAAGTATAGGGGATCTATCGTAGCCCTTTCGATAAGTAAGAGTGTCGAACCCAACGAGGAGCAGAAGGAAATGATAAGCAGTTTTCAGCAAGGTATTCTCTGCAAGCACTGAAATTATCGGTAACAGATAGTTTTGTGATAAGGTAATTTTTAACGGGTAACAAGTGAAAAAGTAAATAAGGTGCATAAAGATGTCCCAATCCTTTTTGTAGCAAAGGACAAGCCTGGACAAACTCTTATATGAAGGAAAGCGCTCCCGAGGACACATGGGAATTATCGTCAAGCTAGTTTTCATCACGTTCATATGATTGACGTTCGGTACTTTGATAATTTGATATGTGGGTGGACCGGTGCTTGGGTGCTGTCCTTACTCAGACAAGCATCCCACTTATGATTAACCCCTATTGCAAGCATCCGCAACTACAACAGAAGTATTAAGGTAAACCTGACCATAGCATGAAACATATGGATCCAAATCAGCCCCTTACGAAGCAACGCATAAACTAGGGTTTAAGCTTTTGTCACTCTAGCAACCCATCATCTACTTATTACTTCCAATGCCTCCCTCTAGGCCCAAACAATGGTGAAGTGTCATGTAGTCGACATTCACATGACACCACTAGAGGGATGACACCATACATCTCATCAAAATATCGAACGAATACCAAATTCACATGACTACTTATAGCAAGACTTCTCACATGTCCTCAGGAACAAACTTAACTACTCACAAATCATATTCATGTTCATAATCAGAGGGGTATTAATATGCATAACGGATCTGAACATATGATCTTCCACCAAGTAAACCAACTAGCATCAACTACAAGGAGTAATCAACACTACTAGCAACCCACAGGTACCAATCTGAGGTTTTGAGACAAAGATTGGATACAAGAGATGAACTAGGGCTTGATATGAGATGGTGTTGGTGAAGATGTTGATGGAGATTGACCCCCTCCCGATGATAGGATCGATGGTGATGACGATGGTGATGATTTCCCCCTCCCGGAGGGAAGTTTCCCCAGCAGAACAGCTCTGCCGAAGCCCTAGATTGGTTCCGCCATGGTTCCGCCTCGTGGCAGCGGAGTTTTGTCCCGTGAGCTGCTTATGATTTTTTCCTCGACGAAAGACTCCATATAGCCAAAGATGGGCATCAGAGGGCTGCCAGGGGGCCCACGAGGCCGGGGGCGCGCCCAGGGGGGTAGGGCGTGCCCCCCACCCTCGTGGATGGTGGGTGGCCCCCCCTCTCGTACTTCTTTGGCCCAATATTTTTTATATATTCTGAAACTTGCTCCCGTGAAGTTTCAGGACTTTTGGAGTTGTGTAGAATAGGTCTCTAATATTTCCTCCTTTTCCATCCTAGAATTCCAGCTGCCCGCATTCCCCCTCTACATGTAAACCTTGTAAAATAAGAGAGAATAGGCATAAGTATTGTGACATAATGTGTAATAACAGCCCATAATGCAATAAATATCAATATAAAAGCATGATCCAAAATGGACATATCAGTCCACCGAACACAGGGGCAGAAGAAATCCCCCCCCCCCCGAAGTAAAAACGGTGAATATGATTTACGTCACTTATATCCCCAAGAGGGAGCGCAAGCGTGCGCTAAGGGGCGTGTATGCGATAGAGCAAGTCGCCCCAAAATTCAACCCATGGTCGGCCTGTCCGATCACCTTCGATCGCAGGGACCATCCGACCAGTATCCGTCATGGAGGTTCGGCCGCACTGGTCCTCGACCCAATCATTGACAGATTCCACCTTACGTGAATCCTCATGGACGGTGGCATGATGTCTACTACACAACCTTCTTTTTGTAGACGTTGTTGGGCCTCCAAGTGCATAGGTTTGTAGGACAGTAGCAAATTTCCCTCAAGTGGATGACCTAAGGTTTGTCAATCCGTGGGAGGCGTAGGAGGAAGATGGTCTCTCTCAACAACCCTGCAACCAAATAACAAAGAGTCTCTTGTGTCCCCAACACTCCCAATAAAATGGTAAATTGTATAGGTGCACTAGGTCAGCGAAGAGATGGTGATACAAGTGCAATATGGATGGTAGATAAAAGTTTTTGTAATCTGAAAATATAAAAACAGCAAGGTAACTAATGATAAAAGTGAGCACAAATGGTATTGCAATGCGTTGAAACAAGGCCTAGGGTTCATACTTTCACTAGTGCAAGTTCTCTCAACAATAATAACATAACTGGATCATATAACTATCCCTCAACATGCAACAAAGAGTCACTCCAAAGTCACTAATAGTGGAGAACAAACGAAGAGATTATGGTAGGGTACGAAACCACCTTGATGTCTACTACACAACCTTCTTCTTGTAGACGTTGTTGGGCCTCCAAGTGCAGAGGTTTGAAGGACAGTAGCAAATTTCCCTCAATTGTATGACCTAAGATTTGTCAATCCGTAGGAGGCGTAGGATGAAGATGGTCTCTCTCAAGCAACCCTACAACCAAATAACAAAGAGTCTCTTGTGCCCCCAACACACCCAATACAATGGTAAATTGTATAGGTCCACTAGTTCGGCGAAGATGTCAGGACCCCGACTCAATGCCACATCGATCTAGCATGTAACACCTCATATCACTTTGCGGCCTCACGCACGGTATTCCCACGGGTGTCGCCTTACCTTTGCCCGGGACCGTTTGCGCCTTTTAGCACACGTATATGACAGTGTCGCTAGCATCCATATGATAAGGAGCCCGGGCTGACATGGCTAGTCGTAAACCCAAGCGGCACAGACTTACAGGGACAGGCATCCATGACCCAGCATCGAACGTGTCGGTCATCAGCGAGTGAATCCAGGCTGTAGCACTGGGCTAGCAGGACTCCGGTGAACCGGGCTGTAGCGGGCTAACAGGACTCCGGTATTCATCGCGTGACATTTCCCCGAAGGGACAGACACAGGAACGAAGAAGGACACATGCCGGCCAGCCTAAGTGTTCCGGAGCAGTAGCAAGCTACCATGGCTCGGTGGAAACACTAGGAGACATTTCCCCGTAAGAGAGGCTACTAAAGATAAACAACTAGATGGTCAGATCCCACACATACCAAGCATTTCAATAACATACACACAGTATGCTCGATATGTGCAAATACAACATGGCATCACAACATGACTCTACGACTCAAGTAGTTTATTCAATAGGCTCCGAGGAGCGAGACATTACAAACATGGGTCTCATGACCCAACAATCAGAGCATACAAGTCAAGCACAAGCGGAAGCTATCATGTCTGAGTACAGACATCTATAAATGAAAAAGGCTGAGAAGCCTGACTATCTACCAAATCCTGCCGAGGCACAAGATCGTAGCTGAGGTAACAAGCTAAACGTCGAAGACCACGCGGAAATACTAGTGAGACTGAAGTCTCTCTGCAAAAACATAAAATAGGCAAACGTGAGTACAAATGTACCCAGCAAGACTTACATCAGAACTATCTACATATGCATCATTATCAACAAAGGGATGGTGGGGTTTAACTACAGCAAGCCAGCTTTGACTCGGTGGCTATCCTAAACTACGACTGCAATGTAACTCTTTGAGGTGGCGCACACGAGTCCACATATTCACCATATCAATACACCACTATGGAACCGCTCCCGTCTCCCTACGAGAACGCCATCCATAGCACTCACGCTTATCTTGCGTATTTTAGAGTATCCACTTTCACTTGTCTATGAACTGATATAAGCAACCCAGAAGTCCTTTTCCGCGGACACGGCTATTCGAATAGATGATGTTAACCCTGCAGGGGTGTACTTCTTCACACACGCTCTCACCACTTCCCGCCGTTTACACGACATGTACTCGGCAACCTTCAAGCGGAAGCCCAACGTGGGTGTCGGCCACGGCCTACCTAAACACTCAGAGTCTCTAGTCCAGGTTTATCGCCTATTCGGGTTCCATCCATGAGGAGATCCGGCCGGAGTTTCGCTCACAGCCCCAAACGATGTGAACAGGGTTCCCGAGACACCAAACGGGCGCCCGGTACACCGTGCCACGTGCCTACCGCATCGCAGCCCACCCCTACGGTCAGCGCTGCCCACGGCCTCCAGCATACTACAAACACCAGAAACTACTTGCAACTCCTGGACAGAGGACAAGGGTGATCAAGAAGCCGAGAGGGTCCATTGGTTTCGGGCCCAATGCGTGGTAGTAGCTGAATCATGGATCACAAACACAGAACTCAGTTCCTGAGGACGGCTGCAATGAGACAACCCACCATGTACTCCTACATGGCCTCTCACCGCTACCTTTACCAAATCGTGTTCACACACTTAGCTCACACACAGTAGGACAGGTTCACACGCCTCTGATTCATCCCAGATGAATCAGACCTGACTCAACTCTAAGCAATAGCAGGCATGACAAACAAACATGAATGAGTAGGCACATCAGGGCTCAAACAACTCCTACTCATGCTAGTGGGTTTCATCTATTTACTGTGGCAATGACAGGTCATGCAAAGGACAAAGGGGTTCAGCTACCGCAGCAAGTAACAGATGAATCGGTGTTGTCCTAATGCAGTAAAATAGAGCAGGAGCGAGAGAGTAGGATTGTATCGGAATGAACAAGGGGGTTTTGCTTGCCTGGCACTTCTGAAGATAACATTGAGTCTTCATCAGTGTCAACGATCACATCATCGGTATCACGTCTATCGAGAGGGGACAGATACCGGTAAATACAGAAAAACACGATCAATGCAATGCACAATATGATGCATGCTATGACATGGCAATATGAATGTGTTTTGGGCTAATGCACCTAATACCAGATTAAATGAAGTTGGTTTGAATCCAAGATTCAAATTTAAACTCCATATGTGATTATTCAAATGCCATTTAATTGATTTGTGCTAAACAGCAGCTATAAGTTGTTCTAACATGCATGAAAATGGTACAGATGGATTCCTTGAATTTTTCTGATAATTTTTCATATATAAATTATTTAATTTGGAGTTACGGTTAATTTTCTATGATTTTTAGAAGTTTTGGTTATTATCTGAAATTTATAAATCATTTTTGATTTATTTTAATTCCAGAAACAAATACTGCGTCAGCATGACGTATTAGTGACGTCAGCAGGTCAACGTGGCTGGTCCAGGTCAAACCTGGCCAGTGGGTCCCATCCGTCAGTGACTAACCTAACTAATCTAATTTAGTTAGTGGCCTGGGGCCCATTGTCAGTGTCTATTAAACTAACTAATATTTAGTTAACACTAATCCTAGCCTAATTAGCCGGGCGGGCCCGCAGGTCAGTGAGAGAGAGGGGGGGTCAAACCGGGCAGTGGGGTCAACCCACGCCGGTCATCGGGTCAGCGGTCGCCGGCGTTTAGCCGCCGGCGAGTCCAGACGCGGCGGAGGGCTCAGAAACGAGCCACATGGCATCGTTTCGGCCGTGGTTTGTTGCATTCGAACGCGCGCAGTGGCGCGCATCTAGTGGTGGCGGTGACAGGTGCTGGGGTGGCCGGAAAAGTGGTCGGCGACGAGGTTTGGCGGCGGCAGCAGCTCGGGCAATCCTGGGGTGGCGCTATAGAGCACTAGAAGAGAGACCGAAGGGCGCTGCGGGCTCCTGGGAGGGCGGCGAACATGGTGACGCGCTCAGGCGCACGCTGGGATGGCCCTGGCCACGGCAACGACATGGCACGGCGGCGAGAAGCTCTCGGTCGCGGTGGGAGATGGGGCTAGGGGGCGAGAACGGAGGGGGCGAGCATAGGAGAAACAGCGGAGGCTCACAGTGGATCCATTCGAGGCGGGGACGAGGCCGGGGACGGTCCGGAGCCGGCGAATCAGGCGTCGGCGACCGGCGGGTCCGAGGAGGGGGAAAACGTCGGGGCGGCGCTTCGGGGGCTCCTGGAGGGCGTGGCATCGGTGAGGTGGGTCGAGTACGGAGTGGCGGAGCTTGTGGGCTAGTCGGGGAAGCGAGGGAGGCCCGGTGGCCGTGGTTATGGCGAGCGGCGGCG
>NC_041388.1:353486872-353541368 GCF_002162155.2 Triticum dicoccoides | reverse complement strand
TATTCAAATGCCATTTAATTGATTTGTGCTAAACAGCAGCTATAAGTTGTTCTAACATGCATGAAAATGGTACAGATGGATTCCTTGAATTTTTCTGATAATTTTTCATATATAAATTATTTAATTTGGAGTTACGGTTAATTTTCTATGATTTTTAGAAGTTTTGGTTATTATCTGAAATTTATAAATCATTTTTGATTTATTTTAATTCCAGAAACAAATACTGCGTCAGCATGACGTATTAGTGACGTCAGCAGGTCAACGTGGCTGGTCCAGGTCAAACCTGGCCAGTGGGTCCCATCCGTCAGTGACTAACCTAACTAATCTAATTTAGTTAGTGGCCTGGGGCCCATTGTCAGTGTCTATTAAACTAACTAATATTTAGTTAACACTAATCCTAGCCTAATTAGCCGGGCGGGCCCGCAGGTCAGTGAGAGAGAGGGGGGGTCAAACCGGGCAGTGGGGTCAACCCACGCAGGTCATCGGGTCAGCGGTCGCCGGCGTTTAGCCGCCGGCGAGTCCAGACGCGGCGGAGGGCTCGGAAACGAGCCACATGGCATCGTTTCGGCCGTGGTTTGTTGCATTCGAACGCGCGCAGTGGCGCGCATCTAGTGGTGGCGGTGACAGGTGCTGGGGTGGCCGGAAAAGTGGTCGGCGACGAGGTTTGACGGCGGCAGCAGCTCGGGCAATCCTGGGGTGGCGCTATAGAGCACTAGAAGAGAGACCGAAGGGCGCTGCGGGCTCCTGGGAGGGCGGCGAACATGGTGACGCGCTCAGGCGCACGCTGGGATGGCCCTGGCCACGGCAACGACATGGCACGGCGGCGAGAAGCTCTCGGTCGCGGTGGGAGATGGGGCTAGGGGGCGAGAACGGAGGGGGCGAGCATAGGAGAAACAGCGGAGGCTCACAGAGGATCCATTCGAGGCGGGGACGAGGCCGGGGACGGTCCGGAGCCGGCGAATCGGGCGTCGGCGACCGGCGGGTCCGAGGAGGGGGAAAACGTCGGGGCGGCGCTTCGGGGGCTCCTGGAGGGCGTGGCATCGGTGAGGTGGGTCGAGTACGGAGTGGCGGAGCTTGTGGGCTAGTCGGGGAAGCGAGGGAGGCCCGGTGGCCGTGGTTATGGCGAGCGGCGGCGAGGGGCTCCGCTCGGTGAGGATAACAGAGGAGGGGGAGAGTGTTCTGGGGAGAGAATGAGGACGCGGGAGAGAGGGAGAAGGGGGAGGGGGTCGGGGGCTGCGTGGCTCCCTCGGGTGCCTCCAGCGGCGAGCAGGTAAGCAGGAGGTGGCCGGAGCGTGCGCGCGCGCGTCGGGCACACGCCCTCCTGCCTACTGGCAGGAGGTTGAAGACGGTGGCGACTGCGGTGGGCTGGGCCGCACAGTGCTGGACCAGCACAGGAGCTGGGCCGGCTCTAGTGGGCTGCACAGGTAAGCTTTGCTCTTTTTATTATTTACTGTTTTCTATTTTCTGTAGTTTGTTTTGATTTAATTTAGCAACTAAATCATTTAAATAAATTCTGTAGATTTTTATGTGGCTTGCCAAAAATAAATACAAAGCCACTCACAAACTTCCAGAATTATTGGAGTCATATTTAATATATATTAAATATAAATCCAGAGCAAATAGTTATTGGATTAATTCAAATGGCCCAAAATAATTAACTCTGAGATACCAAAAATATTGTTTTGAGTTTTACCTCTTTGCAATATTTTCAGAGACTAAGAGGAACATTTTTTTGGACTTCTTTGAGGAGATTTTAATGTTGATCATTTTTAGAAGGTTTCTGAGGCTTTGAAAATTCCTCAATTCAAATTTCATTTGAAATAAAACATGATGCTCACATGAGGCTAGCCTAGAGCACTACCAGCAGCTAGGGATGTGACAGAAGAGATGGTGATACAAGTGCAATATGGATGGTAGATAAAGGTATTTGTAATCTGAAATTATAAAAACAGCAAGGTAACTAATGGTAAAAGTGAGCGTAAACCGTATTGCAATGATAGTAAACAAGGCCTAGGGTTCATACTTTCACTAGTGCAAGTCCTCTCAACAATAATAGCATAATTGGATCACATAACTATCCCTCAACATGCAACAAAGAGTCACTCCAAAGTCACTAATAGCGGAGAACGAACGAAGAGATTATGGTAGGGTACGAAACCACCTCAAAGTTATTCTTTCCAATCAATCCGTTGGGATATTCCTATAAGTGTCACAAACAGCCCTAGAGTTCGTACTAGAATAACACCTTAAGACACAAATCAATCAAAACCCTAATGTCACCTAGATACTCCAATGTCACCTCAAGTATCCGTGGGTATGATTATACGATATGTATCACACAATCTCAGATTCATCTATTCAACCAACACATAGAACCTCAAAAAGTGCCCCAAAGTTTCTACCGGAGAATCGCGACGAGAACGTGTGCCAACCCCTATGCATAGGTTCATGGGCGGAACCCGCAAGTTGATCACCAAAACATACATCAAGTGAATCACGTGATATCCTACTGTCACCACAGATACGCACGACAAGACATACATCAAGTGTTCTCAAATCTTTAAAGACTCAATCCGATAAGATAACTTCAAAGGGAAAACTCAATCCATTACAAGAGAGTAGAGGGGGAGAAGAAACATAAGATCCAACTATAATAGCAAAGCTCGCGATACATCAAGATCGTACCACCTCAAGAACACGAGAGAGAGAGAGAGAGAGAGAGAGAGAGAGAGATCAAACACATAGCTACTGGTACATACCCTCAGCCCCGAGGGAGAACTACTCCCTCCTCATCATGGAGAGCACCGAGATGATGAAGATGGCCACCGGAGGTGGATTCCCCCTCCGGCAGGGTGCCGGAACGGGTCTAGATTGGTTTTCGGTGGCTACGGAGGCTTCTGGCGGCGGAACTCCCAATCTGTTGTGCTCTTGGATGTTTTTAGGGTATATGTAGATATATTGGCAGAAGAAGTACGTCAGGGGGGCCACGAGGGGCTCACGAGGATGGAGGGCGCGCCCAGGGGGGTGGGCGCGCCCCCTGCCTCGTGACCTCCTCGCAGATCCCCCGACGTGCACTCCAAGTCTTCTAGGCTTCTTTCCTTCCAAAAAAGAGTTCCATGAAGTTTGAGGTCAATTGGACTCCGATTGATTTTCCTTTTCTTCGAAACCCTAAAACAGGGTAAAAACAGAAACTGGCACTGGGCTCTGGGTTAATAGGTTAGTCCCAAAAATGATATAAAAGTGTATAATAAAGCCCATAAACATTCAAAACAGTAAATAATATAGCATGGAGCAATCAAAAATTATAGATACGTTGGAGACGTATCAGCATCCCCAAGCTTAATTCCTGCTCATCCTCGAGTAGGTAAATGATAAAAACTGAATTTTTGATGCGGAGTGCTACTTGGCATAATTTCAATGTGATTCTTCTTAATTGTGGTATGAATATTCAGATCCGAAAGATTCAAGACAAAAGTTCATAATGACATAGAAATAATAATACTTCAAGCATACTAACTAAGCAATCATGTCTTCTCAAAATAACATGGCCAAAGAAAGTTCATCCCTACAAAATCATATGGTTTAGTCATGTTTCATTTTCGTCACACAAGAATGCTCTCATCATGCACAACCCCGATGACAAGCCAAGCAATTGTTTCATACTTTAGTAATCTCAAACTCATAAACTTTCACGCAATACATGAGCGCGAGCCATGGATATAGCACTATGGGTGGAATAGAATATAATGAGGGGGTTATGTGGAGAAGACAAAAAAGGAGAAAGTCTCACATCAACGAGGCTAATCAATGGGCTATGGAGATGCCCACCGATTGATGTTAATGCAAGGAGTAGGGATTGCCATGCAACGGATGCACTAGAGCTATAAATGTATGAAATCTCAACAAAAGAAACTAGTGGGTGTACATCCAACTTGCTTGCTCATGAAGACCTAGGGCACTTGAGGAGGCCCATTGTTGGAATATACAAGCCAAGTTCTATAATGAAAAATTCCCACTAGTATATGAAAGTGACAAAATAAGAGGCTCTCTATCATGAAGATCATGGTGCTACTTTGAAGCACAAGTGTGGTAAAAGGATAGTAACATTGTCCCTTCTCTCTTTTTCTCTCATTTTTTTGGGCCTTTTATTTTTTATGGCCTTTCTCTTTTTTTGGGCCTTCTCTTTTTTATGGCATTTCTTTATTTTTTTGAGCCTTCTCTTTTTATGGCCTTTTATTTATTTATTCCTCACTTGGGACAATGCTCTAATAATGATGATCATCACACTTCTATTTATTTACAACTCAATGATTACAACTCGATACTAGAACAAAGATGACTCTATATAAATGCCTCCGGCGGTGTACCGGGATATGCAATGAACCAAGAGTGACATGTATGAAAGAATTATGAATGGTGGCTTTGCCACAAATACTATGTCAACTACATGATCATGCTAAGCAATATGACAATGATGAATGTGTCATGATGAACGGAATGATGGAAAGTTGCATGGCAATATATCTCGGAATGGCTATGGAAATGCCATAATAGGTAGGTATGGTGGCTGTTTTGAGGAAGATATAAGGAGGTTTATGTGTGATAGAGCATATCATATCACAGGGTTTGGATGCACCGGCGAAGTTTGTGCCAACTCTCAATGTGAGAAAGGGCAATGCACGGTACCGAAGAGGCTAGCATGGATGGAAGGGTGAGAGTGCATATAATCCATGGACTCAAAATTAGTCATAAAGAACTCACATACTTATTGCAAAAATCTACAAGTCATCAAAAACCTCTGCACTACGCGCATGGTCCTAGGGGGATAGATTGGTAGGAAAAGACCATCGCTCGTCCCCGACCGCCACTCATAAGGAGGACAATCAAATAACACCTCATGTTTCAAATTTTTTACACAACGTTTACCATACGTGCATGCTACGGGACTTGCAAACTTCAACACAAGCATTTATCAATTTCACAACTACTCAACTAGCACGACTTTGATATTATTACCTCCATATCTCTAAACAATCATCAAGCATCAAACTTCTCTTAGTATTCAAAACACTCATAAGAGAATTTTATTATTAATCTTGTATACCTAGCATATTAGGATTTTAAGAAAATTACCATGCTATTTAAGACTCTCAAAATGATATAAGTGAAGCATGAGAGTTCATCTATTTCTATACCACCACCGTGCTCTAAAAAGATATAAGTGAAGCACTAGAGCAAATGACAAAGTACTCTGAAAGATATAAGCGAAGATCAATGAGTAGTCGAATAATTATGCAACTATGTGAAGACTCTCTAACATTTAAGATTTTCAGATCTTGGTATTTTATTCAAACAGCAAGCAAAACATAATGAAATAAAATGACGCTCCAAGCAAAACACATATCATGTGGCGAATAAAAATATAGCTCCAAGTAAAGTTACCGATGAATGAAGACGAAAGAGGGGATGCCTTCTGGGGCATCCCCAAGCATAGGATTTTGGTTGTCCTTGACTCTTTCCACTCCTTATTCCATAGTCGAATCCTTACCCAAAACTTGAAAACTTCACAACACAAAACTTAACAGAAAACTCGTAAGCTCCGTTAGCGAAAGAAAAGAAAACACTACTTCAAGGTACTGTAATGAACTCATTCTTTATTTATATTGGTGTTATATCTACTGTATTCCAACTTCTCTATGGTTTATAAACTATTTTACTAGCCATAGATTCATCAAAATAAGCAAACAACACACGAAAAACAGAACCTGTCAAAAACAGAACAGTCTCTAGTAATCTGGATCAAACGTATACTTCTGTAACTCATAAAATTCTCAAATAAATTGCTGGACCGGAGGAATTTATCTATTAATCATCTTCTAAAAGAATTAACTAAATATCACTCTCCAAATAAAAATGGCAGCAGTTCTTGTGAGCGCTAAAGTTTCTGTTTTTTTACAGCATGATCATAAAGACTTCACCCAAGTCTTCCCAAAGGTTCTACTTGGCACAAACACTAATCAAACACATAAAACCACATCTAAACAGAGGCTAGATGAATTAGTTATTACTAAATAGGAACAAAAAGTAAGGAACAAAAATAAAGTTGGGTTGCCTCCCAACAAGCGCTATCGTTTTAACGCCCCTAGCTAGGCACGATGATTTCAATGATGCTCACATGAAGGATAAGAATTGTAACATAAAGAGAGCATCATGAAGAATAAGACTAGCACATTTAAGTCTAACATACTTCATATGCATAGGGATTTTGTGAGAAAACAACTTATGGGAGCAATAATCAACTTGCATAGGAAAGTAAAACAAGCATAACTTCAAAACTTTAAGCACATAGAGAGGAAACTTGATATTATTGCAATTCCTACAAGCATATATTCCTACCTCATAATAATTTTCAGTAGCATCATGAATGAATTCAACAATATAACTACCGGCGTTCTGGGAACGGGGGTCCCCAGACTTGCCTGCCTGCGGCGTGGCTCAGGTGGGGGCCCAGTGCGGCCCATCTTCATCAGCCCAAGCTCAAGACCCTCGTGAGGGGCCAAGCCTCGCGGGGTGGACGACAGGAAGCTTCCTCAAGAGCGGCCTCATCAAGCAAGCTCGCGATGAGGCGGAGAGATCAATGCAAGGGTACCTCGCGAGGATCCCATGATACAAGCCATGACGATCAAGGCCAGGCGGGCGCCGGCCCGCGCAGGGTCCTTGTTTCCCCTTTGGTGCAAAGGGGGCAAGCACAGGCCAAGGTATCAGGCAAAGGTTACCATTCCGGTGCAACGAGACCAAGACCAGCAGGACGGCCGGACGGAGGTCACCGTGGAGCCCAAGACGGCGTCATCACCAGTGCTTTTGGTAGCCGAAGACCACCTTTGGTCAGGATAACTTGTACTAGATGTTCTCCTTCAAAATGGCCAATTATTGGCGCCCTTCCCGCTCAATTATTCAGGGAGAGGCCCAGGGCCTCTATAAAGAGAGCTAGCCTCCACAAAGAAAAGGGGAGGGAAAAACCCAGTAGAGACTAAGTAGAACACATCGCACCAGCTCAAGAACACCCCTCGCGAGGCTGTTCTTCCCTTGTACTGTCCATCATCAGCCCCAAAGGCAATCCACCACACCACACACTGGATAGGGTATTACACCACAACGGTGGTCCGAACCAGTATAAACCTCGTGTCTCTTGTGTTGTTCATCATTTTCGTCTTAGTTCACACGGGAGGATCAGACGTAGATCGGTAGGGGAGAGATCTCCGCGCGCACCCCAGTGTTTGAACCTCAAGGGTCTGCCGGAACCCGAAATCCGACATTTGGCGCGCCAGGTAGGGGTGCGCCGGAGTTCCCTCCTGACGGCCGCTCTCCACCAACACGGCGTTCCGTCCTCATGGCGGACAACGCGCCGCCCGCTCCGGCAGCAGATGCCGGCGCTGGGGCCAGGGGGCTCCAGGCCTTGGCCCCCGCCTTGCGACGGGTGCAGTGGCCGCGCAAGTTCAAGCCCGAGATGCCGCCGCGTTACGGCAGCGCAACGGACCCGCTGGTTTTCCTGCTGGCGTATGAGGACGCCGTCCTCAAGGCCGGGGGCGACGACCGGGTGATGCCCAACTGGTTGCCCATGGTCCTCACCGGTGTCCCACGCATGTGGCTCCTCCACCTACCGATAGCTTCTGTGACCTCTTGGGAGGAGCTACGCGACCTCTTCCTCGCTCGTTTCGCCGCGCCAGTGCCGCCCGTCGTCGCGGCTCTCCTGGGTGGTACCCAAGCACCACCCTCGAGCCACCACGTCAAGCCATTCACCCGTCAGATCAGCGCTGCATCCAAGCGCCAAGAGGCCCCCCGGGGCTGGGCGGCGCCTGAGGCCGATCTGACTTTCGGCGTGGATGATCACCCCTTCAACCCCTCCGGTTCGGGCGCACTCCCAATGTTGTGCACCCCCACCATCTGCCAAGTGGCCGTCACCAGGACCCTCATCGATGGTGGTGCCGGCCTCAACGTGCTCTCGGTGGAGGCCTTCAGCCTCCTTCACGTGCCACCGGAGCCGCTCCAGCCCAGCAGGCCCTTCTCAGACGTCGGAGCCAGTTCCGCCGCCTCCTTGGGGCAGATCCGCCTCCCAGTGACCTTCGGCACCTACGACAACTTCCGCACAGAGCTGATCGACTTCGACATCGCCCCCATCGGGTTCCCCTACAACGCCATCCTCGGCTACCTGGGCTTGGCCCGGTTCATGGCGGCAACTCACCCGGCGTACAACCTCATGAAGATGCCTGGGAGCAGCGGCGTCCTCACCGTGCCAGGAGACGCGAGGGATGCGCTGCAGGTGCTCCAAGTCGCCTTCAAGGCGGCCGCGGTGGCACAGCCCACCAGCACCGACGCCCTTGAGCCCAAGGGGGCTGCGCCGGCTAAAAAGAAGTAGTTGTTCACCCAGGACAAGGCGGAAACCAAGCAAGTACCGGTCGACGAGGACGGGACCATCGGCGCCACCTTCACCATAGGGGCCAACCTCGAGCCCGAACAGGAGAAGGCCCTGATCGGATTCCTGCGCGCGAACAAGAAGGTGTTCGCGTGGGAACCTGATCAGTTAGCAGGAGTCCCGAGAGGTGTGATCAAGCATCACCTCAACGTGTGCCCCAACGTACGCCCCGTGAAGCAGAAGGCAAGGAGGCAGTCTACTAAGAAACAGGCTTTCATCATTCAAGAGACCCGGAAACTGGAAGCGGCAGGGGTTATCCGCGAGGTCCGCTACCCCGATTGGTTGGCTAATCCTGTTGTCGTGCCAAAGAAGGGGGGAAGGAGCGCATGTGTGTCGACTTCACCAACCTCAACAAAGCCTGCCCGCAGGACCCATTTCCGCTCCACTGCATTGACCAGATAGTCGAATCCACCGCAGAGTGTGACCTATTGTGCTTCCTGGATGCCTTCTCGGGCTATCACCAGATTAAGATGGTGGTGGAAGACATGGAGAAGACTGCTTTCCTAACCCTGTGTGGGGTGTACTGCTATACGTGCATGCCATTTGGGTTGCACAACGCAGTCGCAACCTTTCAGCAGCTGATGCACATTGCTTTAGGCCGGCAGCTCGGGAGGAATGCTGAGGCTTACATCGACGACATCATGGTGAAGTCTCGGGAGGCAAAAACCCTGATACAGGACCTGGAGGAAACCTTTGCGAGCCACAACGAAGTGGATCTACGGCTCAACCCGGAGAAATGCGTGTTTGGAGTCCCCTCGGGCAAGCTCCTGGGCTTCCTAGTATCCCATAGAGGCATAGAGGCCAACCCGGAGAAGGTCAAGGCGGTTGAGGACATGAGCCCGCCGAAGACCCTCAGGGAGATGCAGAAGCTCACCGGGCGTGTAACCGCGCTAGGGCGCTTCATATCCAAGCTAGGGGAGCGAGCACTGCCCTTCTTCAAGCTTATGAAGGAGAAAGGCCCCTTCGAATGGACTGAAGAGGCCGACAAGGTGTTCCAAGAACTCAAGAGGTACCTTACCAGCCCACCGGTGATGGTAGCCCCTCGCCCTCAGGAGCCCCTGGCGCTCTACCTTGCGGCCACGCCCTACTCCGCTAGTGCAGCTCTGGTGGCGGTCAGGGAGGAGCGCCGGGCCAAGGCCGCCTCGACTGACCAGGCTGAAGTAGAGCGAGGCCAGGAGGGCCTCGCGAGGACCGTGACCACAGCCAGAGAGGGGCAGCCGCGGCAGGAGGGCACACCCGGGGCAGGGGAGGCCCCTTCGAACGATCAAGAGCTGGGGGCTCCGTTGCCTCAGGAGACGCCTCGACCCCTGGAGGACGCAAGCTGCGTCAGTACCCTCAACCTCGTCGAGAACCCCATGTATTTCGTCGGCACAGTGCTACGGGACGCGAGGGCGCGGTACCCCATGCCTCAAAAGCTCCTCCTCGCGCTATTGGTTGCCTCATGCAAGCTGCAGCACTACTTCCAAGGCCACCCCATCAAGGTCGTCTCGGCATACCCCTTGGAGAGGGTACTCAGGAGCCCCAACTCAGCTGTAAGGGTCGCTGAATGGAACATCGAACTACAAGCATTTCAGCTAGAATTCAGTACGACCAGGGTCATCAAGGGAGCCGCACTTGCGGATTTCGTGGCAAAACGGGCAGAAGCACCGGGTCTCGAGGCAGGCGAAGACCGGTCACTTTCCCCAGGAAGCGAAGCGCCGGACGGCTGGGTCATGTACTTCGATGGGGCGTTCTCCCGACATGGCGCGGGAGCTGGCGTGGTGCTCGTATCCCCCACTCAGGACAAACTCTATTACGCCGTGGAACTCTGCTTCTAGCACGGAGAGAAGGTCTCCAACAATATAGCAGAGTACGAAGGCCTGATAGCATGCTTGAAAGCCGCGATCACTTTAGGGGTAAAGCGCCTCACCATCAAGGGCGATTCACAGCTCCTCGTCAACTTCTCCAACAAGATATACGAGCCAAAGGACGAGCACATGGAATCTTACCTCGCTGAAGTCCGCAGGATGGAGAAACAGTTCTGGGGCTGGAGCTGCAGCATGTGCCTCGCGGCACCAACCAGGAGGCCGACGACATTGCCAAGAGGGAGTCTAGCGGCTGCCGCAGGAACCTGGCATCTTCGAGGAGCGGCTCTTCAAGCCCTCGGCAGTGCCGTCTCTATCGGGCACGGTGCAACCAACAGAGGAGCCTCCTCAGCCGCCTGCCTCGGGAGCTCCGGTGTGCGGCCCGGCCTCAGGGGCATGCCTGCTCCTGGCGTTGGAACCTCAGGAGGGATGTTGGATCCCAGAGCTCAAAGACTACCTGATGCAAGGGATTCTGCCGGAGAACGAGGAGGAGGCGGAGCGTGTGGCATGGCAGGCCACGACTTATTGCATCCAGGATGGCGAGCTCTACAGGAAGCGGCCAAATGACATGTCCCTACATTGAATTTCCAGGGAGCAAGGAAAGGAACTGCTGGCAGACGTACACAGCGAAGACTGCGGGCACCACTCGTCATTGCGAACCCTCGTCGGCAAGGCATTCCACAGCGGGTTCTACTGGCCCACAGCACTGAATGACGCCGTTGAGCTGGTGAAGGCTTGCGAGGCCTGCCAGTTTCACGCTAAACAGATCCATCAGCCTGCGGGGGGTCTGCAGACCATACCCCTCTCATGGCCGTTCGCAGTGTGGGTGTTGGACATTCTGGGCCCGTTCCCTCGGGCGCCAGGGGGCTATCGCTACCTCTATGTCGATGTGGACAAGTTCACCAAGTGGGCCGAGGTGGAAGTTGTCCGCACAATCCCGGCAGGATCGGCAGTCAAGTTCATCAAGGGCCTCGTGAGCCGGTTTGGGGTACCTAACCGCATCATCACTGACAACGGTTCGCAATTCACCAGTAATCTCTTCAAAACATACTGTGCTAACCTTGGAACACAGATATGCTATGCTTCGGTAGCACACCCCCGGAGCAATGGCCAGGCTGAACGAGCCAACGCCGAGGTCCTGAGGGGCCTCAAAGCCAGGACCTTCAAGAAGAAGCTGGAGGCCTGTGGCAGGGGCTGGTACAACGAGCTCCAGTCCGTGCTATGGTCAATCCGCACGACAGCGACCAAGCGGACTGGCAAGACCCTGTTCTTCCTCGTCTACGGAGCGGAGGCTGTTCTCCCTCACGAGGTCAGTGTCGCTCCGCACGGGTCCTGGCATTCGACGAGGCTCAGCAGGACGCCATGCGGGGGAGCCGCACTGCGAGTGGCAAGGTATCAACAGCCGCTACGACGATACCACTGCCGCAACATCCGCCCTAGGACCCTTGAGGTAGGGGATCTCGTGCTCAGACGGGTTCTCTCTAGGAAGGGGCTGCACAAGCTCTCTCCCATGTGGGAGGGCCCATTCAAGGTTATTCATGTTTCCAGGCCTGGCTCCGCGCGCTTGGAGACTCTGGAGGAAGTACCCATCTAGAATGCATGGAACATTCAACATCTCCGGATGTTCTACCCCTGAGTGAGGCCTAGCGCCTAGGAAAGGCCCAGTGCCTGTGAAGAAGGCCAATGCCTGTGAAGCTATCGCATTTTGGGAAAGGCCCGGTGCCTGTGAGAAGGCCAATGCCTGTGAAGCTATCGCGTTTTGGGAAAGGCCCGGTGCCTGTGAAGAAGGCCAATGCCTATGAAGCTATCGCGTTTTGCGAAAGGCCCGGTGCATGTGAAGGAGGCCAATGCATGTGAAGCTATCACGTTTTGGGAAAGGCCCGGTGCCTGTGAAGAAGACAAACGACTGTGAAGCTATCGCGTTTAGGGAAAGGCCCGGTGCCTGTGAAGAAGGCAAACGCCTGTGAAGCTCGCCGCCCGTGACACTCTCACGTAATAATGAGTGGGGCTGTACACGCCCCGGAGTCTCTGGAGTGCCGCCCTTGGGCCTCAGGGGCTCCCGCCCACGCCCAGTGGCAGCACTTAGCTCCGTGCTGGTGAGAAGACGTCGAAGACTAGAATAGGTGCCGGACGCGGCTTTTTCATTTGCTTTCTGTAGTTGGCGTGTTTATTCCCGTTTGAAGTCTTATTGGAGTTGTTGGCGTTCCTGGCTTGTGACTCTCTGTCTTTTTCATCCACTCGCCTCGTTTTCTCTCGCACAAGTCTCGCAAGGGATGTTCGCGGGCGCCCTCGCGAGCGTCTTCTGCCCCGATCGTCTGAAGCTTTCCTGTCTGAGTCCTCTGCGGGAGCACCCCTCCCAGTCCATGCCTCACGGGCATCGCGACACAAATGCAGGACCTAGGATGATCGCCCCCCCTGCCGGGACCAAAGGTTACCCCTCAACTAATCCTTGCAGGGCATGAAGCGCACGGCGAGGCCTCAGCCTCCGGGGGCGAGGGCCGCGTCAAGCTCCACCAAGCTCAAATGACTCCCGCACATGGACTCGCAGCACGGAAACATAGCGCAGAAATGGCAAAAGCAATGCGACACTTGACATCAACAGTTCTAACACGCCCCCACGGGGCCCTATACTACCTTCTTCTTACGTAGGAAAGGAAGGAAACAAAATGGACACGACCTGTCCAACACCAACCTATAGCAAAAGCTCGAGCTGATCTTGGGGTTCAGGCGGACGCCTCCTCTCGCTTCACCAGGGCGCGGCGGTGGGTGGACCCGCTGCCTTCACCCAGGCGGGCGCGACGGCACGGGGGCTGGTCGCGGCCACCGCTGGAGGAGCTGTTGCCTGAGGGAGAGTCGCCGAAACTTGGCAAGCCCCGAGCACCGCCGACGGCATGCCTGGCGCTGTCTTCATCCTGGTCGGTGCCGGGGCTGGGCAGGCGGCCGCGGTCACCATCTTCGGGGCAGCACCCAGCGCGGCGACCATCTTCCCCAAACACCCTCACGTAGAGGGTGGCGTTGCCATCGAACTTGAAGTGCAGGGTGCACCGCCGACCGAGGCCGCGCGCGCGGGCAAACGTTTGCCAACCGCGAGTCAGGGCCCTATTTCCGGAAGGGGAGACCTCCAGCGAAGCCTAGAAGGCCCTGCTGCAGCAACTATCTGCCTGGAGCCAGAAGCCGCACCGGGCGCTGGCCGGCAGCTCACCTACGAAGAAGCAGGGGAGCTGGAGCCAGGTGCTGGTCGGGTCCGCCGACCACACAACGAACTCCGGCAGCACCTCCGCCGAGCGAAAGCACGGCCTGGGGGGCCGTGCGGTCATGACATGTCTCCCCTCGGCAGCCGAGCGCTCACCACCGCGCAGGGAACCGCCTCCGTGGCCGCGGGAAGCGCTACGAGGACCGCGGGATGCTTGCGAGGACGACCCCGGCCGCGCCTGGCCGGGAGGGGGGGGGGTCGGGCCCTGCCTGGCGGGCCTTTCCCTTCTCTGCGGCCGAGAATCTCTTCGGAGCCATGAGTGTGGCGAGTGGCCAAGAAGAAGAAGGGAGTAGCAGAAAGGGGTGAACTGAGGAAGCTCACACAGCCCCATACTTATAGCCGGGGAAGGCCAACCGCCGAGCACCATGACCTCAGGTAATCATGACCCATATCTCTGCATGCAGGGACTTGTCAAGCCATCCAGTTGTCGAGGCGTCGTGGGAAGTGCAGACGCCCATGTCCAATCAACCGCCACGCGGCGCCCAAGGTCGCAGGCTGTTAGGGACCACGACGCTTCGTGCTTGCCCCTTCGCTTCTCTGCTAAGCTAAGCCCACACGCACCTTGGGCCCGGGGGCTACTGTCGGCATTCTGGGAACGGAGGTCCCCAGACTTGCCTGCCTGCGGTCTGCGACGTGGCTCAGGTGGGGGCCCAGTGCGGCCCATCTTCATCAGCCCAAGATCAAGACCCTCGCGAGGGTCCAAGCCTCGCGGGGCACACAAAAGGAAGCTTCCTCAAGAGTGGCCTCATCAGGCAGGCTCGCGAGGAGGCGGAGAGATCAATGCAAGGGTACCTCGCGAGGATCCCATGACGCAAGCCATGACGATCAAGGCCAGGCGGGCGCCAGGCGGGTGTCGTCCTGCGCAGGGTCCTTGTTTCCCCTATGGTGCAAAGGGGGCAAGCACGGGCCAAGGTATCAAGCAAAGGTTACCATTCTGGTGCAACGAGACCAAGACCAGCCGGACGGCCGGACGGAGGTCACCGTGGAGCCCAAGATGGCGTCATCACCAGTGCTTTTGGCAGCCGAAGACCACCTTTGGTCAGGATAACTTGTACTAGATGTTCCCCTTCAAAATGGCCAATTATTTGCGCCCTTCCCGCTCAATTATTCGGGGAGAGGCCCAGGGCCTCTATAAAGAGAGCTAGCCTCCACAAAGAAAAGGGGAGGGAAAACCCTGTAGAGACTAAGTAGAACACACTGCAGCTGCTCAAGAACACCCCTCACGAGGCTGTTCTTCCCTTGTACTGTCCATCATCAGCCCCAGAGGCAATCCACCACACCACACACTGGAGTAGGGTATTACACCACAACGGTGGCCCGAACCAGTATAACCCTCGTGTCTCTTGTGTTGTTCATCATTTTCATCTTAGTTCGCACGAGAGGATCAGACGTAGATCGGTAGGGGAGAGATCTCCGCGCGCACCCCAGTGTTCGAACCTCAAGGGTCTGCCGGAACCCGAAATCCGACAATAACCAACACCTAAAGCATTCTTTTCATGATCTACAAGCATAGAAAATTTACTACTCTCCACATAGGCAAGATTCTTCTCATGAATAATAGTGGGAGCAAACTCAACAAAATAACTATCATGTGATTGAAAATTAAGATCAAGATGACAAGTTTCATGGTTATCATTATTCTTTAAAGCATACATGTCATCACAATAATCATCATAGATAGGAGGCATGCTTTCATCATAATAAATTTGCTCATCAAAACTTGGGGGACAAAAAATATCATCTTCATCAAACATAGCTTCCCCAAGCTTGTGGCTCTACATATCATTAGCATCATGGATATTCAAGGAATTCACACTAACAACATTGCAATCATGCTCATCATTCAAATATTTAGTGTGGAACATTTTATAGATTTCTTCTTCTAGCACTTGAGCACAATTATCCTTTCCATCATACTCACGAAAGATATTAAAAAGGTGAAGCATATGAGACACACTTATTTCCATTTTTTGTAATTTTATTTTATAAACTAAACTAGTGATAAAACAAGAAACTAAAAGACTCGATTGCAAGATCTAAAGATATACCTTCAAGCACTCACCTCCCTGGCAACGACACCAGAAAAGAGCTTGATGTCTACTATACAACCTTCTTCTTGTAGACGTTGTTGGGCCTCCAAGTGCAGAGGTTTGTAGGACAGTAGCAAATTTCCCTCAAGTGGATGACCTAAGGTTTATCAATCCGTAGGAGGCGTAGGATGAAGATGGTCTCTCTCAAGCAACCCTGCAACCAAATAACAAAGAGTCTCTTGTGTCCCCAACACACCCAATACAATGGTAAATTGTATAGGTGCACTAGTTCGGCGAAGAGATGGTGATACAAGTGCAATATGGATGGTAGATAAAGGTATTTGTAATCTGAAATTATAAAAACAGCAAGGTAACTAATGGTAAAAGTGAGTGTAAACGATATTGCAATGATAGTAAACAAGGCCTAGGGTTCATACTTTCACTAGTGCAAGTCCTCTCAACAATAATAGCGTAATTGGATCACATAACTATCCCTCAACATGCAACAAAGAGTCACTCCAACATCACTAATAGCGGAGAACGAACGAAGAGATTATGGTAGGGTACGAAACCACCTCAAAGTTATTCTTTCCAATCAATCCGTTGGGCTATTCCTATAAGTGTCACAAACAGCCCTAGAGTTCGTACTAGAATAACACCTTAAGACACAAATCAATCAAAACCCTAATGTCACCTAGATACTCCAATGTCACCTCAAGTATCCGTGGGTATGATTATACGATATGCATCACACAATCTCATATTCATCTATTCAACCAACACATAGAACCTCAAAAAGTGCCCCAAAGTTTCTACCGGAGAATCACGACGAGTCACTCCAACATACATCAAGTGAATCACGTGATATCCCATTGTCACCACAGATACGCATGGCAAGACATACATCAAGTGTTCTCAAATCTTGAAAGACTCAATCCGATAAGATAACTTCAAAGGGGAAACTCAATCCATTACAACAGAGTAGAGGGGGAGAAGAAACATGAGATCCAAATATAATAGCAAAGCTCGCGATACATCAAGATCGTACCACCTCAAGAACACGAGAGAGAGAGAGAGAGAGAGAGATCAAACACATAGCTATTGGTACATACCCTCAGCCCCGAGGGAGAACTACTCCCTCCTCGTCATGGAGAGCACCGGGATGATGAAGATGGCCACCGAAGATGGATTCCCCCTCCGGCAGGGTGCCGGAACGGGTCTAGATTGGTTTTCGGTGGCTATGAAGGCTTCTGGCGGCGGAACTCCCGATCTATTGTGCTCTCGGATGTTTTTAGGGTATATGGAGATATATAGGCAGAAGAAGTACGTCAGGGGGGTCACTAGAGGCTCACGAGGGTGGAGGGCGCGCCCAGGGGGTGGGCGTGCCCCCCTACCTCGTGACCTCCACGCAGATCCCTCGATGTGCACTCCAAGTCTTCTCGGCTTCTTTCCTTCCAAAAATGAGTTCCGTGAAGTTTTAGGTCAATTGGACTCCGTTTGATTTTCCTTTTCTTCGAAACCCTAAAACCGGGTAAAAACAGAAACTAGCACTGGGCTCTGGCTTAATAGGTTAGTCCCAAAAATGATATAAAAGTGTATAATAAAGCACATAAACATTCAAAACAGTAAATAATATTGCATGGAGCAATCAAAAATTATAGATACGTTGGAGACGTATCACACCTCAAAGTTATCCTTTCTGATCGATCTATTCAAGAGTCCATAGTAAAATAACATGAACCTATTCTTTCCGTTCAATCTATCATAGAGTTCGTACTAGAATAACACCTTAAGACACAAATCAACCAAAACTCTAATGTCACCTAGATACTCCAATGTCACCTCAAGTACCCGTGGGTATGATTATACGATATGCATCACACAATCTCAGATTCATCTATTCAACCAACACAAAGAACTTCAAAGAGTGCCCCAAAGTTTCTACCGGGGAGTCAAGACGAAAACGTGTGCCAACCCCAATGCAAAAGTTCATGTGGTCATGGAACTCGCAAGTTGATCACCAAAACATACATCAAGTGGATCACATGATATCCTATTATCACCACAGATAAGCACGTGCAAGACATACATCAAGTGTACTCAAATCCTTAAAGACTCAATCTGATAAGACAACTTCAAAGGGAAAACTCGATCTATTACAAGAGAGTTGAGGGGGAATATCATAAGATCCAACTATAATAGCAAAGCTCGCGATACATCAAGATCGTACCACCTCAAGAACACGAGAGAGAGAGAGAGAGATCAAACACATAGCTACTAGTACATACCCTCAGCCTCGAGGGAGAACTACTCCCTCCTCGTCATGGAGAGCACCGGAATGATGAAGATGGCCACCGGAGAGGGATTCCCCCCCTCCGGCAGGGTGCCGGAACGAGTCTAGATTGGCTTTCGGTGGCTACGGAGGCTTCTGGCGGCGGAACTCCCGATCTATTCTGTTGTGCGATGTTTCTAGGGTATGTTGATATATATAGGCGAAAGAAGCCGGTCAGGGGGGCCACGAGGCGGCCACGAGGCAGGGGGTGCGCCCAGGGGGGTAGGGCGTGCCCCCCCATCCTCGTGATGGCCTCGGGACTCTTCTGGCCCACCTCCGGTACTCCGTGGGCTTCTTCTGGTCCAAAAATGATCTCCGTGAAGTTTCAGGTCAATTGGACTCTGTTTGATTTTCCTTTTCTGCGATACTTAGAAACAGGGGAAAAAACAGAAACTGGCACTGGGCTCTAGGTTAATAGGTTAGTCCCAAAAATCATATAAAATAGCACATTAATACATATAAAACCTCCAAGGTCGATAATATAATAGCACGGAACAATCAAAAATTATAGATACATTGGAGACGTATCAGCATCCCCAAGCTTAATTCCTGTTCGTCCTCGAGTAGGTAAATGATAAAAACAGAATTTTTGATGTGGAATGCTGCCTAACATATTTCTCTAAGTAATCCTCTTTATTGTGGCAAGAATATTCAGATCCATAAGATTCAAGACAAAAGTTTAATATTGACATAAAAATAATAATACTTCAAGCATACTAACAAATCAATCATGTCTTCTCAAAATAACATGGCCAAAGAAAGTTATCCCTACAAAATCATGTAGTCTGGCTATGCTCTATCTTCACCACACAAAATATTTAAATCATGCACAACCCCGATGACAAGCCAAGCAATTGTTTTATACTTTTGATGTTCTCAAACTTTTTCAATCTTCACGCAATATATGAGCGTGAGCCATGGATATAGCACTATATGTGGATTAGAAGGGTGGTTGTGGAGAAGACAAAAAAGGAGAAGATAGTCTCACATCAAGTAGCATTATCAACGGGCTATGGAGATGCCTGTCAATATATATCAATGTGAGTTAGTAGGGATTGCCATGCAACGGATGCACTAGAGCTATAAGTATATGAAAGCTCAACAAAAGAAACTAAGTGGGTGTGCATCCAACTTGCTTGCTCACGAAGACCAAGGGCATTTTGAGGAAGCCCATCATTGGAATATACAAGCCAAGTTCTATAATGAAAAATTCCCACTAGTATATGAAAGTGATATCATAAGAGACTCTCTATATGAAGAACATGGTGCTACTTTGAAGCACAAGTGTGGTAAAAGGATAGTAGCATTGTCCCTTCTCTCTTTTTCTCTCATTCATTTTTTATTTGGGCCTTCTTTCTTTTTTTGGCCTCTTTTTTTCGTCCGGAGTCTCATCCCGACTTGTGGGGGAACCATAGTCTCCATCATCCTTTCCTCACTGGGACAATTCTCTAATAATGAAGATCATCACACTTTTATTTACTTACAACTCAAGAATTACAACTCGATACTTAGAACAAATCATGACTCTATATGAATGCCTCCAGCGGTGTAACGAGATGTGCAATGACTCATGAGTGACATGTATGAAAGAATTATGAACGGTGGCTTTTCCACAAATACGATGTCAACTACATGGTCATGCAAAGCAATATGACAATGATGAAGCGTGTCATAATAAACGGAACGGTGGAAAGTTGCATGGCAATATATCTCGGCATGACTATGGAAATGCCATAATAGGTAGGTATGGTGGCTGTTTTGAGGAAGATATATGGTGGTTTTATGGTACCGGCGAAAGTTGTGCGGTACTAGAGAGGCTAGCAATGGTGGAAGGGTGAGAGTGCGTATAATCCATGGACTCAACATTAGTCATAAAGAACTCACATACTTATTGCAAAAATCTATTATTTATCGAAACAAAGCACTACACACATGCTCCTAGGGGGGTAGATTGCTAGGAAAAGACCATCGCTCGTCCCCGACCACCACTCATAAGGAAGACAATCAATAAATAAATTATGCTCCGACTTGATCACATAACGGTTCACCATACGTGCATGCTACGGGAATCACAAACTTTAACACAAGTATCTCTCAAATTCACAACTACTCAACTAGCATGACTCTTATATCACCATCTTCATATCTCAAAAGAATCATCAAGTATCAAACTTCTCATAGTATTCAATGCACTTTATATGAAAGTTTTTATTATGTCCCTCTTGGATGCCTATCATATTAGGACTAAATTCATAACCAAAGAAAACTACCATGCTGTTCTAAAAAACTCTCAAAATAATATAGTGAAGCATGAGAGTTCAACAATTTCTTCAAAATAAAACAACTGTCGTGCTCTAAAAAGATATAAGTGAAGCACTAGAGCAAATGGAAAACTACTCCAAAAGATATAAGTGAAGATCAATGAGTAGTCGAATAATTATGCAACTATGTGAAGACTCTCTAACATTTAATAATTTCAGATCTTGGTATTTTATTCAAAAAGCAAGCAAAAGAAAAGAAAATAAAATGACGCTCCAAGCAAAACACATATCGTGTGGTGAATAAAAATATAGCTCCAAGTAAAGTTACCGATGAACGAAGACGAAAGAGGGGATGCCTTCCGGGGCATCCCCAAGCTTAGGCTCTTGGTTGTCCTTGAATATTACCTTGGTGTGCCTTGGGAATCCCCAAGCTTAGGCTCTTGCCACTCCTTATCCATAGTCCATCGAATCTTTACCCAAAACTTGAAAACTTCACAACACAAAACTTAACATAAAACTCGTAAGCTCCGTTAGTATAAGAAAACAAATCACCATTTAGGTACTATTGTGAACTCATTCTAAATTCATATTGGTGTAATATCTATTGTATTCCAACTTCTATATGGTTCATACCCTTCGATACTACTCATAGATTCATCAAAATAAGCAAACAACACATAGAAAAATAGAATCTGTCAAAAACAGAACAGTCTGTAGTAATCTGTAGGTTTCGAATACTTCTGTAACTCCAAAAATCCTGAGAAATTAGGAAGTCCTATGCAATTTGTTTATTAATATACTGCAGGTGGAATTGGTATTTTATCGCTCTCTGGTAAGAATTGAAAGTTATTCTCGTGAGCGCATACTTTCTGTTTTTTACAGCAAGATCAAATAACAATCACCCAAGAAGATCCTAAAGGCTTTACTTGGCACAAACACTAATTAAAACATAAAAACACAATCATAACAGAGGATAAATGATTTTTTTATTACTAAACAGGAACCAAAAGCAATGATCAAAAATTGGGTTGCCTCCCAACAAGTGCTATCATTTAACGCCCCTAGCTAGGCATGATGATTTCAACGATGCTCACATAAAAGATAAGAATTGTAACATAAAGAGAGCATCATGAAGAATATGACTAGCACATTTAAGTCTAACCCACTTCCTATGCATAGGGATTTTGTGAGAAAACAACTTATGGGAACAAGAATCAACTTGCATATGAAGGTAAAACAAGCATAACTTCAAAATTTTCAGCACATAGAGAGAAAACTTGATATTATTGCAATTCTTACAAGCATATGTTCCTCCCTCATAATAATTTTCAGTAGAATCATGAATGAATTCAACAATATAACCAGCACATAAGGCATTCTTTTCATTACCTTCAAGCATAGAAATTTGATTACTCTCCACACAAGCAAAATTCTTCTCAATCGGAATAGTGGGAGTATCATAAGAGACTCGAATACTATAAATTGTTTCCACATTAAAAGAGTAATGTTCAGAAAAAGGGTAATCATAATCATGACAATTTTTATAAATATAATCATCACTACTTTTTATAGCATATGTATCATCACAATAATTATCATAAGTAGCAACTTTGTTCACATAATCAATTGGAACCTCTTCCGAAATAGTGGATTCATCACTAAGTAAAGTCATGACCTCTCCAAATCCACTTTCATAATTATCACAATAATATTCAACACCCTCCAAAATAGTGGGATCATTACTTCCTAAAGTTGACACTCTTCCAAACCCACTTTTATCAATATAATCATCATAAATAGGAGGCATGCTATCATCATAATAAATTTGCTCATCGAAACTTGGGGGACAAAAAATATCATCTTCATCAAACATAGCACCCCCAAGCTTGTGGCTTTGCATATCATTAGCATCATGGATATTCAAAGAATTCATACTAAGAACATTGCAATCATGCTCATCATTCAAAGATTTAGTGCCAAACATTCTAATGCATTCTTCCTCTAGCAATTGAGCACAATTATCGAAATCCTTATTTTCACGTAAGACATTAAAAAGATGAAGCATATGAGGTACCCTTAATTCCATTTTTTGTAGTTTTCTTTTATAAACTAAACTAGTGATAAAACAAGAAACAAAAAGATTCGATTGCAAGATCTAAAGATATACCTTCAAGCACTCACCTCCCTGGCAACGGCGCCAGAAAAGAGCTTGATGTCTACTACAAAACCTTCTTTTCATAGACGTTGTTGGGTCTCGAAGCGCAGAGGTTTGTAGGACAGTAGCAAATTTCCCTCAAGTGGATGACTTAAGGTTTATCAATCCATGGGAGGCGTAGGATGAAGATGGTATCTCTCAAACAACGCTGCAACTAAATAACAAAGAGTCTCTTGTGTCCCCAACACACCCAATACAATGGTAAATTGTATAGGTGCACTAGTTCGGCGAAGAGATGGTGATACAAGTGCAATATGGATGGTAGATAAAGGTTTTTGTAATCTGAAAATATAAAAACAGCAAGGTAACTAATGATAAAAGTGAGCACAAACGGTATTGCAATGCATTGAAACAAGGCCTAGGGTTCATACTTTCACTAGTGCAAGTTCTCTCAACAATAATAACATAACTAGATCATATAACTATCCCTCAACATGCAACAAAGAGTCACTCCAAAGTCACTAATAGCGGAGAACAAACGAAGAGATTATGGTAGGGTACGAAACCACCTCAAAGTTATCCTTCCCGATCGATCTATTCAAGAGTCCGTAGTAAAATAACATGAAGCTATTCTTTCCGTTCAATCTATCATAGAGTTCGTACTAGAATAACACCTTAAGACACAAATCAACCAAAACCCTAATGTCGCCTAGATACTCCAATGTCACCTCAAGTATCCATGGGTACGATTATACGATATGCATCACACAATCTCAGATTCATCTATTCACCCAACAGAAAGAACTTCAAAGATTGCCCCAAAGTTTCTACCGGAGAGTCAAGATGAAAATGTGTGCATAAGTGACTTTGGAGTGACTCTTTGTTGCATGTCGAGGGATAGTTATGTGATCCAATTATGTTATTATTGTTGAGAGGACTTGCACTAGTGAAAGTATGAACCCTAGGCCTTGTTTCAACGCATTGCAATACCGTTTATGCTCACTTTTATCATTAGTTACCTTGCTGTTTTTATATTTTCAGATTACAAAAACCTATATCTACTATCCATATTGCACTTGTATCACCATCTCTTCGCCGAACTAGTGCACCTATACAATCTACCATTGTATTGGGTGTGTTGAGGACACAAGAGACTCTTTGTTATTTGGTTGCAGGGTTTCTTGAGAGAGACCATCTTCATCCTACGCCTCCTACGGATTGATAAACCTTAGGTTATCCACTTGAGGGAAATTTGCTACTGTCCTACAAACCTCTGGACTTGGAGGCCCAACAACGTCTACAAGAAGAAGGTTGTGTAGTAGACATCAAGCTCTTTTCTGGCGCCGTTGCCGGGGAGGTGAGTGCTTGAAGGTATATCTTTAGATCTTGCAGTCGAGTCATTTAGTTTCTTGTTTTATCACTAGTTTAGTTTATAAAAGAAAACTATAAAAAATGGAATTGAGTTTGTCTCATATGCTTCATCTTTTTAATATCTTTCGTGAGTGTGATGGAAAGGAAAATTGTGCTAAAGTGTTAGAAGAAGAATGCATTAAAATGTTTGGCACTAAATCTTTGAATGATGAGCATGATTGCAATGTTGTTAGTATGAACTCCTTGAATATCCATAGTACTAATGATGATTGCACTAGTTATGATGAAAATGTCTCCTATAAACATGTCAATTTTTGTGGAGTGCATTGGGTTTGCAAGTATGCACCAAATAGGGAAGATAGATGTTGCAAGAGGCAAAAGTATTTAGAAACTAAATTGTTGCAAAAAAGTCTTGATATTTGTGCTGAAAAATTCAATATTTTTCACCCTTGTGAACTTTGCAATGAACATGGTCATTTAAATCTCCAATGCAAATTGTTTCATGACCGAATCGTATCCAAAAATTGTGATAATTTGATTACCCCTGAGCATCATAAAGAGCTTAGTCTTCTTTTGGGGTATGAGGAAATGAAACGTATAACTAAGGGTATTCCAAAGTTTAATCTTGATAGATTCCTTGATTTTGATCTAGAGAAAATTTATATGTATTGTGCGGTGAATTGTATTGAAAATCCTTATATTGCCAACTACATAAAGAAAAGAAAACAAATAGAGGGTGAAGAGAATACTAATGAAAGGGAAGAGTGAGGGAGTCCTTGATTAGGGGGTCTCCGGACAGCCGAACTATATCCTTTGGCCGGACTGTTGGACTATGAAGATACAAGATTGAAGACTTCGTCCCGTGTCCAGATGGGACTCTCCTTGGCGTGGAAGGCAAGCTAGGAAATACGGATATGTAGATCTCCTCCCTTGTAACCGACCTTGTGTAACCCTAGCCCCCTCCGGTGTCTATATAAACCGGAGGGTTTAGTCTGTAGGACAACAGACAATCACACAATAGGCTAGCTTCTAGAGTTAGCCTCTACGATCTCGTGGTAGATCAACTCTTGTAATACTCATATCATCAAGAACAATCAAGCAGGAAGTAGGGTATTACCTCCATCAAGAGGGCCCAAACCTGGGTAAACATCTTGTCCCCTTCCTCCTGTTACCATCCGCCTTAGACGCACAGTTCGGGACCCCCTACCCGAGATCCGCCGGTTTTGACACCGACATTGGTGCTTTCATTGAGAGTTCCACTGTGTCGTCACCATAAGGCTTGATGGCTCCTTCGATAATCGGTAGCGATGCGGTCCAGGGTGAGATTTTCCTCCTGGGACAGATCTTTGTATTTGGCGGCTTCGCACTGCGGGCCAATTCGCTTGGCCATCTGGAGCAGATCGAGAGCTATGGCCCTGGCCATCAGGTCAGATTCGGAAACTTGAACTACACGACCGATATCCGCGGAGACTTGATCTTCGACGCATTCGAGCCCATGTCAGGTGTGCTGCACAGTCACGACGAACATGACATAACTCTACCATCGGACAGTATTCGGGAGATCGCATCTGCAACTACTCCGGCCGTCAATCCGGAGCAAATCGCGCCATCCGAGGTCAGAGGGATAGACCCCGCCACGGAGGCCGCGCTCTCAGCGGCGATAGAGCCAGAAGCTGACTTCACCACTTACGGGAGTCGTGTTGCCGAACCACTAGATTCACCCCAGGCCACGGACTCCGAGCCGCTTATATTCGTGCCCGTTGAACCCGACTGGGCGCCGATCATGGAGTTCACCTTCGTGGATATCTTTCAGCACTCACCTTTTGGCGATGTGCTAAATTCATTAAGGTCTCTCTCCCTGTCAGGAGAACCTTGGTCGAACTATGTTCAGCTAGAATGGGATGCGGACGACGAAGAAATTCGCTGCCCACCCACCACCCACTTGGTAGCCACTGTCGACGACTTAACCGACATGCTTAACTTCGACTCCGAAGACATCGATGGCATGAATGAAGATGCATTAGACGAACAGGAACCAGTGCCCACAGGGCGCCGGACAACCACTTCATCACATGACATATACATGGTGGATACACCCAAAGAGGGCAATGGCGAAGAGACAACGGAGGATGCCCCCTCCAAGCAACCCAAGCGCCGATGTCAGAGCGCCGCTCTAAGTCCCACCATAGCAAAAATAGCGATAACAGCGCAAGAGGAAATAACAGTACAGTCGACTCCAGAAGAGACGATGACTGCACCGCCCGGGTGGTAGAGCACGACGAAGATGCAAACGGCGAACATAGTGCGGATTCGGCGTCCGAACACGGCGACGCCAAGGATAAACCTCATCAAACCCCGTCTCGGGAGGAAAATAGTCCGGACGAAGAGGCACATATCATCCCGGAAACGCACTTGGACCAAGAGAACCTCCGCACAAGGCTTATTGCCATAGCGAGGTGCCTGAAGAAGCAGAAGCAAAGGCTTAAGGACGCACAAGATACGCTCAACAACAGGTGGAACAAAGTGCTCGACAACAAAACAAAGTATCGTGGAAGTTACCACACAAATAGCTATCCAAAGCGCAAGCTATTACAAGAATTCGACGATGAGGCCTTAGAGCCCACGCAGCCGAAAAAATGACACGGCCAACCGGCCGGATCCACCACCTTGTGACCGTGATAGAGCGGCCGACGAAGTCGCACATAAGTCAACACACGATCTACGTGAGAACTTGCGGCAAAAATCCGGTGCGACCAGATCCATCTACGGATCTAGGAAGCGCGCTCCGGCACAAAATCAAAACCGAATACTACAAACGTCCGAACGCCATGGCATGTCCCAATACAGGGGCGCCGCACACCCCCTATATTTCACAAATGAGGTGCTGGATCTTGAATTCCCGGAAGGATTCACTCCAGTGAACATAGAGGCGTACGACGGGACCACAGACCCTGGAGTCTGGTCGAGGACTTTATCCTCCATATCCATATGGCTCACGGAGATGATCTCCATGCCATTAAATACCTACCCCTCAAGCTCAAAGGACCAGCTCGGCACTGGCTGAAAAGCCTCCCTGAAAACTCAATTGGAAGTTGGGAGGAGCTCGAGGATGCTTTTTGGGCTAATTTCCAAGGGACTTACGTCTGACCTCCGGAAGCAGACGATTTAAGTCATATAATCCAACAGTCTGGAGAGTCCGCCCGAAAGCTTTGGAATAGGTTGCTCACCAAGAAGAACCAAATCGTCGACTGTCCGGACGCCGAAGCCTTAGCAGCTTTTAAACACAACGTCTGAGACGAATGGCTCGCCAGACACCTCGGCCAAGAAAAACTGAGAACAATGACAGCCCTAACAAGCCTCATGACCCGCTTTTGCGCGGGCGAAGACAGCTGGTTAGCCCGTAGCAGCACCAGCGACCCAAGCACATCCGAAGTCAGGGATGGCAATGGAAAACCATGACGCAACAAAAACAAGCGTCGAAATAAAGAAGGTAGCCCAGATAATACGGTGGTAAACGCCGGATTCAGGGGCTCTCGACCAGGTCAGCGAAAAAAGACTTTTAAAGGTAGCAGAGAAGGACCATCTGGCCTAAGCAAGATTCTTGACAAGCTCTATCAGATTCACGGCACACCCGACAAACCTGCAAATCACACCCACAGAGAATGTTGGGTCTTCAAGCAGGCCGGTAAGCTAAACGCCGAACACAAAGGGGAAGAGACACCAAGCGAAGACGAGGACGAACCTCGCCAGCAAAGAACCGGAGGACAGAAAAAATTCCCACCAGAGGATAAAACGGTAAACGTGATCCATGTGACGAAGAAGAGAAGCAAACACGCACTCAGAGACACACGTGCCATATAGCCCGTGACCCATAGGATCAACCCCTGGTTGGTCTGCCCGATCACTTTTGATCGCAGGGATCACGCATCAAGCATCTGGCATGAAGGATTGGCGGCCTTGGTGTTAGACCCAATAATATACGGGTACCATCTCACACGAGTCCTCATGGACGGCGGCAATGATCTCAATCTGATATATCAGGACACAGTCCCCAAAATGGGGATAGACCCGACACAAATAAGCCACAGCAATACTACCTTCAAGGGAGTAATACCAGGCCAACATGCCCGCTGTACGGGCTCTCTACAACTAGAGGTTGTATTCGGTTCTCCCAATAACTTCCGAAGCAAAAGGTTAACTTTCCACGTCGCTCCATTCCGAAGTGACTATCAAGCACTACTCGGAAGAACGGCTTTCGCTCATTTTAATGCAATACCGCATTATGCTTTTCTCAAGCTTAAGATGCCTGGTCCACGTGGCATCATCACAATTAGCGGAAATATTGAACGTTTTTCACGTACAGAAGAGGATGCGGCGGCTTTAACAGCCGCAAACTAGACGGCCTCACCAACAAGAAAAAATGACAGGTCAACAAGACCACGGACACGGTTAGATGAGTCCGGTGCTCCACTACATATACATGAGATTGGTTTGATGATCAAACCCTCATAGACGATACCGGGGGCTTCCCGCGTGTAATCAGGGCCAGCCCAGCTCAACTTGACTTCTCTTGAATTTTGATAGTTCATTGATAATAACCAGTTCCTTTTTTTGGCACGGCAACTTTCACCAAAGTTCTTTCCTTTTACAGATGACAATCGTGCTTCACCCGTCCAGGACACGGCACAACAGAGACACAGGCGCAGACGTGCAGTAGGGACCCGCCCAAAGGTTCTTTTTAGATTAAGACCCTGCGTAAACCTTTTTTACTCTCTCTTGTTGCTCACATCCTCCGGATACTCTACACAACCGAGAAGGATGCTGACGTTATTGGCATGTGGACACGTCAAGATATTGCACGTACCTGGACACACGGGTTTATTATTAAGGGCATTGTTCAGCCTGGTATATGTTATAAAGACCGAACACCTTAGGGAGTGTCTGGCATCGCGAGTTTGGCCCTATATGCATCAGCTCCGAATCATGTCTTTGGTCAAATGTTGGGTTTGCCCGGCTCCCACGTTTTGGTACCTTACATTCCACCATATCGGCTAAGGTAGCACTAGGAGAACTACTGCGATTGTGCCCTGATTCATCTGGATGAGCACCTTAGTAGAGAAAGCCGAAAACTGACTGTCATGATATAGAGAGAGACTGGTCAACCACTCGTTGACTCAGCGGAATCTTCGAGATTCCTCCGCATTAACGAAGGGCCGTTTCCCGGCCATGTATGTACGCGCCCTGTATTCGGACGAGCGCGGAAGTACCAGGGGCTATATAGTAGCCCCACCGTCAAACTCCTATGGCTAAGTGAAAGTGTTAAAGCAATATAGTCTGATTGCCTCGTTCACTGCGCTACCACCTCCTTAATGGACCAAGACGTTGGATCAAGTGTGGATATGTGTTTTCAGTCCCCCGCATTATATTCGTGGGGGCAGAAGCCGACGACTGCAAACTTTCAGGTTATATACATATATACATAAACGGCCACACAGGAGGCATCATAATGCTTTCAGCAAAAGTATAAACACAGCATTGATAACTCAATAAAACTTTGTTTTTACAATGGGAGTACATGTCACTAGAACATAATATTCTTCGAGCACTGAGCCTCTATCGAACGAGCGCCTTCAAGAACTTCTTCAAAGTAGTGCTCGGCAGCCACTCGGCCTATGGCCGAACCCTGTGTGGCAACAGTGGTGGCCTCCATCTCTGCCCAGTATGTCTTGACACGGGCAAAAGCCATCGGCGCACCCTCTATGCACGCCGATCTCTTTATAGCATCGATGCGCGGCACAGCACCAAGGAATTGTTGCACTAAACTAAAGTAGCTATTTGGCCTTGGCCCTCCCGGCCACAGATGATCCACAACGTACCTCATGGCAATTCCGGGCAACCTATGGAGCTCGGCCCACTCGGCCATTCGCTCATTCAACAGCAGCGGGCGGCCTGGAGCATGAAACTATGACCAGAACAGCTGTTCCACTTAGTGATCTTCCCAATCCTTGAAGTACTCGGCCGCATCAGCAGCACTTGCAGCCAAATCCACATAGGCATCCACGGAACTCCATAGTCGGTCAAGAGGAGCATACTTCGGATCTTCGAACTTCGTCCGCAACAAGAAGGGCTTCCCAGACACGATATCTGCAGCTTGATGCAGCTCCTCCTTCATCGCTCTAATTTTGGAGCGGGCTTCCTTGGCAGCTACCAGGGCCTTCTCCAGGTCCGTTGGCTTCGCTCGGCTTTCTTCTTCAAGAAGCTGGTAGCGGTCAGTGGCATCTTTCAACTCTATAGCCATTTTGGCTATTCTTTCCTTGCTCTCGCAATGTGCGGCCTATTCGGCCCTCAACTCTTCGGCCGCCTTTAGAGCGGCCGCATTGCTACTCCTTGCTTGTTCCTTGGCTCGGGCAAGCTCCGCCCGAAGGGTCTCCACGGTAGCAACTCCATCTGCAGTCACAACATATTAAATATACTGGCATCATGCTCCTCTTATTATGTGATGATCACTAGAGAAATCACTTACCCTGTGCCTCGTCAAGCCGCTGGTTGACAAGCACAATATCGGCATCGGCCGCATCAAGTTGCCGCTTTAGCTCGGTAAACTCATCAGTCTGGCTAGCCACCGGAGCCTCAGCCACCTTTGGCCGCACTGTTGGACTATGAAGATACAAGATTGAAGACTTTGTCCCATGTCCGGATGGGACTCTCCTTGGCGTGGAAGGCAAGCTAGGCAATACGGATATGTAGATCTCCTCCCTTGAAACTGACCTTGTGTAACCCTAGCCCCCTCCGGTGTCTATATAAACCGGAGGGTTTAGTCCGTAGGACAACAGACAATCATACCATAGGCTAGCTTCTAGGGTTAGCCTCTACGATCTCGTGGTAGATCAACTCTTGTAATACTCATATCATCAAAAACGATCAAGCAGGAAGTAGGTTATTACCTCCATCAAGAGGGCCCGAACCTGGGTAAACATCTTCTCCCCTGCCTCCTGTTACCATCCGCCTTAGATGCACAGTTCGGGACCCCCTACCTGAGATCCGCCGGTTTTGACACCCACAAAGAGACTTCCCAATATCCACCTATTATTTCTTATGATGAATCAGGTAACGAGGAGGAGCCTCCTATTCAACCAATCTCATTAATAAGGAGCTCCAAAAAGAGGATTGAACCCACACATGATGTGGTGAAGAAGCAGAAAAGAAAAAGGAAGAGAGGTAAAAAGATATCTCCCCCAAATAATGTTGCTCCTATTACTATTGTGCCTCATGAAAATAAAATTGTGGAAGATAATGATACTTCTTATGATCTTGAAAATATTTTTGGCACTTGCTTGGAAGAATATGATAATTTCTATACTATTGGTGCTATCCATACTATTAATGATGAGAGTGATTATGCTTATGATATGAAAAGGCCCAAGCTTGGGGATGCTATGTTTGATGAAGATGATGTTTTTGAGAATATATTTGCTGCAATTAATGTTTGTCCCAAGCTTGGGGATGCTACGTTTAATGAATATGACATTTTTAGTCTCACAAGTTTTGATATGCAAAATTATAATGATGATGGCATGCCTCCTACCTATGATGATACTTATGCTATAGAAAGTAGTGATTATATTTATAAAACTTGCCATGATTATGGTTACCCCTTTTCTGAACATTACTCTTTTAATGTGGAAACAATTTATAGTATTCGAGTTTTTTATGATACTCCCACTATTCCAAATGAGAAGAATTTTGCTTATGTGGAGAGTAATAAAATTTCTATGCTTGCAGATCATGAAAAGAATGCTTTAGGTGCTGGTTATATTTTTGAATTCATTCATGATGCTACTGAAAATTATTATGAGGGAGGAATATATGCTTGTAGGAATTGCAATAATATCAAGTTTCCTCTCTATGTGCTTAAAGTTTAGAAGTTATGCTTGTTCTACTTCCTATGCAAGTTGATTATTGCTCCCATAAGTTGTTTGCTCACAAAATCCCTATGCATAGGAAGTGGGTTAGACTTAAATGTGCCAGTCATATTCTTCATGATGCTCTTTTTATGTTTCAATTCTTGTCCTTTATGTGAGCATCATTGAAATCATCATGCCTAGCTAGGGGCATTCAACGATAGCGCTTGTTGGGATGCAACCCAATTTTATTTTAGTTCCTTGTTTTTTAGATGTGGTTTTATGTGTTAAGTAGTGTTTGTGCCAAGTAGAACCTTTGGGAAGACTTGGGTGAAGTCTTTATGATCATGCTGTAAACAACAGAAACTTTAGTGCTCACGAGAATTGCTGCCATTTATTACTGGAGAGAGATATTTAGTTAATTATTTTTGCGGATGATTAATAGATAAATTACTCAGGTCCAACAATTTATTTGAGAATTTTATGAGTTCTAGAAGTGGTCGAAACCTACAGATTACTACAGACTGTTCTGTTTTTGACAGATTCTGTTTTATATGTGTTGTTTGCTTATTTTGATGAATCTATGAGTAGTATCAGAGGGTATGTGTAAGTGCATCTAGTGCCACCCCTAGTTGGTTTTGGAGTATTGACGACAAATCTAGTTGAGGGACTAATGTGTTTGTGAGAATTGCAGGATAACACATGTAGAAGTCCCTCATTGATTCGGTTTTACTACCAGAGATGACCCCTAAAAATGTATGAAGACATTGAAGTCAAAGGTGGTATATGAAGATATTCACATTGAAGACTATGAAAAAAGAAGACACATTATGAAGCCTATGGAGCTCGAAGACTTAGATCTTTCGTAGTTCTTTTTCTTTTGTGTCGAGTCATAGGAACCACCGTACTGTTAAGTGGGGTCCAGGAGAACCAGTCAGAATGACTGAAGTGATGCCTAAACCAAAAACCTATGTCTTCGAGTGAAGACAATGAGAGAGAATCTTGTCCAGAGCCGGACAAGTCAGCTTTGCTTGTAGCCCAAGTAAAGTTGCCATGAGAGTTTGAAATCTGACCGTTGAGACACGTGTCAGTTCCTTAGTGACCCAGGGTCATTTCGGACAAATCAGGTCGGGTTGCCAAGTGGCTATAAATAGCCCACCCCCTACAACCATAAACGGTTGGAAGTGAATGAAGTCTGTGAAGGTTTGGGAGTCTACCTTGAAGACTTACCAGAGTGATTGGGCGAGGACTATGTGACCTTAGCTCAAGGAGAATACAGTGAGGACTTGGTGTCCTGAGCTGCTTGTTCAGGACTGGGTGTCCGGGACTGTGTGTCCTAAGGTTTAAATACCTAGCCGCTCCAACCAGACGTACAGTTGTCACAGCAACTAGAACTGGTCCAACACATCATTGTCTTCAACGAGTCACTGGTTTCATCTTCACTTCCTTTTACTTACTGATCACTCATTGTGAAGTCATTGCATGCCTGTTCTATCTTTTGTCTTCACAACGTGAGTGTATGATCTGTTTGGCTTCATCGTATCTTCCTACCTGATCCTAATTACACTACAGCTATTTGTCACTGTGCTTTCACTCTGTTGATACTTGACCATGGCTTGCCTAGTGTAGTCTAACTTCCGCTGCATAGTAATGGGCATATCTCTACTGTTTGTCTTCATAACTTCCATGTTGTGAAGACTTTCATAAAAATCGCCTATTCACCCCCCTCTAGTTGATATAACGCACTTTCAATTGGTATCAGAGCAAGGTGCCCCATTGTTCTGTGTGATTCGGTTTAACCACCTGGAGTTTTAGCTATGTCGACTACAGGGATAATTAAAGTCTCCGCTGCGTGTCCCGTCTTCGATGGAACTGAATATCCCTACTGGAAGAATAAGATGTGTATGCATCTTGAAGCCATTGACGTCGACCTATGGTATGTCATCGAGAATGGCATTCCCAAGGCTGGAGAAGATGTCACTGCTGCTGATGTCAAGAAATTCGTTCAACTGGACTCTACTGCCAAGAACATCATCTGTGGTCATCTGACCAAAGGACAGTATGGCCGTGTGAGTGCTTTGAAGACATCCAAGCTGGTCTGGGACTGGCTCTCCAAGGTCAATGAAGGCATCTCAACCCAGAGAGATCAAAGAATCAGTGTCCTTCGCAATCTCTTCAGCCGCTTCAAGCGAAATGACAATGAGAATGTCCAGCACACATTTGACAAACTCACCGACATCACAAATGAGCTTCAAGCCCTCGGCGCTACTGAGATCACCAAACATGAAGTCGTCAAGACGCTGCTGAGATCACTTGATAGTTCGTTTGACATCCTAGCCCTGATGATTCAAGAACGTCCTGATTTCAAGACGCTCGATCCATCTGACATACTTGAGAGGCTCAACATACATGAGTTTCAGCTTTCTGAGAAAAGAGATATCTACTGTCCAAACTATGGGCGAACTCGTGCCTTGAAGGCAAAAGCTGTTTCCTCATCTGAAGAAGAATCTGACAGCAGTTCTGATGATCCTGAAGACATTGGAAGGGAACTTGCAATGCTAGTGAAGAAGTTCCAAAAATTCACCAAGAAGAAAGGCTTCAGAAAGTCTTCACGATCAAGCTCAAGGAATGATGAAGCTTCTGCTCATGACTACAAGAATAAAACATGCCACAAGTGCAAGAAAACTGGACACTTCATCTCTGAGTGTCCACAGTGGGACAATGAGAACATAAAGAAGAAGAAGAGCAAGGAATATGACTCAGACGACAAGAAGAAGAAGAAATACACAAAGTCTTCTTCCAAGTCTTCCTCAAAGTCTTCATCACACAAGAAGAGCTCATCTGGCAAGGCACGTGCGTTTGTTGGCAAGGAAATGGATTCAAAGGAGGAGTCCGCTTCTGAGGAGGCAGAGGTGGAGTCTGAGGAGGAGTCTGATTCTGGCATTGCAAGTCTGGCTACAGCATACGTCGCCAAGTCCATCTTCAACACTGAAGACAATGACTTCATCACCGACACCGATGCAAATGACAAGGACGACTCCACTCCTACCTACTGCTTCATGGCACGCGGTGCCAAGGTAAACAAACGCACTACTCACTATCAAACATCTAGTGACGATGACTCTGATTGTGATTCAAAACCCAGTTACAAAACACTTGCTAAAATTGCAACTGAACAACAGAAAGCCATGGAACATATTCAAAAACTGTTAGACAGAAGCGATGATCTGTTGGGTGCTGAAATGACTCGATCTGAATCCTTAATTGAAGACATAAAAAATCTTCATGTTAAGTATCAGGAACTTGAAGATCGTCATGATACTCTCTCAGCAACTCATGAAAAGCTTTCCTATGATTATCTTCAAAGGAAGCAAGAACTTGAGAAATTGAGAGCGGCTCATGAAGATCTTCAAAAGGAAAACGAGTCACTTCACGCCGAACATATCAGTTCTGCTCAGGAAGGATTTGAACCACCATGTCTTAAATGCATTGAGCGTGATAATGCTACTTCTATTGCTGAATGTTCCACTGCTACTGCTGTTGCAATATCTTCAACTGTTGATGTGGTAACTAACCCCTCTGCTGAGGATACCACTGTTATTGCTGATGAGAATGCTAGGTTGAAGGCATTGCTTGAAACAGGGATGTACAAAAGCCTTAAAGGGCATCAGACGCTATGTGATGTCCTGAAAAAGCAGATTCTGAACTGAAACCCTAGGAAAGAGGGTTTTGGGTTCGTAAGGAAAATAAATGCAGATGGCTCTTACTGGAAACCTGAGCAGTACCCCAAAACCAAGTGGGTTGCTGCAAAGGAACCTTCAGCAGATCCATCCAATTTATCTGGCTTCACTTGTGCTAACCCATTATCATTGATGAATCCTTTGATGCAAACTATATACTGTTTAAGAATCAGAATGGTGAAGTGTTTGCCAGGTACATTGGTACTAACTGCAGGAATGGACCGCCTATGAAGAAGATCTGGGTTTCGAAAAAGTGTCTGGAAAATCTTCCTGTGAATGTCTTCATGACACCTCACTTGAAGAAGACAAACCTCAGACCAAAGGCTTCATACGGTCTAAAGGCTTCATACAGAAAGAGGACTCACCTGAGTCGCACTAACGCAAATATTTTGCAGGGAAACCATACTCAGGCATATGAATATGAGAGCGGTTCATCAAATTGTCATATTCATATGACCAAAAACTATTCTGCCTATTCTTATGAGTACTATTGTCCGCCTGCCAGACTGTTTGCTAGGGCTCCAAAACCAAAATTCTCAGATGCTGCACTTAGACTTATTGCTTCTAAGACACCCTTGAAGATGTGGGTAGTTAAGAAAGCTTAACTCTCTTTTGTAGGGAAAGGTCTCCAGCAGAAAACCAAAATCTTCTGACGCTATTGCTGGGGACCTTAAAAATCTTGTAGGGCGCAAGATAAAATGCCCAAATGGCATCATTATGTACTTCGTTCCTGAATCGCATGCTACTCTCCCTATTAGTCCTAATCTGGATCTAAGTTTTCATAACCCACTGGTTCGTCAAATGTTTTTGCTTCACAATTCTCTTCGTGAAGCCTATCCCCCTAACTGCACTGTAGGGTACGACACCAGCGTCTTCAAAGTCTTCAGAATGGATTATTGACAGTGGGTGTACAAATCACATGACTGGCAAAAGAATTCTTCTTATGGACTCAACCTTACATCCATCCGACAAGAGCCACATCACACTTGCTGACACTGGTAAAAGTAAGGTATTGGGTCTAGATAGAGTTGCAATCTCAAAGGATCAACGCATGGATAAAGTCATGCTTGTTGAATCCCTTGGTTTCAACTTAATGTCTGTCTCAATGCTTTGCAATTTGAACATGATCGTAATGTTTGGAAAATATCGTTGCCTTGTACTAATGGAATCTGACAAGTCTCTAGTGTTTGAAGGGTATCGAAAAGATGATCTGTACGTGGTAGATTTCTCAGCAGGGCCACAACTTGCAGTATGTCTTCTTGCAAAAGCTTCAGAATGTTGGCTTTGGCATCGGAGGCTTGGGCATGCTGGCATGAGGAACCTCCACACCCTTGCGAAGAAGAAGCACGTCATAGGCATTGAGGGTGTCAAATTCAAGAAAGATCACTTATGCGGTGCCTGTGAAGCAGGGAAGATGACGAGGGCAAAACATCCCTCGAAGACAATCATGACCACTACTCGACCCTTCGAACTGCTTCACATGGATCTTTTTGGTCCCACTCACTACTCAACTTTTACTACTACTGCTTGCCTCTATGGCTTCGTTATTGTTGATGATTATTCTAGATATACTTGGGTGCACATAATTCTTTACAAGACTGAAGTGCGGGATGTCTTCAGACGCTTCGCCAATCGTGCTATGAACAATTACGGCGCCAAAATAAAGCACATCAGAAGTGACAATGGAACTGAATTCAAGAACACTAGCCTTGATACATATCTTGATACCTTGGGCATCACACATGATTTCTCAGCTCCGTACACGCCACAGCAGAATGGTGTCGTCGAACGCAAGAACAGAACACTCATTGAGATGGCCAGAATGATGCTAGATGAATACAAGACTCCAAGAAAATTCTGGACTGAAGCCATTGACACTGCATGCCACACAATCAATCGTGTTTATCTTCACAAGCTTCTGAACAAGACATCTTATGAGCTCCTTACTGGCAAAAAGCCAAATGTCAGTTACTTCAGAGTATTTGGCGCAAGGTGCTGGATCAAGGACCCACATCACACTTCAAAATTTGCACCAAAAGCACATAAGGGTTTTATGCTTGGATATGGAAAGGATTCACACTCCTACAGAGTCTTCAATCTCTTTCATTACAAAGTGGTTGAAACAGTGGATGTGCGGTTCGATGAGACCAATGGTTCACAAAGAGAGCAACTGCCAAATGTGCTAGATGAAGTTCCAGCTAGTGAATCAATCAAGCTTATGGGAACTGGAGAGATTATACCTTGTGAAGCTCATCCTGAAGAAGAACTTATCATCTCAGCACCTGATCAACATGAAGACAATGCTCAGCCTGAAGATATTCCTCCCAACAACAAAACAGATCAGCAAGAGCAAAGTCTTCGCCCTGTACATCCTCGTGTTGCCAATGAAGTGCAGATTGACAGAATAATTGACAGCATCAATGCACCTGGTCCACTCACTCGTTCAAGGGCAACTCAGCTAGCAAATTTCTATGGGCACTTCGCATTCGTCTCAATATCAGAACCCAAGAAAGTTGAAGAAGCCTTCATGGAACCTGAATGGATTCAAGCTATGCAAGAAGAGCTTCAACAGTTTGAGCTGAATAATGTATGGGAACTGGTTAAGCGTCCTGATCCACGGAAGCACAACATAATAGGCACCAAATGGATATACCGCAACAAGCAAGATGAGCATGGTCAAGTTGTCAGAAACAAAGCTCGTCTCGTTGCTCAAGGATATACTCAAGTAGAAGGCATTGACTTCGATGAAACATTTGCTCCTGTGGCTAGGCTTGAAGCCATACGCATACTGCTGGCCTATGCAAATCATCATAACATACTTCTATATCAAATGGATGTAAAGAGTGCCTTTCTCAATGGCAAGATTGAAGAACAAGTGTATGTTGCACAACTGCCTGGCTTTGAAAATCCAAAACATCCTGACATGGTATACAAGCTCAACAAGGCGCAGTATGGCCTCAAACAAGCCCCTAGGGCCTGGTATGACACACTCAAATACTTCCTGAAGAGCAAGGCTTCATACCTGGTTCCCTAGATCCCACTCTTTTCACGAAGACATATGATGGTGAACTGTTTGTGTGCCAAATATATGTGGATGACATTATCTTCGGCTGCACCAATCAGAAGTACAGTGAAGAGTTTGGATATATGATGCAAGAGCAATATCAGATGTCCATGATGGGGGAGCTGAAGTTCTTCCTTGGTCTTCAAATACGACAACAACGCAATGGCATCTTCATATCTCAAGAGAAGTATCTCAAAGATTGCCTGAAGAAGTTCGGTATGCAAGACTGCAAAGGCTTCACAACACCAATGCCAGCCAAACATCATCTGGGTCCCGACGACAATGGTAAAGAGTTCGATCAAAAGGTATACCGCTCCATGATTGGTTCTTTGCTCTATTTATGTGCATCTAGGCCAGATATTATGCTTAGTGTTTGCATGTGTGCTCGATTTCAAGCGGCACCAAAGGAATCGCATCACTTAGCTGTGAAGCGAATTCTTCGATATTTGGCTCACACACCAACTCTAGGATTATGGTATCCAAAGGGCTCAGAGTTTGATTTGGTTGGATTCTCGGATGCTGATTATGCTGGTGACAAAGTTGATCGCAAGTCTACATCAGGCACATGTCACTTTCTGGGACGATCACTTGTATGTTGGTCTTCAAAGAAGCAGAACTGTGTATCTCTCTCCACTGTTGAATCTGAATACATTGCTGCTGGATCTTGCTGCGCTCAGCTTCTGTGGATGAAGCAAACACTCAAGGACTATGGCATTCATCTGAAGCAAGTGCCACTTTACTGCGACAACGAAAGCGCCATCAAGATTGCCAACAACCCAGTTCAGCACTCGAAGACAAAGCACATTGAAATTCGTCATCACTTTCTCAGAGATCATGTTGTGAAGGAAGACATTGATACACGTCAACACTGAAGAGCAATTGGCAGATATCTTCACCAAGCCCTTGGATGAGAAGAGGTTTTGCAAGTTACGGTGTGAGCTAAATATCCTGGAATCCTCAAATGTCCTGTGATCAGGCACACATCCTAACCCTTATGCATATTGATGACTTAGATGTGCAACACACGAAGTAAAGTATATCTTCAATCAATGAAGACATACATTCTAAGTGTGAATACATTAATGTTGAATTTGACTTCGGAGCGCCACGATAATTGTGCGCCGTGTCTGGGTCTAATACTTCCTATACGGTGTGTAACGCCCCCACCAAACGTTCTATTTTGAAGTGTTTCACTCATGGCGTTACCTTGCAATGTCTTCACATTTGGTTTGGCTTCGAACTCAACATGTCTTCATGATTATCTTCACTATGTTGATTATATATATATATATATATATATATATATATATATATATATATATATATATATATATATATATATATATATATATATACACTAGTGTTCTGTCCTCTACAACATTCACTTATAGCTATGTCTTCGTGTTTGAATCTTTTGAACTAAGTGAATGTGATCGGACCCTAACCTCTCTATGCTCTCTATCTCAAAATTATATCTCTCCAAGTCATATGCATTCTATTGAAACTGTCGAATGTCTTCATTGCGTCCTTGTCAGCAGAAGATATAGAGACAACCATAAAGTCCGTTTTCAATGCTCATTCCTCCACATAAAATCCGGAGAAGTAGGAACGACCACCCGACAATCCAGGCGTGCGTGGGACGTGGAACAAACCCCAAACTTCCGCAAACTGGCCACGCGTTCCTCAGATGCGAATCGCCAGGGGCACCTGTGTAACAGCACAGTGCCGCCCCTGTGCCTATAAATACACACTCACTGCGGTAACTATCTCTTCTTCCACCCTCGCACGAACCCTAGCGCCACCGCTAGCTCTCGACGACGCCGGCGATGAAGTGCTTCGCTGCCGTAACCTCTCCGACGCCGTCTTCACGCCGACCGCGGACATCGTCCTCTCCGCCGTCGCCGTAGGTCTCCTCCGTCGCCAAGTTAGGGCACGGACGAGTGAACTGCTCGGCCTCATCTCTCGCTCCGTCTAGCAGTTCTCAGTGTGGTAAATAAAACTGCCTTTTTACAGCACCATAGATCCTCTTGTTCTGTCACTTTCTACCACAAGAAGTTTCTGTTCACACAAGCTAGATCTCTCTCAAACTGCATCTCATAACATGCCTAGTATATTCACTTGTGCTTCACAAAGTAGATAGATTCCTCACTTGTACTGATCTGTGGATTCGTACAAATCTGGAACCAACTTCTTATCTATGAGTGAATGTCTTCGCACGATGAGGTCAATGTCTTCTAAACTGATTTATCTTCAAAATCTTCTGAGAATGCATATGACCTCTTCCCCTTCCCTCGCACCTTAATGCTATCACAGGTACATGTCCGTGGCAGAATCCCTTGGTTCTCATAGTCTGCATTCATTTGCAGAATTCCTACAACATCACATAAATTCTCCTGAAGCCAGTTCCTATTGGTCCAGCAAAAGAAAGCCTATGAAGCCTTTGAAAGTTTTGAAGCCTTTCAAGTTAAAGTTTGTGGCTTCAGAAACAGCAGCAAGGAAGGGGGGCAGACAGAGACGTGGAGGAACATCCAAAGATCTGCTTGATGAACTGGCAGAAATGTACAAAACAGATCCTGAAGAGAATTATGGTCAGCGCAAGACCTGAATCCAATGGATTCGACGCTATTGGGCAGAACAATGGTTCCAATACCGCTTTGTCACCCAGGAGTATGCTGAGAAAAGTGCCATCAAAAGACCGTGGGGAGACATCTTATACAAGAACCTTGTACCCAGATCCAGAGATGAAGCTATTGCCTAAAGCTTCTATCCATGCATGGTTCGTGGGCCACATCCTGATGATGCACATCCGTCGTCACTACTCTGGTGTCGTGACGACAATCTGTTCAAGCGCAACTTCCAATTTGCCCAACAATCAGCGAAGCAGAACAAGAAGAAATTTGGGTTAGACTTCAACCCTGGTCCCTCCGCACCTAGGGCAGATGGCACACGCGACGCAGAACCCAATATCATCGGTCCGTATGCCAACCTTGTGGGCCTCATCACCCGCATCTTAGTCCAAGGGACTGCCGTGAATGACCCTCCAGCTGACTCTGAGTTTGATGAAGCTCCTGCTGTACCGAAGCCAAAGCAATCGAAGAAGCAAAAGCTTCAAAGCCGTCCCCTTCACCAAAAATCTCAAGGGCGATGCCATTGGCAACTGCACCTCCTGAAGACAGTGTGCAGTCTGAAGACGTATCCCGCGTCTCCAAGCCCCAGAAGGCCAAGATGCCTCAGCCACACACCGGCAAAGAGCTCACAGCTGCTGCCATTCTGCGCAGCGAAGCCATTGATCTGTCAAGTGATGAAGATCTTGGAGATGACGCTCTCGAGCAGCTCATCAAGAGCAAAGAAGAAGCTGAAATCTTCAACAATTTTCCTCTCTTTGATGTCGCCATCATCCACAACTTCATCAACGAATGGTTTTCCACACCAAACATCAGCTTCGAAGATCTGCAGCTGCCCGTTGGCCTCAGCGTCGCCTTCCAAGGCGCTATTGCTTCAGAACTTGCAATTGCCCAGCGCATTGTTGAACTGAAGCAGAAAATTGATCATGAAAAGGCTCAGTTCAAGAAGAATATGGCCAAGCTCAGCGTGCAAGAAGTGAAGAGCTTCAAGATCATGTTGACTGAGCTAAAGGAAAACTTTCTAAAGAAGCGTGCAGAAGCTCAAGGTTGACGTGAGCGGATGAAGTCTCTGGCGGACAGATGTGTGCAAGCCTACAATGAGGCTGAGAAGCGCAAGGCACTTGGGCGTCCTGGCATCGACCCCAAGATGGCCGCAAAGAAAAAGAAGAAGATTGTTCCAGCTGAACCAGAGGCACCAAGGCAGGAAGCAGTTCCACTTGTCTTCCCAACTGCAACAATTGGCTCGAAGCCAAAGAGCCGGTCAACAGCTTCAGAGCTCAAGAAGACAAGAACTGCTGAGGCTGAAGCCAGGAAGAGGAAAATCTCTGAAGCCTCTCCTACTGCCCCTAGCAAGAAAAAGAGAAAGACCAAGAAATCTCAGGCTGCTCCCACAGAGCCCTTGATAGTTGAACCTATTTCTATGGTTCATCCTGACGCAGAACGTCAACTGATGGTGCATGAGCCTGCTTCCACAGAGGCTCCTGTTCCTGAAGACATTCCAGCAGCTGATCACATCGCTGCTGAAGACATTGGTCATCGTGACAATGTAGCAGATGATGCAGCCCTTCCTCAATTAGAACACAGCAAACTCATCAGCATTGGCCGTCCACTGACGCCAATTGCACAGGATGCTTCATGGGCGGATCACCCTCAAGAGGAAGAAGACAATGAGGCCCAGCCCACTCCAACCCCACAGGCGTCGTCTGCATTCCGCAGGCTTCGCAAAGGTCCAAGGCCTCAAGTCTATGCTGAAGACATTCCGGTTGCATCAGCCGCAGAAGAAGCACCACAAGAGCCCACTCCTATGCTCCACCAAGAAGCAGTTCTCCAGGAGAACGTGCTTGTGACCGACCCTCCATCTAGTCAAGCGGAGGCTGAAAATACTGAGGCTGCCACAACCAACACTGAAGCCAATGTGGGGCCCTCCCCACCAAAAGCTTCAGAAGACAGCGAAGCTACTGATCCAGACACTTCTGTTCCTGAGTCTGCTGCAGGTCCTCAATTTGATTACCATGTTGAGCACAGGCCTCATGTCCAGAAGCCAGTCCCAAGGCTGCCGAGGTTCCCAGGTCCTGCATCAGCACCTGGCTCCTTTAACATCAATAGCTTCAAGGCAGATAATACGTTCTTCAACAGCTCCAAGAACCCCTATTCAAGGGAAAGGATTTCATCAGATAGGTTCTGGAGCTATCCTCAGCGCAGCTACTATTCATGCATCCTATACAACCAAGGTCGCATCTTCCCGCACAAGCGCCTTGATGTTGAAGCCATTGCTGGTCTGCCCTGTTTAGAGGAAGTGTTGGATTGCTTCAAGCAAGTGGGTCTGCTGCAGTTTGTAACTGATGAAGAGCACTGGAATGAAGAGCTTCTGCTGCAATTCTATGCCACCCTCCACATTAAAGGATACAACAGAGATCCGAAGACTTGGGCCCTGGAGTGGATGACCGGCAATGTCCATCACGAAGCCAATGCATTTGATATCATTGAGCTCACCGGCCTGCCCACTCCTGGCGAATTCTTCGAGGAAGGCTGTCCACTACACACTGAAGCTCTTGAGAGCATATTCCAGAGGCCTGAGCCGAATATGAGTCAGATGCTCTCCATGATGAATCCATTGCCCCACGATGCTCCTTATCCAACAGAGTTCTTCGTTGAAGACTTTGAGTACCTGCCCAGAACCATCTATCACATTATCCGGCGGACTCTCTGGCCTATCAAAGGGCCCTCTCCAAATGCCAAGATCGAGGGTGCAATGAAGACTCTAATATTTTGTATCCTTCATGGCAAATGCTTCAACGCACAGGACTTCTTCATACGCCAACTTGCTGCATCAGGCTCAGATTTACTTGGTTTGAAGTTCTATGCTCCTTGGGTAATGAGACTGATCAAGTTTCACTCTGCGATCTCATATCAGCCCTCAGCCCGCAACCATCGGATCTTCTTGCCAGATGTGGATACCTCTGCTGAAGCTATATATCCTGAGCCTGCCAAGCAACCTTTGAGTCTTCAGAATGCAGAACACCAGAGCTTCACTCAAAACGTTGAAGGTGTTGAAGCCATCTCCAGGGTGTATCCTTTGGCTGGCACTACACGTGCGCCACACCCTGCTTCAACTGAAGCCACTGACAGTGCCACTTCTTTAAGACCCAAGAAGCGCACTCGTGTTCTCAACGACCGAGAGCTTCTTGTGGCCCTTCATCAAAAGCAGGATAGGCATCATGACTGGTTGAAGAGACAGATGAAAAGCCTCTTGGTGGATGTAAATCATATCCGAAATCTTGCCACCAAGAATGCTTTCGTTACCCATGAAACTTGTCGTCGTACATGGAAAGGGCTATCAATGATATGTACAGAAGCTGAACTTGAAGAGGATGGCTTCACTGAGCGATTCAAGTTTGACACCACACCTCCTAGAAGGGCTGTGATGCGAAGCACTCCATCTCTTAAAGACTCTGAGTTTTCTTCCTCTGCTGCCACAGTCACTGCCAGAATCATTGATGAAGAAGACGATGCTACCTCACCACCACCTGCTTCAGCACCTCCAAGCTCTTCTTTCCCCGGGGAGAGGGAATGTCAGATTCTTTCCCCTGTTTATCCTCCCTCACAGAGGCGCTCATCCCCTCAGTTGGGACGAGTAGCGAGTGAGGCCCGCTGTCGGCCTCTTTATTCCCCCCTTCATCTTCCTTTGAGGGCACTTGATAAGACGCCGGCTCGAGCATTTTGTCCAGTACCGGATTGTCCAAGCCTTCGGGAAGGGGGGCCGGACACCTGATCATCTTCGCCTTTGTTATCCAGTCCTGGTCAAAGAGTGACTTTTTACAATGATGTCATGATAAATAGAAGGACAGTGTGTTCGGCCATGGGATTACTTACTTGGGTATTAGGGCAGTTGCAGCTCAAACCCGCATCCTCAGTGGTGTCTGGACACTCTATTTGGGGTCCGAAGAATGATTTGAACATCTCTTCGAGCGTCATGCCGAAGAAGTGTTGAATAGCTCGCGGCCCTTCCAGGTTGAATTCCCACATGTGGAGGGGCCGACGTTTGCAAGGCTGGACTCGATGAACTAGCATAACTTGCATTACCATAACCAGGCTGAAATCTCTCTCAAAGAGTTCTCGGATATGGCTCTGCAATATTGGCACATCCTTTGCCAGACCCCAGCTCAGCCCCCTGCAGATCCATGACGTCAGCTGCGGTGGGGGCCCAAGCGGAAGGTAGGGGCTGCTGCCCACTTGGCACTTCGGGGAGCTGTGATGTAAAACCACTCCCACTGCCACAAACTAGACACCTCTGAGAAGGAACCCTCTGGCCATGGAGCATCAGCGATTTTGCTTATTAAGGCACCTCCGCACTCTATGTGCCGCCCCTCGATCATCTTCGGCGTCACATCGAAGGTCTTGAGCCACGGGGCGAAGTGAGGGGTAATGCGAAGGAAGGCCTCACATACGACAATAAATGACGTGATGTGAAGAAGGGAATCCGGGGCCAGATCATGGAAATCCAGCCCATAATAAAACATAAGGCCCCTAACGAAGGGATCCAGAGCGAGGCCTAGTCCTTGGAGGAAGTGAGAGATGAACACGACACTCTCGGTGGGTTCGGGAGTAGGGATGACCTGCCCTCGGGTGGGTAGCCTATGCGAAATTTCGGCCGTCAGATATCTGGCCTCTCTCAGCTTTTTGATGTCCTCCTCTATGAAGGAGGAAGGCATCCACCGACCTTGAAGGTTGGATCTGGACATGGTTGAAGGTCCTAAGCGCCTGGCCTGAGCCTTGGGTGTTGGAACTCGAGGCGGGGGAAGGATTCGATTGAGCACGAGGGGGGAAAAGGACATGCCTTGCCCTCTTTATAAAGAAGGTGAATATCAAGCATCCTCCTTGTGGCCGTTTGGGACTTACCTAATATCTAGGAGTCATACCAATAGGCATGATTGGATTACCCACGTCCGTATTGATGAGAATCCCGTAATAAGGGGGACACGATCTCTGCTTTGACGAGACGTGTCAGAAAAACCGCCTCGCAATATGCGCAGCGCTGGTTGAGAAAAAACGGTTCAGATAAAGACCGGGCCATGATGTGATGCCGTGCTGTCAAAACGTGACAGCAGATTAGATTTATGGAAATATTATTCTCTCTATGGTGGGGTGTGGAACTTGTTTTGCAGAGTCGGACACTGTCCTAGAGTTCAAAATTTTCTATGGAGTATTCGGAGGAGAAACCCGCCTTGCAATGCCGAAGACAATACTGCGCGCCGGACTCGTCGTCATTGAAGCCTGGTTTAGGGGCTACTAAGGGAGTCCTGGATTAAGGGGTCTCCGGACAGCCGGACTATATCCTTTGGCCGCACTGTTGGACTATGAAGATACAAGATTGAAGACTTTGTCCCATGTCCGGATGGGACTCTCCTTGGCGTGGAAGGCAAGCTAGGCAATACGGATATGTAGATCTCCTCCCTTGAAACTGACCTTGTGTAACCCTAGCCCCCTCCGGTGTCTATATAAACCGGAGGGTTTAGTCCGTAGGACAACAGACAATCATACCATAGGCTAGCTTCTAGGGTTAGCCTCTACGATCTCGTGGTAGATCAACTCTTGTAATACTCATATCATCAAGAACGATCAAGCAGGAAGTAGGTTATTACCTCCATCAAGAGGGCCCGAACCTGGGTAAACATCTTCTCCCCTGCCTCCTGTTACCACCCGCCTTAGACGCACAGTTCGGGACCCCCTACCCGAGATCCGCCGGTTTTGACACCGACAAAGAGACTTCCCAATATCCTCCTATTATTTCTTATGATGAATCAGGTAACGAGGAGGAGCCTGCTATTCAACCAATCTCATTAATAAGGAGCTCCAAAAAGAGGATTGAACCCACACATGATGTGGTGAAGAAGCAGAAAAGAAAAAGGAAGAGAGGTAAAAAGATATCTCCCCCAAATAATGCTGCTCCTATTACTATTGTGCCTCATGAAAATAAAACTGTGGAAGATAATGATACTTCTTATGATCTAGAAAATATTTTTGGCACTTGCTTGGAAGAATATGATAATTTCTATACTATTGGTGCCATCCATACTATTAATGATGAGAGTGATTATGCTTATGATATGAAAAGGTCCAAGCTTGGGGATGCTATGTTTGATGAAGATGATGTTTTTGAGAATATATTTGCTGCAATTAATGTTTGTCCCAAGCTTGGGGATGCTACGTTTAATGAATATGGCATTTTTAGTCTCACAAGTTTTGATATGCAAAATTATAATGATGATGGCATGCCTCCTACCTATGATGATTATTGTGATGATACTTATGCTATAGAAAGTAGTGATTATATTTATAAAACTTGCCATGATTATGGTTACCCCTTTTCTGAACATTACTCTTTTAATGTGGAAACAATTTATAGTATTCGAGTTTTTTATGATACTCCCACTATTCCGAATGAGAAGAATTTTTATGTTTCAATTCTTATCCTTTATGTGAGCATCATTGAAATCATCATGCCTAGCTAGGGGCATTCAACGATAGCGCTTGTTGGGATGCAACCCAATTTTATTTTAGTTCCTTGTTTTTTTCCTGTTTAGTAATAAATAATTCATCTAGCCTCTGTTTAGATGTGGTTTTATGTGTTAAGTAGTGTTTGTGCTAAGTAGAACCTTTGGGAAGACTTGGGTGAAGTCTTTATGATCATGCTGTAAACAACAGAAACTTTAGCGCTCACGAGAATTGCTGCCATTTATTACTGGAGAGAGATATTTAGTTAATTATTTTTGCGGATGATTAATAGATAAATTACTCAGGTCCAACAATTTATTTGAGAATTTTATGAGTTCTAGAACTGGTCGAAACCTACAGATTACTACAGACTGTTCTGTTTTTGATAGATTCTGTTTTATATGTGTTGTTTGCTTATTTTGATGAATCTATGAGTAGTATCAGAGGGTATGTGTAAGTGCATCTAGTGCCACCCCTAGTTGGTTTTGGAGTATTGCCGACAAACCTAGTTGAGGGACTAATGTGTTTGTGAGAATTGCAGGATAACACAGGTAGAAGTCCCTCATTGATTCGGTTTTACTACCAGAGATGACCCCTAAAAATGTATGAAGACATTGAAGTCAAAGGTGGTATATGAAGATATTCACATTGAAGACTATGACAAAAGAAGACACGTTATGAAGCCTATGGAGCTCGAAGACTTAGATCTTTCGTAGTTCTTTTTCTTTTGTGTTGAGTCATAGGAACCACCGTATTGTTAAGTGGGGTCCAGGAGAACCAGTCAGAATGACTGAAGTGATGCCTAAACCAAAAACCTATGTCTTCAAGTGAAGACAATGAGAGCGAATCTTGTCCAGAGCCGGACAAGTCAGCTTTGCTTGTAGCCCAAGTAAAGTTGCCATGAGAGTTTGAAATCTGACCGTTGAGACACGTGTCAGTTCCTTAGTGACCCAGGGTCATTTCGGACAAATCAGGTCGGGTTGCCAAGTGGCTATAAATAGCCCACCCCCTACAACCATAAACGGTTGGCTGCTCAAATTTCAGTGCACGGCTTTTGTCGTTTGAGAGCAACCCACCTCGAAGCCTTTGAGAGAAAATTCCTAGCGAGGAGAAAAGCCCTAACCACCCAGAGCCAGAGAACATTGGGCATCACTTAAGTCTTCTTGTCTGTGTGATCTGAAGACTTATTACACTTGAGGACTGTGCATCCCCAGACGGTTAGGCGTCGCGTTCAGAGCATCCAAGAGACATTGTGGATTGCCAGTGAACGAAGTCTGTGAAGGTTTGGGAGTCTACCTTGAAGACTTACCAGAGTGATTGGGCGAGGACTATGTGACCTTAGCTCAAGGAGAATACGGTGAGGACTTGGTGTCCTGAGCTATGTGTTCAGGACTGGGTGTCCGGGACTGTGTGTCCTAAGGTTTAAATACCTAGCCGCTCCAACCAGAGGTACAGTTGTCACAGCAACTGGAACTGGTCCAACACATCATTGTCTTCAACGAGTCACTGGTTTCATCTTCACTTCCTTTTACTTACTGATCACTCATTGTGAAGTCATTGCGTGCCTGTTCTATCTTTTGTCTTCACAACGTGAGTGTATGATCTGTTTAGCTTCATAGTATCTTCCTACCTGATCCTAATTACACTACAGCTATTTGTCACTGTGCTTTCACTCTGTTGATACTTGACCATGGCTTGCCTAGTGTAGTCTAACTTCCGCTGCATAGTAATAGGCATATCTCTACTGTTTGTCTTCATAACTTCCACATTGTGAAGATTTCATAAAAACCGCCTATTCACCCCCCTCTATTCGATATAACGCACTTTCAGTATGAACCATAGAGAAGTTGGAATATAGTGAATGAGTTCATTACAGTACCTTATTATGGTGATTTTCTTTCTTATACTAACAGAGCTTATGAGTTTTCTGTTAAGTTTTGTGTTGTGAAGTTTTCAAGTTTTGGGTAAAGATCCGATGGACTATGGAATAAGGAGTGGCAAGAGCCTAAGCTTGGGGATGCCCAAGGCACCCCAAGTTAATATTCAAGGACAACCAAAAGCCTAAGCTTGGGGATGCTCCGGAAGGCATCCCCTCTTTCGTCTTCATTCATCGGTAAACTTACTTGGAGCTATAATTTTATTCGGCACATGATATGTGTTTTGCTTGGAGCGTCATTTTATTTTATTTAGTTTTGCTTGCTGTTTGAATAAAATACCAAGATCTGAAATTCTTAAATGTTAGAGAGTCTTCACATAGTTGCATAATTATTCGACTACTCATTGATATTCACTTATACCTTTTGGAGTAGTTTGTCATCTGCTCTAGTGCTTCACTAATATCCTTTTAGAGCACGGTGGTGGTTTTATTTTATAGAAATAGATGAACTCTCGTGCTTCACTTATTGCGGCCACCATTTGATAGACCTGTGTACATATGATGGATAAACCAGAGTAATAATTCCTTGGGAAAAATTGAACCCAAACAAGCAAAAAATATTGAGGTTAATAGCACCTGGTTTATTTGTTGTAGCCATCCAAAGGAAGGTGATTCCCAAAATTGGGACTCGCTCCGCACACCCATTGCCTGATGGGCGATAAAACGATGGCATGGCAATGCTGGTAAAGGTTGACAGGCCGAGGCAAAGCCCTCGGCCCAGCTAACATGACGGAGCTGGTCGGCTAGTGACGCCGAAGTGTCCGGAGTAGGTTGATGAAGAGATGGCGAAGCCCCCGGTCCAGTCGAGATGTTGAAGTAGGTCGGCGTGATGGACACCAGTTTGAAGAAGCAATAGTGCGGCCCTGCCGATGCAGGTCGTAACATGGTCGATGCCGGCTTGATGAAGCGACCGTGCGACGATGCCGGTATGCCCGCTCCGTGTAATCCGTGGGGCGGCGATGTTGGTGATGATTTATCCTTCGCGATGCCGGACTCTTGTTCGGCTTGCCAAGATGATGATCCGAAGAAGTTGAGCTCGGCTCAACAAAGCGACGCCGTGTCTAGCGTAGGTCGGCAGCCGTGGAGTGATATTGCCGGACTGGTTTGACACCAGCATGATGTTGAAGATCATGTTTAAAAGATCTTAAAGTTAGTGGGATTTGTTCGGGAACAAAATACAATACCCCATACAAAACTTCCTTCAAAAGGGATGTCCGAAATCCCGTTCATAAAAAAGATGAACTCGGGTCGGATTCGTTTTCGCGCAGAAAACATATCCGAAAAGTAATGCACTAATCGGAAGGTTTCCGGAGTTTGAACGGTCGGATAGAGCTGAAATTTTGGGAGGTGGTAGATATAGGAATTCCGCAGCCGATCAACGGTTGGATCTTCCAAAGGACGTCCGAGCTAGAAGCTGGACACCACGCCCTAAACTCATCCAAATTCCCGTCCAGATTTGACAGGGCTCCGGTATATCGCGGATTGCCAGAGATTCCTCCATCGGAACTCGACGAAATTTTCCAGGGTTGTTGTAGATCCAATTCCTCACAATTCCACCGAAGCAATCGTTAAAACGACACTCGAGGGGGCGGTGGCGGCGGATACAAGTTCGCTGTCCAGAAAAACAGCACGGTCACCCGAGGGCAATGTTGACGTTGAGCCCGCGGGATCCCTGGATGATTCCTCCATGATCTTGGTAGAGATCGGAGTTGACGTTGATGAAGGCCCTCATCCAAACATGACGATCGGAGATAGGGCGCAGTCCTTGGTCGAACCAAGGTGACCAGTCGAGCTGGTGACGAAGATGCCGAAGTCGTAGTTGATCTGCAAGCGAGCCATCGATCCTTTTGTCGATCACACAGCGGAACCCTCAATGAAAGCACCAATGTCGGTGTCAAAACCGGCGGATCTTGGGTAGGGGGTCCCGAACTGTGCGTCAAGGCCGGATGGTAACAGGAGACAAGGGACACAATGTTTTTTACCCAGGTTCGGGCCCTCTCGATGGAGGTAATACCCTACTCCTGCTTGATTAATATTGATGATGTGGGTAGTACAATATTAGATCTACCACGAGATCCAGGAGGCTAAACCATAGAAGCTAGCCTATGGTATGATTGTTGTGTATATTGTATATCTATCGACTAGCCTGGCCTCGGTTTATATAATGCACCGGAGGCCTAGGATAACAAGAATCCTAGCCGAATACGCCGGTGGGGAGAAGTTCTTGTCTTGATCGCCAAGTCTTGTGGAATCTTCCTTGTATGCGGCAGTTGTCCGAACTGGCCCATGAGTATACGGCCACGGGGGTCCTCAGCCCAATCTATCAGATCGGGAGATGACGTGTTGAGTACCCCCTAGTCCAGGACACTGTCAGTAGCCCCCTGAACCGGTCTTCAAGTTAGGGACGCTCTCGATTCTTCCAAATTGTTCTTCATCTTCGGTCGTCGATCTTGAAAACTGGTTCAACAAATCTTCTCATCTTCGATCTTGAGGATCGCCGAAATGCATTCGGCGAGTTTACACGTCGGGTATCCGAGGAGCCCCTTTAAGTTTCTGGCCTTTATCAATGCCTTGTTATTTTAATGCCACACCTCGGGTTTGAAATTGCTCACGGGCGGCAGCGTCCTCTTGCGTCCGAGCTCCAACGCCGGACTGCATTCGAGGTATCTTTTGCAGCCGAGCACCAACACCGGACCGCTTCCCAGCTCTAACGCTGAAATGTATCCGAGCTCCAACGCCGGACTATGTATCCGAGCTCCAACGCCGGACTGTATCCGAGCTCCAACGCCGGACTATGTATCCGAGCTCCAACGCCGGACTGTATCCGAGGTGTCGTAAATCACCTTGGTTCAAAGAAGTTTGAAGGAGTTTAGCCGAGCTTAATGCCGGAAATGCCCTCTATGGAGCCAACCACTAGCGCCCGAGCTTTATGCCGGACTGCTTCCGAGGTGGTGCACCACCCCGACTATGGGCCGATTTTTGTCAATATTTTTTATTGGTGCAATTTATTCTCTGCCGAGATATATAGCTAGTAGCCCTGAAGGTGTGTATCGGTCTAAAACCCGAGATGCACATGAAGGATGACATAAGACCGCTAATCCCAGTAGCCGCTAAGACTCGGGTTGATTTGCAAAATCGGCCTGAGGATCAAGTCCTAACTCGGCAGAATACTTCGGGACACAAAAGCGGCATGCTCAGTTCTCAAGACTCAGGTTGGGTGCGGCCGACCAACCTGAGGATCAAAATCTCCTCGGAAACTATATTGCACATAAAATTTTCTACATTGGACAAGCAATGCAGTAGCCCCCGAGAAACTGGTCGGGTGGCAACACCAGATCAGGGGATCGATGTGCCCCTTTAATATTTTTAAATAATAAGCCCGAAGCCCAGTAGCCCCCGAGCCTTAATGCGGGCACGGGTGGCCGAATTAAGGATCAATATCCATAGTAAAATCACAAATTATGTGTAATGACTCTATGTATCCAAGTACTTTACATCATTAATGCTCGGATCCGCATTGTACAAAACTTTGTTGACCGACCATCGGCTTCCACCTCCTTGGCCAGTAGCCGAGGAGTGTTTGTCCTACTTTATAAAGCCTTTATGAGGGCAAATATTTACGACAAACAAGGCAATCTGGCCACACGGTTTTATAAACAAAGGTACGCAGAGAGATATGTTATATTACTGTTTAACAGAAGAAATGTATTCCAAAGAAAATAGTCCCGCTGTTGGTTCCTTTCTTTGGGATGTCATGCTAAGCATGATCATGAAACCTCAGCTCCAATGTATGAGCAAAATATCGAGGATTTAGTTTGGGAGGCCAATTAATAGCCCCCGGTAGTGTTTGGCGACAGTCGAGGTCAAGCCGTAAACACTTCGGCCAATGTTATGAATGGCCCGTCATAGTCATCGGATCGCTGACCAGTTTTGTAACATCCCAAAATTCTAAATTTTGGAATGTTATAATAAATAGATAGATTTGACTGATTGTTTGATTAATTGTCTGAAAGTGAGTGAATTCGAAACTTTTGAAAGTTAAATGAGAGGGAATAAAAGGACTTTCCCAAACTTTCATATTTGCTTTCTGATCTTCATGAATTCAAATTCTTTTCAAACACAAAACCCTGGAGAGAAGATGACATGAATTCTTCCATTTATTTAAATGACAAGGGGGTGTTGAAAATATTTGAATTTCATTTGGAAAATATTTCCAATTCAGAAACTTTATGCAACTCAATGATTTTCACGAGAGAAGATAAAATGACTTCTTCAAATTATATGAAATATGAGTTGGGAGTTTCAAAGGATCAATTTCAAGTCCTTTTGGAATTAAATTTTCAATTTGGATTTATTTGAGTTTTATTCAAATTATTTTTCTCCAAAAAATAAAATATATGGAAATTAGGGTAACATGATTCCCTACATTAGAAAATTGGAGAAAAATTTATTTGAAATCATTTTGGTATTTTTAAAATGATTTTTACTGGATTTTATTAGAGCAGAAGCACTCTTTGAATTATTTGAATTTTTCTGGATTTTATTTGACTTTATAAAAATGTCCATGTCGTAGAAAATAATTTTCTGAAAATTTTGATATATTATATGTCTATATAAAATTTTCTTTTATTTTTTATGATTATGTTTATCTGGAAATTGTTTAAAAAAATTACTCCCCGCCGCCGACTGGGCCGGCCCAGCACCCAGCCAGGCCAAGGCCCAGCCCCGCGCCGCCTCGCCCGTCGTCCCCGACCGGGACTCCTCCCGTAGTCCGGCACCGCGCCGCCACCGCCGCCTCCTTAGCCCCTCGCCCAAGCCGCCCTCTCCTCCCCTCCCCTATAAAGCCGCCGCCGCCGCCCCGGCTTCTCTCTCTCTGTCGCGCCGCGCCGCCCCTCCCGCATCTCGCCGCTGCCTGCGTCGCCTCTCGCCACCGACGCCGCATGCGCCGCCGCCGCTCACCACCGCCCGCTGCTGCTGCCCGCGCCGCACTCCGCCCCGCCGTTCGCAGCGCCGCCCC
>NC_041388.1:353479487-353486597 GCF_002162155.2 Triticum dicoccoides | reverse complement strand
AGCGCCGCCCCGCGCCGCATCGCCCCGCGCCTCGCCCTGCCTCGCCGGAGAGCCGCCGTTGCCGATCTGCCGCCGCCGCCGACCACTGCCGGTTTTCGGTGAAAAACCGGTCGAACCGGTAAGAACCGCCCGGTCCGGTTTTTCTTTAGGTTTTCGTTTTAGTAGACGGTTTTTCTTTTAAACGCCGATTAGTATATTTAGAGAACGCTCGCTGGTTTAGCCTCTGGAGCGAACGAGTTCATAGTTTAGGGTTCGGGAGTAAACGTTCGTAAATTAGTATTTTTCTTTTTCTGTTATTTCCGGCCAGGGACCTATATGTGAGGATTTTCCCTACAGTTTAGTCCTTGATTTTCAAACGACTATAACTTTTTACTCGTTAGTCCAAATCCAACGAAGCCAACGCCCACTTCGTCGTTATGATCCCCTCTATCTGGATAAACAACTTAAACATGTTTTTGAAAAGTTTAAAATTTTGAATTAGAGCAGATTTGAATTCAAACTTCGTTTGATCATAACTTGAGTTTTGTAGCTCCGTTTGAGTTGATTCTTTTTGCAAATTGAAGCTCTTGACCTAAACATTCTAATAAGGCCAAATTCACATAATTTTGGTACTGTTAGAAATTGTTTTATGTTGCAAGAGTTATTTGCTTGGTTTCGATGTTTTCCGAATTGTTTTCTTCGTTCTTTTCTGATCTTTTGAGTGATTGCTTATGTGTGGTTACTATTGTTTGCTTACGATAGATTGACCGGAGTGTGACGAGTAGATCTATCAAGAGTTTTGAGTGCGAATCATCTTCATCAACATTGCAGGCAAGTTCACACTTTGATCATACCTTTTCTACAACCCAGTTTTATTGCATTAGATCAATCCTCACACATTGCATGATTAGGATCTAATTAAATTGTGGGATGGGAAGTAGATGAGGTAGTACCTATCACCTGTATTATTATGAAACCTTTGGGAGTTACTTCTACATTTGCTTATTATGCCATGCTATGCTAGTAGACGTGGATTGGGTGAGTGATATCCATGACAGATGTGAGTTTGTTAATTTTAAATGCTTTACTTAAGGTGGCAACTTAAATACACATCTGGGTGGATTGAGGCTCCTGATGTCTATCGGGACTTGCCTGTTTTTATTTCGGACCGCCACCCAGGCTCAAAGGGATCATAAGATCATTCATGCTAGTAACTTCCGTGTGCAGCCACAAGCCATTATGGGCTCTGGCATAGTTGATTAAGTTGTGCGAACTCTTACGGGTAGACTAGTAGATGTAGGGGAAAGTAGGTGTACCGGTCTACCCACATGTAAGGTGCTAGCGCTTCTGAAAGACTGTGTCTCGGTCATCCGTTTCTCAAACACCATGTAGTGCGAGAAATCCAACGGAGGCCATCGAGTCTTGTGGGGAAAAGTGCGCAAACCTCTGCAGAGTGTATAAACTAATCATGATTAGCCGTGTCCCCGGTCATGGACATCTTGAGTATCTAGTTCTTGGATTATCCTGTTGATCTCATCACGTTACTTTAAATGAATATTGTTGGGTTTAATGATGTTACTTAATTGGGATTGAGAATGCTGTCAACCATTCTCAATGTTCAACAACCACCATGATAGTAATTAAATTTATTCCTTTGCAGTAGGGAAAAATTGGCTTTACGCAAAAACCTTATAACCATAGAGCTTTTCCACCAGCCATATATGCATATAGTGATAGCCATTGTTCATCATTTTCTCTATGGTGTGAATTTGCCAGTACATCCAATGTACTGACCCGTTTCGGGCTACAACGTCTCATGTTGCAGGATTATCTTACGACGAGTAAGTGATACGTTAGGGTTACGATTTATACACTCAACTTTGCCGTTGGTGTTGATGGGAATCCACAACCTTGTTGCTTCCGCTATATGGATTGAGGTAATAGTATTTACGTTACTTTATACATGTGATTTACCTCTGTTATAAATCCTTCGAGTACTGTGTGTGTCAGCATACCGATCCAGGGATGACACTTAAGCACAGAGACTTGATCCATTCGGGTCAGGTTGCTACAAGAAGGTATCAGAGCACATGTTGACTGTAGGACGTGACCCTAGAAACTGGCAAGCCCATAGCAAAGATTTTTCTCTACAACTTTCCCTTTCAAAAAGATCTTTTACCTCTCTTCTCTTCTGAGCTTATTCAAAAATTCCTTTTTAGTGAGACCATATCCCTTTTCCCTTTTTGACCACTCGAGGATTCCACTGATGAGACCACTCCAAGAAGTACAAGATATCGGACAACTAAAGCCACTTCGGAATGAAGAGTATTTTCCGTGCATCTAAAAAATGGAAACTACAACGGTTGAGGACCGAAGACAAGTAGAATTTGAAGGCTCTAAAGAATCCCCAGATTTGTATGACCTAGGAAGGCTACCCTGATGGAACTTAATAGATTATGGAAGTTGTCAATACCCGAGATCAAGGTGTATGGGAGAAAGACCGGAACATGGAGAATTGAGAACTCAAAGTTTTGTCAAGAAAACCCTAAGGTAGGAGATATCAACTATGGAAGATAGCTCATGGCAATGACAAGGGCAGAAACACGGTTATCCGTGATGTCATCGCCACTGATACTATGGTCACCGAGCTGAGCTAAGCATGCATTTCTTCGGAAGGATTGGATGGTAGAAGGTTGATGGAGCACCTAACAGTAAGATGAAGTTTTAACCTTAGCTGGTGTATCGCCAGAATCTGGAGTAGTACATCAAGAATTTTAAGATGGAGCTCCAGGAAGCCGTATTTTGACAGGGAAGCATTTCGTGAAGAATTTAGGTGCAAGAAGCTGAAGTAGCCAAGCTGGAGGAGCAAAACCTCTAGATACCGGAGATTCGTCAGGAACTGAAGGACAGTCTGATCATGGTTCATGCCAAGGATGTTGAAACCCGGAAGTTTGGAATGCAACTCCAGAAATATTAAGGGACCACACGATAGACTTTGCGACAACAAAGATGAGCTGGCAAAAAGGACTTGAGAAAGACAAGTATGACCGGAAGAAGCCATTGGAGACATAAACAAGGCTTGAAGAGTTTGGAGACGTTGAATATTTATTGACCTTAGAAGACCAAACCCCTGTTATATACCTACGTTAGATGCGACGTTTGTGAGCTGTCATTTGTTTGATGTTTTTCGACAGCCACAACAAAAATCTGTCTTTTCAAAACTGTTGTTTGCATTGTGTGTATCCCTGTCTATCTCTCTTATCCCACCTCAAACCCATGGACCCAATAGAGGATGAATGAAGATGAGCTTGTATTTTCTGGACCGATGAGTCAATTGGAGACAGACCGATGGATACAGAACATGGAGGATCATATGGAGAACAACCCTATAGTCGGAAAGGATATGGCCCAGCATGCTCTTCAATGCTTTGAAAGAGGTGCTGCTACTTGGTGGAGGATGTACCAAACCATCAATGGATGGCAAGGAGTAACCACTTGGAAAGAATTTAAGTTGACTTTGCTAAAGTCTCAGTTTGTGTCCCAGAAATTGAAGCCTTATGGAAAGGATATGAAGAAAACTTGTGCATGCAAGCTTTGTGGAGAAATAGGACACACCCATAAAGAACACAAGGATGAATGCCCGAATTGTGAAGAAAGTCACCCAGTTGAAGAATGCCCAACTAGGCAGATTACTTGTTTCTTGTGTGAAGATACTACCCACTATCCTACTCAGTGTCACATTTACCCCATGGTACAACGAACCATCCAGCAGAAGAAAGAAGAAATGAAAGGAGCCCTTATGGAAAGTTTAGAAGAACATGTGATGAAGGAAGATGTGGAGGACACACCCAAAGAAGAGCCAATTAAACCCTGCACCAAGTCATGCTATTCATGTGGAGAAGAAGGACACATCTCCCAGAATTGTTTGAATGGAGATCTAGTAGAATTCCCGACAGAGGAAGTAGAATATGACCCAGAGAAATAGAAGCCATGATTGGCATGGTAAGGTCCAGGAAGAGAAGCATATTGGATTCCAGGAAGGATCTGAGTCATATCACATGTTATAGGTGCAAGGAGTCAAGGCACTACCTTAGCAGTTGCCCAAAAAGGAAACCTCGATACTTGTCAGAAGTAATATGTTTCTGTTGTAATGAAGCAGGGCACTTTGCCAGAGAATGCCCCAAGGAGAAGGAAACCTGTGCTAGGAAGTTGAGTTTGCAATAGAAGTAATGGAGTAGTAGAAGTGAGAACATTTTCTTGAGGTGTTGAGTTGAGACCTGTAATGGAAAAGCGAGAGATTGTAATCACTTGAGAATGAATAAAGTTAGCATCGTTGGTACTGATATGGATTTTATGAGTTGTTACACTATGAAGGAGAATTTTGGCCATTCTGAGGATAAGAGAAATATGGTCTATGGAAGATTTGTGCATTTTAAGGGTGGTAGTACCCTGTAATGGATTTCGGACAAAATAAATACGAGTTTTGTCTCAATATGTGTGACGCCCCAAGAGTATGTAGGATGAAGTTGGAGACCGTCAGTTGTTTGGACCAAATGTGATCAAGGAGTCAGAAGAGAATGTTAAGTTGATTTGAGATAGACTGAAAGTAGCTCAGTCTAGGTAGAAGAGTTATGCAGACTTAAAAACTCAAGGAGGTAGTCTGTGAAATTGGAGACAGAGCATGTCTTCGCGTGATCCCTCTGCGAGGAGTTAAACGAATTGGAGTTAAGGGAAAATTAGCCCCGAGATTTGTAGGACCGTACCGAGTTTTGGAGCATATGGGAGAAGTGGCCAACAAGTTGGAGTCACCCGAAGGACTTTCAGGAGTTCGTGATGTGTTTCACATTTCCCAGTTGAAGAAGTGTCGTGCAGAGATGGCCAATATTCCCATGTAAGGACGCTTGACCCTGGAAAGGATAATGATGTTCCACAAAGTGGAATATGGACTTCATAAGTATAAGTTTTTATCCCGGTATGAGGGATATCCCACGGGGATGAATAGATAAATTACTATTGGATATAAAGGAGGTATGATGTTGGAAATATGGATCAATGGAAACTCCATGATGAGTCTGAGTAAACATGTCCTAGTTTGGTGCCAATAGAAGGAAGGAAGACAGTACAATTGGATGGATTTAAGTATACTAGGAAAACTGGAAGTTGGATGTTGGATTAGAGATCCGCTGCCCCGATGATAAGTTCAAGGACTACAAGTGATGAGATGGGCCATAACTCACAGGCCCCAGGACCTTCCAAGAAGCAAGCACATTCTTGCTGAAGGAAAAACCCTGGAAGTGGATATACCTTTGTCGACAGACGATTTTATAGGAGTTTACGCAAAACCTGAGAGTTGTGACGGAACGATAGATGTTTGTTTGGCTTGCAGAATCAATGGATTATTCCGAACTTGGTTCGTCGACGAGAGAAATTCTGCAATGCTTGTGAGGATGACCGAGTGTTAGAATGCGAGATTCGCTAAACTATATACAAGGTAATGATTTGGGTGCGGGATGGATTGATCACCATACCGACTTACTCTTATTATTCGCCTTGCTATATGGGATGGTAAATGTGAGTGATTTACCTATAGTGGAGAGACGACGATCAAAACCTTGTTTAAACCCTAGAATGGTATAAGAATTTTTCCCTTGTACACGGCAGCTTTTTGCCAACCGTAGGTTATACGGTGAGGATCACCCAGACCCATTTCCTGCAGGAGAAACCACAAATTGTTGACCACCATGAGATATCGATAGTGGTTTAGTTTTCGCGCCAGACCCGTCAGCTAAGAAGACCCAATCTCGAAATAACCTTACCAAGAGGAAAGGACAGAAGAAATGAGGAAAAGGTTATGCCACTACTGGAAGAGCCCAGAGAAGGAATTTGCCGAGAATCTGAGAAGACCGACCCTGTCAAGAATAAGGATGGAGTATATGAGTATTGATGGGACCGTAACCATGTTTCTAAGGGTGGTAGCACCCCAGACCCCTTTGATGATTGATGGAATTTGAGGAGACCCCCAATCCCTAACCTTTTTCTTGCTAGCCTCTCCGAATCTCGAGGACGAGATTCATTTAAGGGTGGTAGGTTTGTAACATCCCAAAATTCTAAATTTTGGAATGTTATAATAAATAGATAGATTTGACTGATTGTTTGATTGATTGTTTGAAAGTGAGTGAATTCGAAACTTTTGAAAGTTAAATGAGAGGGAATAAAAGGACTTTCCCAAACTTTCATATTTGCTTTCTGATCTCCATGAATTCCAATTCTTTTCAAACACAAAACCCTGGAGAGAAGATGACATGACTTCTTCCATTTATTTAAATGACAAGGGGGTGTTGAAAATATTTGAATTTCATTTGGAAAATATTTCCAATTCAGAAACTTTATGCAACTCAATGATTTTCACGAGAGAAGATAAAATGACTTCTTCAAATTATATGAAATATGAGTTGGGAGTTTCAAAGGATCAATTTCAAGTCCTTTTGGAATTAAATTTTCAATTTGGATTTATTTGAGTTTTATTCAAATTATTTTTCTCCAAAAAATAAAATATATGGAAATTAGGGTAACATGATTGCCTACATTAGAAAATTGGAGAAAAATTTATTTGAAATCATTTTGGTATTTTTAAAATGATTTTTACTGGATTTTATTAGAGCAGAAGCACTCTTTGAATTATTTGAATTTTTTTGGATTTTATTTGACTTTATAAAAATGTCCATGTCGTAGAAAATAATTTTCTGAAAATTATGATATATTATATGTCTATATAAAATTTTCTTTTATTTTTTATGATTATGTTTATCTGGAAATTGTTTTAAAAAAATTACTCCCCGCCGCCGACTGGGCCGGCCCAGCACCCAGCCAGGCCAAGGCCCAGCCCGGCGCCGCCTCGCCCGTCGTCCCCGACTGGGACTCCTCCCGGAGTCCGGCACCGGGCCGCCACCGCCGCCTCCTTGGCCCCCCGCCCAAGCCGCCCTCTCCTCCCCTCCCCTATAAAGCCGTCGCCGCCGCCCCGGCTTCTCTCTCTCTGCCGCGCCGCGCCGCCCCTCCCGCATCTCGCTGCTGCCTGCATCGCCTCTCGCCGCCTCTCGCCGCCGACACCGCATGCGCCGCCGCCGCTCGCCG
>NC_041388.1:353408211-353478817 GCF_002162155.2 Triticum dicoccoides | reverse complement strand
TCGTTCGCAGCGCCGCCCCGCGCCGCATCGCCCCGCGCCTCGCCCTGCCTCGCCGGAGAGCCGCCGTCGCCGATCTGCCGCTGCCGCCGACCACTGCCGGTTTTCGGTGAAAAACCGGTCGAACCGGTAAGAACCGCCCGGTCCGGTTTTTCTTTAGGTTTTCGTTTTAGTAGACGGTTTTTCTTTTAAAACCCCGATTAGTATATTTAGAGAACGCTCGCTGGTTTAGCCTCTGGAGCGAACGAGTTCATAGTTTAGGGTTCGGGAGTAAACGTTCGTAAATTAGTATTTTTCTTTTTCTGTTATTTCCGGCCAGGGACCTATATGTGAGGATTTTCCCTACAGTTTAGTCCCTGATCTTCAAACGACTATAATTTTTTACTCGTTAGTCCAAATCCAACAAAACCAACGCCCACTTCTTCGTTATGATCCCCTCTATCCGAATAAACAACTTAAACATGTTTTTGAAAAGTTTAAAAATTTGAATTAGAGCAGATTTGAATTCAAACTTCGTTTGATCATAACTTGAGTTTCGTAGCTCCGTTTGAGTTGATTCTTTTTGCAAATCAAAGCTCTTGACCTAAACATTCTAATAAGGCCAAATTCACATAACTTTGGTACTGTTAGAAATTGTTTTATGTTGCAAGAGTTATTTGCTTGGTTTCGATGTTTTCCGAATTGTTTTCTTCGTTCTTTCTGATCTTTTGAGTGATTGCTTATGTGTGGTTACTATTGTTTGCTTACGATAGATTGACCGGAGTGTGACGAGTAGATCTATCAAGAGTTTTGAGTGCGAATCATCTTCATCAACATTGCAGGCAAGTTCACACTTTGATCATACCTTTTCTACAACCCAGTTTTATTGCGTTAGATCAATCCTCACACATTGCATGATTAGGATCTAATTAAATTGTGGGATGGGAAGTAGATGAGGTAGTACCTATCACCTGTATTATTATGAAACCTTTGGGAGTTACTTCTACGTTTGCTTATTATGCCATGCTATGCTAGTAGACGTGGATTGGGTGAGTGATATCCATGACAGATGTGAGTTTGTTAATTTTAAATGGTTTACTTAAGGTGGAAACTTAAATACACATCTGGGTGGATTGAGGCACCTGATGTCTATCGGGACTTGCCTGTTTTTATTTCGGACCGCCACCCAGGCTCAAAGGGATCATAAGATCATTCATGCTAGTAACTTCCGTGTGCAGCCACAAGCCATTATGGGCTCTGGCATAGTTGATTAAGTTGTGCGAACTCTTACGGGTAGACTAGCAGATATAGGGGAAAGTAGGTGTACCGGTCTACCCACATGTAAGGTGCTAGCCTTCTGAAAGACTGTGTCTCGGTCATCCGTTTCTCAAACACCATGTAGTGCGAGAAATCCAACGGAGGCGATCGAGTCTTGTGGGGAAAAGTGCGCAAACCTCTGCAGAGTGTATAAACTAATCATGATTAGTCGTGTCCCCGGTCATGGACATCTTGAGTATCTAGTTCTTGGATTATCCTGTTGATCTCATCACGTTACTTTAAATGAATATTGTTGGGTTTAATGATGTTACTTAATTGGGATTGAGAATGCTGTCAACCATTCTCAATGTTCAACAACCACCATGATAGTAATGAAATTTATTCCTTTGCAGTAGGGAAAATTGGCTTTACGCAAAAACCTTATAGCCATAGAGCTTTTCCACCAGCCATATATGCATATAGTGATAGCCATTGTTCATCATTTTCTCTATGGTGTGAATTTGCCAGTACATTCAATGTACTGACCCGTTTCGGGCTGCAACGTCTCATGTTGCAGGATTATCTTATGACGAGTAAGTGATACGTTAGGGTTACGATTTCTACACTCAACTTTGTCATTGGTGTTGATGGGAATCCACACCCTTGTTGCTTCCGCTATATGGATTGAGGTAATAGTATTTACATTACTTTATACATGTGATTTACCTCTGTTATAAATCCTTCGAGTACTGTGTGTGTCAGCATACCGATCCAAGGATGACACTTAAGCACACAGGCTTGATCCATTCGGGTCAGGTCGCTACAAGTTTACGCTTATTGTGACAGTTAGTTTTCGGCTTTCTCCACTAAGGTGCTTAACCATGTGAGCTGGAAGCACAATCGCAGTGGTTCTCCCTTTGCACGCCTAGCCGAACAAAACGGAACGTACGAAGCAAGTGCAGGAGCCGGGCAACCCAACTATTGACCGAAGACACAATTCGAAACCGATGCATATATAGCAATATCTGAGAATGTTTTTGCCGAATCCCTAAAGGTGTCCGGCGTTGCACTGCGAGACTAATGCTGGAAAAGCATAAATAGTTTAAAAGTGCCAAAAAGCTTGGAAAACCAAGAAATGTCAGTAAAAACATGACGTCCGAACACTATCAAGTGTTCGGTGCCAATCCGAAAGTTGGTCTTAGAAAAAAGAAGTGCTTCTGTCGTGCTTTAACATGATACATCCTATCTCAAGACTTCGAGCGGGTCAGCCTACGGCTTCAACCTCCTATCCCGAGGGCGGAGTACTTCTCATCAGGCCAGTTTAGCAAACTAAACTCTAGCGGCTTTGAGAGAGAAATTAGGCTCCCCGACTAGTGACCGCACACTCGTGTCGAAAAAAGGAGTGATAAATAATAATAAAACTTTGCAACGGCTAAGAAGAAGAACACTTATTATAAAACGGCTCAAATAAACTTAAGAGCCCCCCAGTGACTTGGGTAGAAGAATGATTGCATGTACCGAAGTACTTATATCATACCTATGTTCAACCGAACTTTAAACGCGTCTTAACCGACCGTCAGCTTCTCCCTCTTCAGTCAAGGACCGAAAAGTGTTATGTACTCCATCGGTTGAGAATATCGACGGTGTTTCCAATAACCAGGCAATCAGGCCATAAGGCTGTAACATACAAAGCGCGCTCAGGGAACTTATGCTATATTACCGTGAAGTGTAAGAAGCATCTTCAAAGAAAATAGTACCCCCACCGATACCTTTCTTCGGTGCTCATTGTTATTATGAGACTTGTGCAATAGATTTTTTGTACTCATGAGTTCCGTTGTGTGCCGACCATCATTGAATAACTATAAGAGCGCTAGCTTTCGGCTTCACCCAGTCTGAGGTCCGGCTCGAGCGACCCGATCGTGACAATCGCAGAGGTGCTCCCTTTACTCCCTAGCCGAACAATCGAGAACGTAGGGGTAAACACAGGAGCGAGGCAACCCAGCTTGCAAATCGCTTAAGTCAATATGGTGCATATTGTGGCATAATACACGAACAAGGAACGAAGCCGTACAAGTATAATCATATGCAAAAGGAAAAGCTTCATAAATGAAGCCCCCAAGTGAATTGGGTCCTTGAATTTGTGTGTCACAAATAAAGTTTGGACAAGGAAATTTTTTACAAGCAACATTTTTCCAAAAAAGTATAATGCTTGGTCCAACCGAACACAAGTTAGAAATTAAAGCTTTAAGCATGAAAGCGACTTAGCTGGTTAATATGTTCGGTATTGATGACGCGGTCCGAGCTTGATGCGGGGCAAGGTTCCATCCCCCAAGCTGGTCCTGAGGTGGCGGAGCGGAGAGCTCGACACACCGAAGTGGTGACATAGCACGGTCAATGCAAACCGGCAGAGTGACGCCGAAGTCCCCGGATCATTTTCCTGTGCACAAAAAATAGTGCAAACCGGAGATAATAGTAATAATAATAATAATAATAATAATAAATCATTGCATAATCATTAATTTATGCAAAGTGAGTAATAAAAGAAATATGGCCTGGCGCCGAAGTCAATATCAATGCAGGGCGTCGGCGTGATGCGGTAAGGGCGTGGTAAAGTCTGAATTCATAGGTCGGTCCGAGTTCCGGATGTGGCATTCGCCGGACTATGTACGGAGACTGACCGGACCACCATGTGACCGTCGTTAATGCGGCCACCATTTGATAGACCTGTGTACATATGATGGATAAACCAGAGTAATAATTCCTTGGGAAAAATTGAACCCAAACAAGCAAAAAATATTGAGGTTAATAGCACCTGGTTTATTTGTTGTAGCCATCCGAAGGAAGGTGATTCCCAAAATTGGGACTCGCTTCGCACACCCATTGCCTGATGGGCGATAAAACGATGGCATGGCAATGCTGGTAAAGGTTGACTCGCTGAGGCAAAGCCCTCGGCCCAGCTAACGTGACGGAGCTGGTCGGCTAGTGACGCCGAAGTGTCCGGAGTAGGTTGATGAAGAGATGGCGAAGCCCCCGGTCCAGCCGAGATGTTGAAGTAGGTCGGCGTGATGGACACCAGCTTGAAGAAGCAATAGTGCGGCCATGCCGATGCAGGTCGTAATGTGGTCGATGCCGGCTTGATGAAGCGACCGTGCGGCGATGCCGGTATGCCCGCTCCGTGTAATCCGTGGGGCGGCGATGTTGGTGATGATTTATCCTTCGCGATGCCGGACTCTTGTTCGGCTTGCCGAAATGATGATCCGAAGAAGTTGAGCTCGGCTCAACAAAGTGACGCCGTGTCTAGCATAGGTCGGCAGCCGTGGAGTGATATTGCCGGACTGGTTTGACACCAGCATGATGTTGAAGATCATGTTCAAAAAATCTTAAAGTTAGTGGGATGTGTTCGGAAACAAAACACAATACCCCATACAAAACATCCTTCAAAAGGGATGTCTGAAATCCCGTTCATAAAAAAAGATGAACTCGGGTCGGATTCGTTTTCGCGCAGAAAACAGATCCAAAAAGTGATGCACTAATCGGAAGGTTCCCGGAGTTTGGACGGTCGGATCAAGCTGAAATTTTGAGAGGTGGTAGATATAGGAATTCCGCAGCCAATCAACGGTTGGATCTTCCAAAGGACGTCCGAGCTAGAAGATGGACACCACGCCCTAAACTCATCCAAATTCCCGTCCAGATTTGACAGGGCTCCGGTATATCGCGGATTGCCAGAGATTTCTCCATCGGAACTCGACGAAATTTTCCAGGGTTGTTGTAGATCCAATTCCGCACAATTCCACCGAAGAAATCATTAAAACGACACTCGAGGGGGCGGTGGCGGCGGATACAAGTTCGTTGTCCAGAAAAACAGCACGGTCGCCCGAGGGCAATGTTGACGTTGAGCCCGCGGGATCCCTGGATGATTCCTCCATGATCTTGATAGAGATCAGAGTTGACGTTGATGAAGGCCCTCATCCGAACATGACGATCGGAGATAGGGCGCCGTCCTTGGTAGAACCAAGGTGACTAGTCGAGCTGGTGACGAAGATGCCGAAGTCGCAGTTGATCTGCAGGCGAGCCATCGATCCTTTTGTCGATCACATAGCGGAACCCTCAATGAAAGCACCAATGTCGGTGTCAAAACCGGCGGATCTCGGGTAGGGGGTCCCGAACTGTGCGTCAAGGCCGGATGGTAACAGGAGACGAGGGACACAATGTTTTTACCCAGGTTCGGGCCCTCTCGATGGAGGTAATACCCTACTCCTGCTTGATTAATATTGATGATATGGGTAGTACAAGAGTAGATCTACCACGAGATCAAGGAGGCTAAACCCTAGAAGCTAGCCTATGGTATGATTGTTGTGTATATTGTATATCTATCGACTAGCCTGGCCTCGGTTTATATAATGCACCGGAGGCCTAGGATAACACGAGTCCTAGCCGAATACGCCGGTGGGGAGAAGTCCTTGTCTTGATCGCCAAGTCTTGTGGAATCTTCCTTGTATGCGGCAATTGTCCGAATTGGCCCATGAGTATACGACCACGGGGGTCCTCGGCCCAATCTATCAGATCGGGAGATGACGTGTTGAGTACCCCCTAGTCCAGGACACCGTCAGCCACCGTTCATAATTTTTCATACATGTCACTCTTGATTCATTGCAATCCCGGTACACCACCGGAGGCATTCATATAGAGCCATACTTTGTTCTAGTATCGAGTTGTAATCATTGAGTTGTAAATAAATAGAAGTGTGATGATCATCATTAATAGAGCATTGTCCCAAAAAAGGCCCAAAAAAAAGAAAGGCCAAATAAAATAAATAAATAAAAAGGGGCAATCCTACTATCCTTTTACCACACTTGTGCTTCAAAGTAGCACCATGATCTTCACGATAGTGAGTCTCTTATGTTGTCACTTTCATATACTAGTGGGGAATTTTCATTATAGAACTTGGCTTGTATATTCCAACAATGTGCCTCCTCAAGTGCCCTAGGTCTTCGTGAGCAAGCAAGTTGGATGCACACACACTTAGTTCCTTTTGTTGAGCTTTCATACATTTATAGCTCTAGTGCATTCGTTGCATGGCAATCCCTACTTCTTGCATTAACATCAATCGATGGGCATCTCCATAGCTCATTGATTAGCCTCGTTGATGTGAGACTTTCTCCTTTTTGTCTTCTCCACATAACCCCCATCATCATATTCTATTCCACCCATAGTGCTATATCCATGGCTCGCGCTCATGTATTGCGTGAAAGTTTATAGGTTTGAGATTACTAAAGTATGAAACAATTGATTGGCTTGTCATCGGGGTTGTGCATGATGAGAGCATTCTTGTGTGACAAAAATGGAGCATGACTAAACTATATGATTTTATAGGCATGAACTTTCTTTGGCCATGTTATTTTGAGAAGACATAATTGCTTAGTTAGTATGCTTGAAGTATTACTGTTTCTATGTGAATATTAAACTTTTGTCTTGAATCTTATGGATCTGAGTATTCATACCACAATTAAGAAGAATTACATTAAAATTATGCCAAGTAGCACTCCGCTTCAAAAATTCTGTTTTTATCATTTACCTACTCGAGGACGAGCAGGAATTAAGCTTGGGGATGCTTGATACGTCTCCAACGTATCTATATTTTTTGATTTCTCCATGCTATATTATCTTCTATTTTGGATGTTTATGGGCTTTATTATACACTTTTATATCATTTTTGGGAGTAAACTATTAACCCAGAGCTCAGTGCCAGTTTCTGTTTTTTTCCTTGTTTTAGAGTATCACAAAAAAGGAAAATCAAACGGAGTCCAATTGACATGAAACTTCATGGAACTTATTTCTGGAAGGAAAGCAACCCAGGAGACTTGGAGTCCATGTCAAGGAAGCTTCGAGGAAGCCACGAGGTAGGGGGGCGCGCCCACCCCCCTGGGCGCGCCCTCCACCCTTGTGGCCCCCTCGTGGCTCCCCTAACGTACTTCTTCTTCCTATATATATCCATATACCCTAAAACGATCGGGGAGCACAATAGATCGGGAGTTCCGCCGCCAGAAGCCTCCGTAGCCACCGAAAGCCAATCTAGACCCGTTCCGGCACCCTGCCGGAGGGGGAATTCGTCTCCGGTGGCCATCTTCATCATCCCGGTGCTCTCCATGACGAGGAGGGACTAGTTCTCCCTCGGGGCTGAGGGTATGTACCAGCAGCTATGTGTTTGATCTCTCTCTCTCTCTCTCTCTCGTGTTCTTGAAGTGGTACGATCTTGATGTATCGCGAGCTTTGCTATTATAGTTGGATCTTATGATATTTTCTTCCCCCTCTACTCTCTTGTAATGGATTGAGTTTCCCCTTTGAAGTTATCCTATCGGATTGAGTCTTTAAAGATTTGAGAACACTTGATGTATGTCTTGCCGTCCGTATCTGTGGTGACAATGGGATATCACGTGATTCACTTGATGTATGTTTTGGTGATCAACTTGCGGGTTCCACCCATGAACCTGTGCATAGGGGTTGGCACACGTTTTCGTCGTGATTCTCCGGTAGAAACTTTGGGGCACTCTTTGACGTTCTATGTGTTGGTTGAATAGATGAATCTGAGATTGTGTGATGCATATCGTATAATCATAACCACAGATACTTGAGGTGACATTGGAGTATCTAGGTGACATTAGGGTTTTGGTTGATTTGTGTCTTAAGGTGTTATTCTAGTACGAACTCTAGGGCTGTTTGTGACACTTATAGGAATATCCCAACGGATTGATTGGAAAGAATAACTTTGAGGTGGTTTCGTACCCTAACATAATCTCTTCGTTTGTTCTCCACAATTAGTGACTTTGGAGTGACTCTTTGTTGCATGTTGAGGGATAGTTATATGATCCAATTATGTTATTATTGTTGAGAGGACTTGCACTAGTGAAAGTATGAACCCTAGGCCTTGTTTCAAAGCATTGCAATACCATTTACGCTCACTTTTATCATTAGTTACCTTGCTGTTTTTATATTTTTCAGATTACAAAAACCTATATCTACTATCCATATTGCACTTGTATCACCATCTCTTCGCAGAACTAGTGCACCTATACAATCTACCATTGTATTGGGTGTGTTGGGGACACAAGAGACTCTTTGTTATTTGGTTGCAGGGTTGCTTGAGAGAGACCATCTTCATCCTACGCCTCCTACGGATTGACAAACCTTAGGTCATCCACTTGAGGGAAATTTGCTACTGTCCTACAAACCTCTGCACTTGGAGGCCCAACAACGTCTACAAAAAGAAGGTTGTGTAGTATACATCAGCATGCTGGATAGCGGTCGATGTGAGGAGTAATAGTAGTAGATGCAGAATCGTTTCGGTCTACTTGTCACGGACGTGATGCCTATATACATGATCATACCTAGATATTCTCATAACTATGCTCAATTGTATCAATTGCTCGACAGTAATTCATTTACCCACCGTAATACTTATGCTCTTGAGAGAAGCCACTAGTGAAACCTATGGCCCCCGGGTCTATCTTCCATCATATTAATCTTCCAACACTTAGTTATTTCTATTCTTGTTTATTTTACTTTGCATCTTTATTTCTCTTTATCATAAAAATACCAAAAATATTATCTTATCATGTCTATCAGATCTCACTCTCGTAAGTGACCGTGAAGGGATTGACAACCCCTTTATCGCGTTGGTTGCGAGGTTATTATTTGTTTGTGTAGGTGTGTGGGACTTGAGCGTGATCTCCTACTTGATTGATACCTTGGTTCTCAAAAACTGAGGGAAATAGTTACGCTACTTTGCTGCATCACCCTTTCCTCTTCAAGGGAAAAACAACGCAGTGCTCAAGAGGTAGCAACAAGGATTTCTCCCGCCGCTGCCGGGGAGATTCGCGCCAAGTCAAGTCAAGATTTGACTCTTGACAACAAGCCATTTCTGGCGCCGTTGCCAAGTCAAGACATACCAAGTACCCATCACAAACTCTTATCCCTCACATTATATTATTTGCCATTTGCCTCTCATTTTCCTCTCCCCCACTTCACCCTTGCTATTTTATTCACCCTCTCTTTTTTCGTTCCCCTTCTCTTTTTCTATTTGCCTTTTTTTCCTGTTTCTTGTTTGCTTGTGTGTTGGATTGCTTGCTTGTCACGATGGCTCAAGATAATACTAAATTGTGTGACTTTGCCAATACCAACAACAATGATTTTCTTAGCACTCCGATTGCTCCTCTTACCGATGCTGAATCTTGTGAAATTAATGCTGCTTTGTTGAATCTTGTCATGAAAGTTCAATTCGCCGGCCTTCCTAGTGAAGATGCCACTACCCATCTAAACAACTTTGTTGATTTGTGTGATATGCAAAAGAAGAAAGATGTGGATAATCATATTGTTGAACTTAAGCTATTTCCGTTTTCGCTTAGAGATCGTGCTAAAGCTTGGTTTTCGTCTTTGCCTAAAAATAGTATTGATTCATGGAATAAGTGCAAAGATGCTTTTATCTCTAAGTATTTTCCTCCCGCTAAGATCATCTCTCATAGAAACAATATTATGAATTTTAAGCAACATGATCATGAACATGTTGCACAATCTTGGGAGAGGATGAAATTAATAATACGTAATTGCCCTACACATGGTTTGAATCTTTGGATGATTATACAGAATTTTTATGCTGGATTGAATTTTGCTTCTAGAAATCTTTTAGATTAGGCCGCGGGAGGCACTTTTATGGAAATCACTTTAGGAGAAGCTACTAAACTCCTAGATAATATTATGGTTAATTATTCTCAATGGCACACCAACAGATCTACTAATAATAAAGTGCATGCAATTGAAGAGATTAATGTTTTGAGTGGAAAGATGGATGAACTTATGAAATTGTTTGCTAATAAGAGTGTTTCCTCTGATCCTAATGATGTGCCTTTGTGTACCTTGATTGAGAATAATAATGAATCTATGGATGTGAATTTTTTTGGTAGGAACAATTTTGGTAATAACGCGTATAGAGGTAATTTTAACCCTAGGCCGTTTCCTAGTAATTCCTCTAATAATTATGGTAATTACTACAACAATTCCTATGGAAGTTATAATAAGATGCCCTCAAATTTTTAATCTAGTAATAAAGAATTTATTACTTCGCAAAAGAGTTTGAATGCTTTGATTGAAGAAAAAATGCTTAAGTTTGATGAGTTGGCTAGGAATGTTGATAGAATTTCTCTTGATGTTGATTATTTGAAACTTAGATCTATTCCACCTAACCATGATATCAATGAGTCTCTCAAAGCCATGACAATTTCCATTGATGAGTGCAAAGAAAGAACCGCTAGGATGCGTGCTAAGAAAGATTTCTTTGTGAAAGCGTGTTCTTCTAGTTTTCATGATAATAAAGATGAAGATATAAAAGTTATTGATGTGTCTCCTATTAAATCTTTGTTTTGCAATATGAATCTTGATAATGATGGGACTGAAGATGAGCCACCTTTTCCTAGAAGGCATTCCAAAAATTTGGAGTTTTTAGATCTTGATGCAAAAATTGGTAAAAGTGGAATTGAAGAGGTCAAAACTTTAAATATCAAAGAACCCACTATTTTGGATTTTAAGGAATTTTAATTATGATAATTGCTCTTTGATAGATTGTATTTCCTTGTTGCAATCCGTGCTAAATTCTCCTCAAGCTTATAGTCAAAATAAAGGTTTTACTAAACATATCGTTGATGCTTTGATGCAATCTTATGAAGAAAAACTTGAGTTGGAAGTTTCTATCCCTAGAAAAATTTATGACGAGTGGGAACCTAAAATAAAAATTAAAATTAAAGATCATGAGTGCTATGCTTTGTATGATTTGGGTGCTAGTGTTTCCACGATTCCAAAAACTTTGTGTGATTTGCTAGGTTTCCGTGATTTTGATGATTGTTCTTTAAACTTGCACCTTGCGGATTCCACCATTAAGAAACCTATGGGAAGAATTAATGATATTATTATTGTTGAAAATAGGAACTATATGCCCGTAGATTTCATTGTTCTTGATATAGATTGCAATCCTTCATCTCCTATTATTCTTGGTAGACCTTTTCTTAGAATGATTGGTGCAATTATTGATATGAAGGAATGGAATATTAGATTCCAATTTCCATTAAGGAAAGGCATGTAACACTTCCCTAGAAATAAAATTGAATTACCATATGAATCTATTATGAGAGCCACTTATGAATTGCATACCAAAGATGGCAATACCTAGATCTATCCTCACTTTTATGCCTAGCTTGGGGCGTTGAACGATAGCGCTTGTTGGGACGCAACCCAATTTTATTTTTATTACTTGCTTTTTGCTCCTGTTTAGTAATAAATAATTTATCTAGCCTCTGTTTTTGTTGTGTTTTTTTGTGTTTAATTAGTGTTTGTGCCAAGTAGAACCGTTGGGAAGACTTGGGGGAAGTCTTTTTGATCTTGCTGTAAAAATCAGAAACTTTAGCGCTCACGAGAATTGCTGCCATTTTTATTTGGAAAGTGCTATTTAGTTAATTATTTTTTCAGAGGATTAATAGATAAATTCCTCACGTCCAGTGATTTATTTTAGAATTTTTGGGGTTCCAGAAGTTGCGTTAGCTACAGATTACTACAGACTGTTCTGTTTTTGACAGATTCTGTTTTTCGTGTGTTGTTTGCTTATTTTGATGAATCTATGGCTAGAAAAAGAGTTTATAAACCATAGAGAAGTTGGAATACAGTAGGTTTAACACCAATATAAATAAAGAATGAGTTCATTACAGTACCTTGAAGTGGTGTTTTGTTTTCTTTCGCTAACAGAGCTCATGAGATTTTCTATTTTGAGTTTTGTGTTGTGAAGTTTTCAAGTTTTGGGTAAAGATTTGATGGAGTATGGAACAAAGAGTGGAAAGAGCCTAAGCTTGGGGATTCCCAAGGCATCCCAAGGTAAAATTCAAGGACACCAAAAAGCTTAAGCTTGGGGATGCCTTGGAAGGCATCCCCTCTTTCGTCTTCGTCTATCGGTAACTTTACTAGGAGCTATATTTTTATTCACCACATGATATGTGTTTTGCTTGGAGCGTCTTGTATGATTTGAGTCTTTGATTTTTAGTTTACCACAATCATCCTTGCTGTACACACCTTTTGTGAGAGACTGACATGATTTGAAATTTATTAGAATACTTTATGTGCTTCACTTATATCTTTTGAGCTATATAGTTTTTGCTCTAGTGCTTCACCTATATCTTTTAGAGCACGGTGGTGGTTTTATTTTATAGAAATAATTGATCTCTCATGCTTCACTTATATTATTTTTAGAGTCCTTTAGAACAACATGGAAATTTTCTATAATATAAAAACTTTCATAGAAGTGCATTGAATACTATGAGAAGTTTGATACTTGATAATTGTTTTGAGATATGGAGATGGCGATATTAGAGTCATGCTAGTTGAGTAGTTGTGAATTTGAAAAATACTTGTGTTGAAGTTTGTGATTCCCGTAGCATGCATGTATGGTGAACCGTTATGTGATGAAGTCGGAGCATGATTTATTTATTGATTGTCTTCCTTATGAGTGGCGGTCGGGGACGAGCGATGGTCTTTTCCTACCAATCTATCCCCCTAGGAGCATGCGCGTAATACTTTGTTTCGATAACTAATAGAGTTTTGCAATAAGTATGTGACTTCTTTATGACTTATGTTGAGTCCATGGATTATACGCACTCTCACTCTTCCACCATTGCTAGCCTCTCTAGTATCGCGCAACTTTCGCCGGTACCATAAACCCACCATATACCTTCCTCAAAACAGCCACCATACCTACCTATCATGGCATTTCCATAGCCATTCCGAGATATATTGCCATGCAACTTTCCACCGTTCCATTATCATGACACACTTCATCATTGCCATATTGCTTGCATGATCATGTAGTTGACATTGTATTTGTGACAAAGCCACCGTTCAAAATTCTTCATACATGTCACTCATGCATCATTGCACATCCCGGTACACCGCCGGAGGCACTCACATAGAGTCACATTTTGTTCTTAGTATTGAGTTGTAATTCTTGAGTTGTAAGTAAATAAAGTGTGATGATCATCATTATTAGAGCATTATCCCAAGTGAGGAAAGTATGATGGAGACTATGATTCCCCCACAAGTCGGGATGAGACTCCAGATGAAAAAAGAGAAAGGCCATAAAAAAGAGAAGGCCCAAAAAAGAGAGAGAAAAGAGAGAAGGGACAATGCTACTACCCTTTTTCCACACTTGTGCTTTAAAGTAGCACCATGTTCTTCATATAGAGAGTCTCTTGAGTTATCACTTTCATATACTAGTGGGAATTTTTCATTATAGAACTTGGCTTGTATATTCCATTGATGGGCTTCCTCAAAATGCCCTAGGTCTTCATGAGCAAGCAAGTTGTATGCACACCCACTTAGTTTCTTTTGTTGAGCTTTCATATACTTATAGCTCTAGTGCATCCATTGCATGGCAATCCCTACTCATTCACATTGATATCTATTGATGGACATCTCCATAGCCCGTTGATACGCCTAGTTGATGTGAGACAATCTTCTCCTTTTTTTGTCTTCTCCACAACCACCATTCTACTCCACATATAGTGCTATGTCCATGTCTCACGCTCATATATTGCGTGAAGATAGAAAAAGTTTGAGAACATCAAAAGTATGAAACAATTGCTTGGCTTGTCATCGGGGTTGTGCATGATTTAAATATTTTATGTGGTGAAGATAGAACATAGCCAAACTAAATGATTTTGTAGGGATAACTTTCTTTGGCCATGTTATTTTGAGAAGACATGATTGCTTAGTTAGTATGCTTGAAGTATTATTATTTTTATGTCAATATTAAAATTTTATCTTGAATCTTTCGGATCTGAACATTCATGCCACAATAAAGAAAAAATTACATTGAGAAATATGTTAGAAAGCATTCCACATCAAAAATTCTTCTTTTATCATTTACCTACTCGAGGACGAGCAGGAATTAAGCTTGGGGATGCTTGATACGTCTCCAACGTATCTATAATTTTTTATTGCTCCATGCTATTATATTATCTATTTTGGATGTCAATGGGCTTTATTTTACACTTTTATATCATTTTTGGGACTAACCTACTAACCAGAGGCCCAACCCAAATTGTTGTTTTTTGCCTATTTTAGGGTTTCGCCGAAAAGGAATATCAAACGGAGTCCAAACGGAATGAAACCTTCGGGAATGTGATTTTCCCAACAAACGTGATCCAGGAGACTTGGAGTGGGCATCAAGAAACAAACGAGGAAGCCACGAGGCAGGGGGCGCGCCTACCCCCAGGGCATGCTCTCCACCCTCGTGGGCCCCTCGTTGCTCCACCGATGTACTTCTTCCTCCTATATATATCCACATACCCCTCAAACATCTAGGAGCACCACGAAAACCTAATTCCACCGCTGCACCCTTTTGTACCCGAGAGATCCCATCTCGGGGCCTTTTCCGGAGCTCCGCCGGAGGGGGCATTGATCACGGAGGGCCTCTACATCAACTCCACGGCCTCTCCGGTGATGTGTGAGTAGTTTACTTCAGACCTACGGGTCCATAGTTATTAGCTAGATGGCTTCTTCTCTCTCTTTGGATCTCAATACAAAGTTCTCCTCGATCTTCTTGGAGATCTATTCGATGTAATCTTCTTTTGTGGTGTGTTTGTCGAGATCCAATGAATTGTGGGTTTATGATCAAGTTTATCTATGAACAATATTTGAATCTCCTCTGAATTCTTTTATGTATGATTGGTTTATCTTTGCAAGTCTCTTCGAATTATCAGTTTGGTTTGGCCTACTAGATTGATCTTTCTTGCAATGGGAGAAGTGCTTAGCTTTGGGTTCAATCTTGCGGTGCTCGATCCCAGTGACGGAAAGGGAAACAACACATATTGTATTGTTGCCATTGAGGATAAAAAGATGGGGTTTATATCATATTGCATGAGTTTATCCCTCTACATCATGTCATCTTCTTTAAAGCATTACTCTGTTCTTATGAACTTAATACTCTATATGAGTGCTGGATAGCGGTCGATGTGTGGAGTAATAGTACTAGATGCAGAATCATTTCGGTCTACTTGTCACAGACGTGATGCATATATACATGATCATACCTAGATATTCTCATAACTATGCTTAATTCTATCAATTGCTCGACAGTAATTCGTTTACCCACCGTAATACTTATGCTCTTGAGAGAAGCCACTAGTGAAACCAATGGCCCCCGGGTCTATCTTCCATCATATTAATCTTCCAAAACTTAGTTATTTCTATTGCCATTTATTTTACTTTGCATCTTTATTTCTCTTTATCATAAAAATACCAAAAATATTATCTTATCATATCTATCAGATCTCACTCTCGTAAGTGACCGTGAAGGGATTGACAACCCCTTTATTGCGTTGGTTGCGAGGTTCTTATTTGTTTGTGTAGGTGCGTGGGACTTGAGCGTGATCTCCTACTGGATTGATACCTTGGTTCTCAAAAACTTAGGGAAATACTGACGCTACTTTGCTGCATCACCCTTTCCTCTTCAAGGGAAAACCAACACAGTGCTCAAGAGGTAGCAGACGCGACCCGCTATCCATCATGTTCGGATCCAGCGAATTCACCGAAGATGAGGATTGTTGGGGGAGGACGCGAGCCGGCCCGCGGCACGCAATTCAGCATATTAAAATCACAAGGCGGAAAACCGGATAAATATATAAGTACAAGTGCCTTTGGGGTACTTACGATCCGACCACGGGCTTCGGCCTGGGGCGCCATTCATCGGCGTCCGATTCGGAGTCATCCGTGAGGGAGATTCTCCATTTCTTGGACGCCTCCACCTCTAGATCCGTGGAAGCCCCCTTTTCTTATTTCCCCCCTTAAGGGGAGACTTACTCTCTTCCTCCTCCCCTTTGTCTTCGTCAGGGGAGGAGTGTGTCTCGGTCTCTTCGGACACTATGTCTGAAGCACCTTTACGGCGGAGGCCACTTTTGGGCTCCTTGCCCTTCTTCTTGGCCCGCTTTTTCCAGCGCCTGATATGGCGCCAGAACCAGCATCCTCGTTAACAGAGGGATGGCTAGTTCTTCGGGTAGCGGAGACGGACAGTGAATCCGCTCCACCTTATTCGTCCAGCCCAGTGGGAAGAATGGAAAGCTTAGTATGGCCTTCGGATTTATAAATAGTAAATTTATCATAAAAACTTACGGGAAATGATGCGTGAGTGCCGTCGAGGCTGCGATCCTCGGTCATTTCTAGCCACGTCTTTTGGGTATTGAATAGCAGCTTCCACATGTCTTCGTGCTTCGTGCTGAAGAATCGCTGCAGGGTCCGGGGACCGGCCCGGTCGAACTCCCACATGTGCTGAGTCCGGTCTTGGGAGGGGAGAATCCGGCGAAAGAGCATTACTTGGATTACGCTGGCAAGACTGGTATTTGTGTCTACCATACTCTTGATGCGCTTCTGCAGCATCGTCGCCTCGTTAGATGACGCCCAGTCCAGGCCCTTGTTGAGCCAGGATGTTAGCCACAATGGAGACCCAGACTTGAACTCGGGAGGAGTGGCCCATGTGGAGTCACGGGGTTCCTTGACATAGAAGCGCTCCAGGTGCCACCCCTTCACGGTCTCCATGAAGATGCCTTTAGGCCAAGTGATGTTGGGAAGCTTGCTCACCATGGCGCTGCCGCACTCCGCGTGTTGATCGTCCACCACTTTCGGCTTCACATTGAAGACCTTGAGCCATAGGCCAAAGTGGGGAGGGATGCGGAGGAGCCTCACATACGACGATGAACGTCGAAATGTTGAGGAAGGAATTCAGAGCTAGATCATGGAAATCTAGTCCATAGTAAAACATAAGGTCCCGAGACGGAAGGATGGAGGGGAAACCCTAATCCATGGAGGAAATGTGGAATAAATACTACCCTCTCATGGGGCTCCGGAGTAGGGACGATCTGCTTCTTGGCCGGAAGCCGGTGGGCGATTTCCTTGGCCAAGTACCCCGCTTCCCGGAACTCCTTGATGTCCTCCTTTGTGACAGAGGAGGCCAGCCACTTGCACTGCGCTCCAGATCTGGCCATGGCTTGAATGTTTTCTGGGGACGGATGGGATCGAAGCTTGGGCTCTGGAGCTCGAGGGCGGATGGGCTGAGGAAGAAGAAGGCGTAGGGTGAAAAGGTGGATTTTTATCTCCTTATAAAGGCAGTGAATATAGAGCGTCCCCCACGAGACTTAAAACTCGCCTATTCCCAAGGGGTCGTGTAGACGGCACAGTTGGATTACCCAAACCCATATTGATGAGGATCCCATGATGAGAGGACACAATCTATGTTTTGACAAGACGTGTCACCGGAGGCTGCGTCTCGAAACGCGAAACGGGAGATTGAAAAGTGATTCAAAATAATAAAGAGGCCAGACTGAGGGAGTCCTGGATTAGGGGGTCCCCGGACAACCGGACTATATCCTTTGGCCAGACTGTTGGGCTATGAAGATACAAGATTGAAGACTTCGTCCCATGTCTGGGTGGGACTCTCCTTTGCGTGGAAGGCAAGCTTGGCAATTCGGATATGTAGATCTCCTCCCTTGTAACCGACTCTGTGTAACCCTAGCCCCCTCCGGTGTCTATATAAACTGGAGGGTTTAGTCCGTAGGACAACAACAATCATAATCATAGGCTAGCGTCTAGGGTTTAGCCTCTACGATCTCGTGGTAGATCAACTCTTGTAATACTCATATCATCAAGATCAATCAAGCAGGAAGTAGGGTATTACCTCCATCGAGAGGGCCCGAACCCGGGTAAACATTGTGTCCCCCGCCTCCTGTTACCATCCGCCTTAGACGCACAGTTCGGGACCCCCTACCCGAGATCTGCCGGTTTTGACACCGACATTAGTGCTTTCATTGAGAGTTCCACTCCGCCGTGACGATAAAGACTTGATGGCTCCTTCGATCATTGGCAATGATGCGATCCAGGGTGAGGTTTTTATCCCCGGAGAGATCTTCGTATTCGGCGGCTTCGCACTACGGTCCAACTCGCTTGGCCATATGGAGTAGATCGAGAGCTACGCCCCTGTCCGTCAGGTCAGGTTTGGAAACTTAAACTATACTGCCAACATCCACGGAGACTTGATCTTCGACGGATTCGAGCCCGTGTCAGGTGCGCCGCACAGTCACGACGAGCATGACTTAGCTCTGCTGTCGGACAGTGTTCAGGAGATCACCCCTGTGGCAACTCCGGCCCTCGATCCGGAGCAGATCACACCGTTCGAGGATGGGTGGATGGACCCCACCATGGAGGCCGCACACTCAGCGGCGATAGAGCCGAATACTGACTTCACCTCCTACGAGACATGTGTTGGTGGATCCTTGGATTCGTTCCCGGCCACGGGCTCCGAACCGCCTACGTCTGTGCCTATCGAATCTGATTGGGCGCCAATCATGGAGTTTTCCTCCGTGGATATCTTTCAGCACTCGCCCTTGGGCGATGTGCTAAATTCATTAAGGTCTCTCTCCTTGTCAGGAGGCCCTTGGCCGAACTGTGTCCGGCTTGAGTGGGAAGTGGACGATGAAGAAATTCGTCCCCCACCCACCACCCACTTAAGAGCCACTGTCGACGACTTATCCGACATGCTCGACTTCGGCTCCGAAGACATCGACGGTAGGGACGACGATGCAGGAGAAGAACAGGAACCACCGCCCACAGGGCGGTCGACTGCCACCTCATCATATGATATATACATGGTGGACACCCCCAAAGAAAGCGATGGCAATAAGGCAACGGAAGATAATCCCCTCCAGAAGCAATCTAAGCACCAGCGTCATCAGCACCATTCTAAGCCTCGTCATAGCAAAAGTAGTGTTACTGGCACAAGAGACAATAACACTGCGGATAGTGCCGAAGACAAAGACAATCCCCTCTAGCCAGGCTTAGAGCAGGAGGATGGGCAAGCTAGCCCTAAGAAACAGGCGACAGATAGAGAATCAGAAGATGACACTTACATGGCCCTCTCCGAAGACGAGGCGACCCTCGGCGCCGGAGAATTTATCGTGCCTAAGGATACCATCGAGCAGGAGCGCTTCAAGAGCTGGCTTATAGCCATAGCAAAAAGGTTGAATAAAAAGCAACAACAGCTTCAGGCTGATCAAGATTTTCTAACGGATAGATGGACCGAGGTCCTGGCAGCCAAGGAATACGAACTCGAGTGCCCAACAAAAAGTTACCCAAAACACAGGTTGCTATCCCAACTCGAGGAGGAAGCATTAAAGCCTATGCTCCCAGCGTATGATGCGGCTGATCGACCACCTCGTGGCTGAGACAAAGCGGCATATCAGGCTGAAGTACAGCCTGCACCCCGTCGCCCGTTCAACAAAAATACCAAGGCCCGGGATAACACGCAGGACCTGTGAGAGGTATTGGAAAACAAATCAGGACATGAAAGATCGGTCTACGGATCACGGGGGCGCGCCCCAATGCGTGACAACAACCATCACGCCGGATATACTAAAAGCAAATCCGGCCGGGCCGAACACAGCAGACAAGACTCGTATGAACTGCGTCATGATATAGCCCGGCACAGAGGCGCTGCACACCCCCTATGCTTCACTAATGAAGTAATGGATCATGAATTCCCAGAAGGGTTTAAACCCGCGAACATTTAATCAAATGACGGCACTACAGACCCCGCGGTATGGATAGAGGATTTCTTCCTCCACATTCACATGGCCCGCAGGGATGATCTACACGCCATCAAGTATCTCCCGCAAAAACTCAAGGGGTCGACTCGGCATTGGCCGAATAGCTTGCCGGCAAACTCCATCGGAAGTTGGGAGAACCTGGCAGACGCATTCCTGGACAACTTCCAGGGCACTTATGTGCAACCACCGGATGCTGACGATTTAAGTCACATAACACAACAGCCCGGAGAGTCAGCCAGGAAATTCTACACTCGGTTCCTAACTAAAAAGAACCAAATTGTCGACTGTCGGATGCCGAAGCCCTAGCGTCCTTTAAACATAACATCCGTGCCGAATGGCTCGCCCGACATCTCGGCCAAGAGAAGCCAAAATCCGTGGCAGCCCTCACGACACTCATGACCCGCTTTTGCACGGGCGAAGATAGCTGGTTGGCCCGTAGCAACAACAGAGCAAGCAACCCTGGCACATCAGAAGCCAGAGATAGCAACGGCAAACCCCGACGCAACAAACACAAGCACCACAAAAATGGTGAAAACACCAAAGATACGACAGTCAAAGCTAGATTTAGGGGCTCTAAGTCCAGTCAGCGGAATGGGCCACTCAAAAATGACAATTCGGGTCCGTCCAACCTGGACCGCATACTCGACCGCCCATGCCAAATTCATGGCACCCCAACAGAGAATGATGGGTCTTCAAACAAGCCGGCAGGTCTGGTGCCAAAAACAAAGATAAGGGGTCTCAAAGCGACGATGGCGACGAGGAGCCCAGATCACCGAGTATAGGAGGGCAAAAGAAATTTCCCTGCATATCCAAACAGTGAACGTGCTAAACAGCTCCTACACTCCCAACCCGGACCAGACGCACACCCTTAGGGATGTCAACTTAATGGAACCAGTCGTCCCACAATATAAACTAGGGCCGATCACCTTCAACCGCACGGATCGTCCGGTTAACACCAATCAGGGTAATCCAGCCGCACTAGTCCTCGACCCAATAATTGACGGGTTCCACCTCACACGAGTCCTTATGGACGGAGGTAGCAGTCTAAACCTGCTTTACTAGGACACAGTGTGCAAGATGGGCATCGATCATTCGGTGATCAAGCCCACTAAAACCACCTTCAGAGGTATTATACCAGGTGTGGAGGCTAGCTATACAGGCTCCATTGCCCTTGAGGTAGTCTTCGGATCACCAGACAATTATCGTGCTGAAGAGTTAATCTTCACATCGTCCCTTTTCACAGTGATTATCAGGCACTGCTCGGACGAACCGTGTTCGCTCGATTCAACGCGGTACCACATTATGCCTACCGTAAGCTCAAGATGCCTGGTCCACGCGACGTCATCACGGTTAATGACAAGGCCGAACTTTCCCTCGGCACCAAGGAGTATACCGCTGCTTTAACAGCATAAGCTACAAGTGGCACCTTCCAACTGAACCTCGAGTCGATGGCTCGACTCCCGAACACCGCCAAAGGACTTCGAACTACTTCGCGGGAGGATAGCTCGGCTCGTCTAGAGCTCAATTAAAACACTCCGGCGAAGGCCAGGACAGGCCACATACCGCGGCTCGACCGCTCTGCGGCACACAAGCATTTCTTACATTTTGTTTGCAGGTTCAACTTTGCGCAGACCAGGACTGGTGATATGGAAGCAGCTTTATATCAATAACAGGTTCAGTAAAAAGAAAAATCAAACTCTTATAGTTGGCGGTTTGTTGGTGGCACAAAAGGGAAGCAGGCCAGTTCGAGCACAGACGTGTTCCGGTTCATTCAGCATTTTATTCACAGCCTCTGTGATTTCTTCGTCGGTGAGCTGGATGTTAGCATGTCGCAGTGGGTCATCAACACTGCCAGTATACTCGCACATCAAACCGGAGCACTAACTAAGGGGCAGTATGCTCCACGGTATCCAACAGCGAGCAAGATCAACCCCGGTTAAACCATTGGCCATGAAGGCTCTGAGCTTGGACAGTTGAGGAGCGTATTTACTTCTGTCCTTGGCAGTTAACCTTTGCGGAAAGGGGTGTGTATTGCTAAGCCGCTCCGGACGAAAGCCAGGCAAAGGATTTTCACCAGCAGGGGAGGTGTCTTTGCAAATAGAACCATGTTTAATTCCACTCTTTGGGATGGCTGTGCAGTTTGGCGTGAGGGTATGTGACCTCTTTCCTTTTCAGAATCGCCACACCACCCAATTCCGTATTGAAACTATCAGTAAACTCAGTGCGGCGGTTTAGATGGAAGCAGTCTCTGAACAACTCAACTGTGGGCTCCTCTTGAAAGATCACCTCACAGAGCACTTGGAAGTGACACATGTTTGTAACAGAGTTGGGGTCAGTGTCTTGTGGGCGGAGTTGAAAATTGGCCAAAACATCCCGGTAAAATTTAGAACCGGGCGGCTTAAAGCCCCGGGCTAAGTGATCTACGAAAACGACAACCTCTCCTTCTTGAGGTGTGGGAGGGCATTCTTTGCCAGGGACCCTCCAATGGATGGTGTTTTTGCTGCCTAAAGCGCCGATCAGGACTAAATTGTTCAATTGAGTCTCTGTGACGCGAGAAGGAACCCAGTTGCACTCATATACTTGCTTGGCCATGATGAAATCTACAAGATAGGTGATTCCGGTTCAAGAATGCATTGATTAAAGTACACTAGTATGTACAATGTTAAATCGGAGACAACTCTATCCAAACCGGATTTTTATGAAGCAACAGCATCTGGCGGTTCAACAAGGGGACTAATCGTATATACCGGTTTGTTAATTTTTTCTACACCAAGTTAAACCGCCGGATCTAAGCATTGAAACAATTGAGATTGCGGATGGGTAAGTGTACAGAAACAGATTTCACAAGATTTCACTACAGCGACGGATCTGAAGCAAGTTCAGAAAAGAAGGAAAATATTCAAGGTTCAAAAAAGAACAGTACCGAATCAATGGGCAGAGATACAGGTAGATCTATGGTCTTGAGGCATGTAAGTGAAGGCGGATGCTAAAAACTACCGCCACACAAAGCAAAGGTTCACAGGTTCATCTAAGATCTATCATATGAGTACGAAGCAGACGATGAACACTGAAGAACTTGGAAACCCTAGAACGGATCTAGGGAAGAAAAGGTGAAGAACTCACCAGAGCCGAGGAAGAAACAGAAGGTCGCCGCGATGCTCTGGTACAATCAGGGTGATGCAGCGGCCAAGGTTGGAGCAGAGGTCGTCGACGGCGGCGGAGCTCCGAAGCTGGACGACGCGGGGAAGACGAAGCAGAAGGGCACGAAGGGGAAAAAGAAATGACCCTTCGGTCCTATTTATAAGGCAAGGGACATGTGTCAGGCGCGAAAATCAAGGGACCGTGGGTTTGGAAACGAAGCTGTCGCCTCAATTGTCGCAGACCTATTAAACAAAAAAAGGTATCATGGATAAGGTTTCTTTATAACAGGTGACATCACACCGGTTTACAACGTCCAGAGAAGATGACATCACGTCGGTTCAACAAACTACAAGAAGATGTTGAAGATGAAGTTTTTTGCTAAAGGATTGACATGAACATGTTCAAATCAATCTGGGGCCTAATGTTGGGGATATTACTACTGGGCGTAAATTGGCCTATCTGGGCCGGGTTAACTTCATCAGTAGTTAAGTATGTAAAAGCCCATGAAGGTAGATGAGGGCTTAAAGCCCATGATCGGTTTAAGGCATGTAGCTGTAAACCGGCGTCGGTATGTAAACTTGTATTGTAAGTTAGGAATAAGTAGAGACCAAACCGGACACGTATATGAGCCGGTGTTGGGACTCTGTAAACCGACGGGCGTCACCCATGTATATAAGGGGACGACCCGGCGGCGGTTCAAGGACAACAGACAACAACTCGAGACTTAGGCGAAGCTTGTTTGCTCCCTAGTCATCGAAACCCCATCAATTCCATCACAACTAGACGTAGGCTTTTACCTTCATCGAAGGGGCCGAACTAGTATAAACTCTCCTCCGTCCCTGTGTCCGCTTTAACCCCTTCAAGCTAACCCGTCGCGATGGCTCCACGACTAAGTCCTTTCACGAGGACATCTGCCGTGACAAGACCACGACAGAATCCTTAGATATTCCCCGCGATGACCATCCGACTATACCCCAGATCCGCACACAACTTCTTCCCCCTAGTCTCAGCAGGTTCCACAGTCATATTTTTTTATCACATTACCTGTACTCACACGCATCTTCGTACTATTCAAATACAACATGTGGATTTATATAATGCTTATCTACTGTTATTTCTTGTTGAAATTCTTTTGTCAAGTGGCATCCGTACACCGCGATGTGCCTTTAATATGCCAGGGGTTTCGTTTTACCCATAATACGGCAATGAAGTCCGAACACCTTCATGGAAGTTCGGCACCCCGAACTTATAGCATTATATGCATCAGCTCCGAATCATGTCTTGGGTCAAATGTTGGGTTTGCCCGGATCCCATGTTTTGCCTCCTTAAGTTCCGCTATATCGGCTAAGGCGGCCCAGGGAGAACTACTGCGATTGTGCCCGGTTCTTCCGGACGAGCACCTCAGTAGAGAAAGCCGAAAAGTGACTGTCATGATACGGCAAGAGCTGGTTAGCTATTCGAGAGGTTGTAAAATCTTTAAGGATTCCTCCTGCATAATGCCATAACCAATGCAGCGTGCGATGGATAGGCTTTTCTTCCGATCAGGTGCCTATATAGCCCCTCGTGCGGTCTTTCGAACACTAGGGGCTGCGCCTACCTTCCTTTCCTAAAGCTCCTATGGCTAAGTGAGAGTGATAAAGCCCTATAGTCCGATTGCCAGGTTCGTTGTGCTGAACACCTCCTTCGAAGGACCCAAAACTGGGATAAAGAGTGATCAGGTTTATCCCGAACACCCCCGTACTTCCTACATGGGGGCAGAAGCCGACGACTGGACAACTCTCGGGATTAATATATAAAACGGCCGCGCAGGAGGATAAAATTTTATGTAACAGGCAATAAATAATAGAAATGACCTTGTTCAACATTACAAAGGACAACATGACTGTATTCATGGAAATATAATGTCCTTGGTGCATTGCTCTACAGCAAGGCAGGATCCTTTCAGGACACTTTCATAATATAATTCGGGTTTGCGGTGCTCCTTCCCTTCTAGCGGTCCCTCGGTCATCAGCTTTTCAGCATCCATCTTCCCCGAGTGCACCTTTGCGCGGGCGAAGGCCATTCACGCACCCTCTATACAGACCAACCGCTTGATGACGTCAAGTCGAGGGAAGGCACTCACAAGCCGCTTCACGAGCCCGAAGTAGCTGCTTGAAATCGGCTCGGCGGGCCATAGCCGGATAATCAAATCCTTCATGGCTCGTTCGGCCGCCCTATGCAGTTCGATCAGCTATTTCAGTTGGTCGGCAAAAGGCACCGAATAATTCGGTGCCAGATACTGTGACCAGAAGAGCTTATCCGCGGTGTTCCCTTCTTCGGCTCGGTAGAATTGGGTGCATCCGATATGCTGCGGGGTAGTTCCGCAAATACCCCTGGAGGAATCCGAACTCAAAATTAGAAACATGATTTTCTCCTCAAATACTTGCTTTACATGGAAAAAAGCCTTGCCTGCCGTGATCGTCCTCGCCTCTTGGATCTCCTACAGGGCGCCTTGGGTTTCCCCCTGGGCATCGCGCGCGGCCTGATGAGCCCTGGCGAGTTCGGATTCTTTCTGTGTTAAACTCTGCTCCAAGGTCTCGCATTTCTTCATGGACTCTTGAAGCTCCTGCTCAGCTTCAATAACCCTGGCCTCGTGCTTCTCACGAAGAGCCTGCCCTGCGGCTGCCTTTTCCTCAGCCTTGGCAATAGCCTTCCTCAGAGCCTCGACTTCGGTCATCGCCCCTGGCGCAAATAATGAAACATATTTTATCATACTGGAAATTTGTTCGCACTAACGCGAACAAGGCTTGCGCATACCTTGTTTATCTTCCAAACTGCCTTTTCAACTGGCCAAGTTCATCTTTGGCCCGCTCCAGACTTCGATTCAGTCCGGAGACCTCTGCAGTAAGAGAAGCAGCAGCCGCTGCAGACGCCTGCTTATGAAAGAAGGGGATAGATGTCATCAAGTGAGTCTTCCTGCGAACATAAAATTGATCCTCTGTCCGGTCCTTTCTTGCATTGAATAGTGTATCAGGGGCTACTATCCATACTATGACACTCTTCGAAACCTCATAAAACATACCTCAAAGCCTCTTATAAGGCTGATACAGGCTTCATTCAGTCCACTCTTAGCAGACTGAATCTCCTTAATCATCGCACCCATCAAGGCACGGTGTTCATCGATGATGGAGGCTCTCTTCAGCGCCGCCAACAAAACATCCGGCACCTCTGGTTGGACGGAGATTGCCGGTGGAACAGGCACACCCCCTCCAGCCAAGGGAGGCCGCCTGCTTGATTCTGGAGCCGTATTGGTCTCCGGAATTGAGTCCCGCTGGGAGCCAACTTCAAGATGGCTCCTGCCATCGACTCCCATGGGAATCTTCTCCCCCACGTCTCCGGCCCCTGAAGTTTGACCTCTAGGCGCCGCTTTCACCATCTCTTCCCCCCTCCTTGGCCGAGGTCCTTCTGGGACGAAGCCTTGGTGTTATTCACACATTTGGGGGAAGGGGCCTTCGGGGGCATCCCGCTCTCCATAGCATCCGACCTCAGCAAATCCTCTGATGAGGATCGTTCGGTGTGGGACCTCGCCGGACAACAAAAAATATAGCTTAGGTTAAACTATTATGCCATGATGAGTCTGGATGCATAAACATGTTCGGAGTTTATACTCACGAGGTTACTAGGGGTTGGGCCCTGGGATCCCACGTCGGGCTGCTGTCGGCGGTGGCAGTGGACCCTTCCGGAAGAGGAGCTTTTCCCCTTTTAGGCGACTCGGACTCTGTAGGATCGAAAGTATGTCTAGAGGGGGGGTGATTAGACTACTTGACCAAATAAAAACTTAACCTTTTCCCAATTTTAGTTCTTGGCAAATTTTAGCTATTTTAGGACAAGTCAAGCAATCATCACACAATTCAAGCAAGCATGCAAAGAGTATATTGGCAGCGGAAAGTAAAGCATGCAACTTGCAAGAATGTAAAGGGAAGGGTTTGGAGAATTCAAACGCAATTGGAGACACGGATGTTTTTCCCGTGGTTCGGATAGGTGGTGCTATCCTACATCCACGTTGATGGAGACTTCAACCCACGAAGGGTAACGGTTGCGCGAGTCCACACAGGGCTCCACCCAAGGGCAACGGTTGCGCGAGTCCACACAGGGCTCCACCCATGAAGGGTCCACGAAGAAGCAACCACCCACAAAGGGTCCACGAAGAAGCAACCTTGCCTATCCCACCATGGCCATCGCCCACGAAGGACTTGCCTCACTAGCGGTAGATCTTCACGAAGTAGGCGATCTCCTTGCCCTTACAAACTCCTTGGTTCAACTCCACAATCTTGTCGGAGGCTCCCAAGTGACACCTAGCCAATCTAGGAGACACCACTCTCCAAGAAGTAACAAATGGTGTGTAGGTAATGAACTCCTTGCTCTTGTGCTTCAAATGATAGTCTCCCCAACACTCAACTCTCTCTCATAGGATTTGGATTTGGTGGAAAGAAGATTTGAGTGGAAAGCAACTTGGGAAGGCTAGAGATCAAGATTCATATGGTAGGAATGGAATATCTTGGTCTCAACACATGAGTAGGTGGTTCTCTCTCAGAACATATGAGTTGGAATGGTGTGTGTGTTCTGATGGCTCTCTCATCGAATGAGATGGAGGTGGAGGGGTATATATAGCCTCCACACAAAATCCAACCGTTACACAGTTTTCCAATCTCGATGGGACCGAATCAATAAACTCGGTCGGATCGAAAATGTAAACCTAGTGACCGTTAGTGATTTCGGTGGGACCAACATGCAACTTGGTAGGACCGATTCGGTTAGGGTTTGGGCATAATGTAATCTCGGTGAGACCGATTACACAAACTCGGTGAGACCGAATTTGGTAACTAGCTAACCAGAGAGTTGGTCAGGCAAACTCGGTGGGACCGATTTGCTCTTTCGGTGAGACCGAGTGGAACTCGGTGAGACCGAAAAGTTACAAAGGGGAAACACTAAGTTTACATTGCAATCTCGGTGGGACCGATTCGCTCTTTCGGTGGGACGGAAAAGTTACGAAATGGAAACAGAGAGTTTGCAACCCCATCTCGGTGAGACCGAGATCCCTATCGGTAGGACCGAATTGCTAGGGTTTGGCAGTGGCTAATGACAAGTGAAACTCGGTGGCGCCGGATAGGAAGAATCGGTAGGACCGAGTTTGACTTAGGGTTTAGGTCATATGTGGATATGGAAAAATAGTTGAGGGTTTTGGAGCATATCACTAAGCACATGAAGCAAGAGGCTCATTAAGCAACACCTCATCCCTCCTTAATAGTATTGGCTTTTCCTAAGGACTCAATGTGATCTTGGATCACTAAAATATAAAATGAAGAGTCTTGAGCTTTTGAGCTTGAGCCAATCCTTTTTCCTTAGCATTTTGAGGGTTCCACTTTCACATCCATGCCATGCCAATCATTGAGCTTTCCTGAAATAATCATCTTGGAATAGCATTAGCTCAATGAGCTATATGTTGTTATGAATTACCAAAACCACCTAGGGATAGTTGCACTTTCAATCTCCCCCTTTTTGGTAATTGATGACAACATATAGATCAAAGCTTCCACAAAAGATAATAATCATGAAATTTATCGTCGCTTTGAGAAGTATGTGATAAGTAAGAGCTCCCCCTAAATTTGTGCATATTTAAAATTTGCTTTGGACTGCAAATGCACAAAGAGTTAGAGTCATGGGTTACTCTTCCATGTCACATACATCTTGGTGGAGCGCTTAAAATGATAAGAATGAAATACATGCACTCATCACCAAGAAAAGTGAATGATCACACAAGATAGATAAGATGATAATATTAAGCAAACATTAAGTGTAGCTTATGATCAAACACATGATCATCAATGTCTCACAAATAATGACATAGTATCAAGCACTCAAAAGCAAATAAGTTCGAAAAACCACCAAATAAAGCAAGAGAGAAAGGCAACACTCTCTCTCTCTCGAAGCCTATGATCTATACATCTTCTCCCCCTTTGGCAACAAGTTACCAAAAAGTTCCTAGAAAATGCATAGCACTAGATCGACGCTCAGGCTTGATCTTCAGGTGGTGGTGGAGTCCGGATCACTCCAAGGACGAAGGCTTCTGTAGATGTTGAAGTAGTCGCTGGAGGTGGAGCTGAAGTAGACGCTGGAGCTGGTGGAACTGAGGCTGTGGCTGGTGCAGACGTTGTAGCTCTGGTGTCAGCAACTGGCAGTGCAGATGACCTCGGGCCTCGTGGAACTCTGGCAAAGGTATGAGTGGTAGTCCTGCCTCTCCTCTCCTGCATGTCCTCCTGAAGCTGCTCCACTGCAGACTGAACTTCCGTTACCTTGACATCCAAGTCATAGAACTTCTGTTCCATGATCCTCTCTAGGCTCTGCTGATTCTTAGTGAGGGTGACCAAACTTTTCTCAATCCTCAGCATGGATGCAATCAAGTAACCAAGCTGCTGTTGTTTAGTCTTCAAGAAGTATTCAGATGCCTCCTCTTGGGTAGGCATCTTGGCAGCTTTCTCCTTCCTCGCCTTCTCCTTCTTTGCAAATGCTTGGGCAGATGATGGCTCGTTCTCAGTCATGACAACTTCATTGTCCTCGAAATCTGGACGGATGGGCAGGTGTTCCTTGTCCAACAGATATATGCACGTGCCCATCTTGGAGTTGATGAGCTCCTCAATTTGAGGGGCATATCCATAGCTCCTCTTCTAATCTACTGCTGTCCTCTTAATTGTTTCCACTATGAGGCTCATCACCTTGAACTTCTGAGGCACATCAAACACATGTAGCAAGTTGATAGCATGACCTCTGATCATCTTGTGATCTCCAGACTTAGGCAATAAGGTGTGCCTTAGTATCCAATTGATCGCCGGGAGCCCTGACAGAAGGTAATGCACAGAGCCAAACTTGAAGGTGTCAAGAGCTTCATTGGGAATTTCCTTGTACATATTGGACATGGAGTTATGGTCCATCTTCTTCTTGGCATAGATATCCAAGTCATCATCTTGCTCCTCTGGGGTATTAATGATCTGTGCCCACTCAGCCACTGTGGATTGGTACCTTGTACCCTCAGACATCCATGTGATCCTCCCATCTGGATAAAAGTGTGCCGTGGAGTAGAACTGCATGATAAGTTCCTCATTCCACTTTGTGAGCTTATGCCCAACAAAGTCAGCTACTCCACAAGCATGAAAGCTGTCATATACTCCTGGGTAGTGTTCCTCCTTCTCCCTTATGTAGGTCCAGTCAACCCATCTCATGTCACAGACAATTGGCTTCTTATCAAGTAGCACTGTCTCATAGAAATCCTGCTGCTCCTTGGTATGAAACCTGTAGTCCACTGCAGTCCTTCTCCTAGAGGCGTATGGATCTGCTTCTCTCCATTTCCTGAGCCCTGAGTCTCTCCTGAGCTTCATATCCTCAGCTACAGGATGAGCATCATTGTGGTCTGGGATCTTGGGCTTTAGCTTTCTCAGGACATTCTCCTCCTCATCCTCAGCAACAGTCTCAGGCACTGGTGCCTTGTTCTTCTCAGCTGCAGGAATGCTCCTTGTATTTCTCTTAGGTTTTGGCTTGGAGGCAGCTTTGGGCTTAGATGCAGTAGCCCCTGACCTTATGGCATCACCCATCAGCTTGGGTGCCTTGGGTGCTGGTGCAGCTACCTCTTCTTCCTCTTCCTCTTCCATGATGGAAGCTTTTCCAAGCACTCTAGCCACAGTATTCTTCACCCTCTCCTTCCTTTTCTTGCCCTCAGCTGCAACTGGCTCTTGGGGAGTGGGCTTCTTAGTTGAGGCTCTTGCCTTTGACACGGGTTGCCTGCCTGCTGGCCTTTTGATTTTCAGACCTGGCTTAGTGCCTTGGGCTGGCTCAATTCTCTTGGAAGTGGCCTCTTCCTCTGCCACATAGTCCTCATCTTCAGAATCTGAGGTTTTCTTCTTCCTTTGTCTCGTGGCAGCCTTTGGCAAATTGCTAGGAGTGCTCCTGCTGCCTTCATCAGATGAACTTGAGGGACTAGTGCCCTCACTCATCACCACTTGCTGCTCTGACATATTTTGGCTATCACTTTGATTAGACATGCTGCAAACTGACTGCTGACCCTGTGAATAGATTATAGATGAGATAGAAAAGATGAGCATCACAAAATGCAGAGATTTTTGCAAAAGAATAATTCAAAAACCTAGTTTTAGTTTCCCACTGAAATCATCTCGGATCTACCGACTTTCAAACTCGGTGATACCGAAGCAGTTTTGGAACCTAAACTAGTGAACTTGGTAGGACCGAGTCACAGTTCGGTGGCACCGAGACTGCTAGGGTTTCACTGAGTTCAAAAATCGGTCACACCGATAAGTAATTCTCAGTCAGACCGAGTCTCACTTGTGCAATGGCATAAGCCAAATCGGTGGGACCGAGTTTTTCAACTCGGTGGGTCCGAGATGGTTTCGGCGGAGACCTAAACCTAGAATTTTCGAATCAAACCTAATCTATGAGCGTTTTGAATGGAGAGGAGTTTATCAAACGTGGCTAGAAACAATGTGATCACAATGTGCTAGGAATCAGATTGAGGAATAGCACAAAGATCAAGTCCATACCCTAGTTCGGCGGGGACTTGCTACGGCGGCAACGGCGGGGCAGAATTCCCGTTGACGGTGACGGAGACCAGCGACTGGAGGCTGCTGGCGGCGAGAAGACGATCCGGAGACCACGAGGGCAGAGCAGGCTATCGCGCGAGCGAAGGGGTTCGGAGAAATTTCCAAATTTTGCCCGTGACTATATATAGCCCGACCCTGTCGGTGTGACCGAGTGGAACAACTCGGTGGCACCGAGATTCATAACTGCATGCAGTTGTTGAAACTCGGTGTGACCGAAAAGTTCAAATCGGTTGCACCGAGATCGAAAACCTAGATCAACTTAATGATCTCGGTAGGACCGAAAGTGGAGTATCGGTCAGACCGAGAATCATAAAGAGGTTTTGGAAGTTTAAGTCTATGACGAATCGGGGACTCCGAGCGCTCCTCACACAGAGTGGTTTGAATCTGACTTGATCAAATTTTGTGATGCGGCATGAATAGAGTTTGAGACGAGAAAAGCATAGATAGCTAGAGGAGGTTCTTAGGCATTCTTGTCCATCCACTTGGCAAAAAAAAGAGATAAAGCCGAACAATCAAAGCAACAAGTGGATGTCCTCGAATGAGTAAAATATGCAACCAACATCCTCACACAATAAGATGGCAAATGAAATATGTGGCAAGGCATGCACAACCAATTCTAGCATCTATCAAGCAATTTGCGATGACTAGGTCATCTATATATGAGTATATTGACTTAGGAGTCAAGTGAGAACACTTGATCATATGTCATACTCATCATTTAAGCTCAAGTGGGGTTACCACTTTTACATAAAGCATTGTTGTGTTCACATCGTTAGAGTTGCTTTAGCTCAAGTCTTAGAGTAAAGCTCCCCCTAGATGTGATATCCCCCCTAAGAGGGATGAACTAACCTTGGGTTTTGTCGATGATGACTTCATGTAGATATTGAAGATGTGGATGCTCAATGTTGATGTAGATCTCTTGGAGCTATCCATTTGAGTGAATTGCACTTTCAATACCTACATGGGTTAGTCCCACAAGGAACAAACAAGGATATCCATAGACATAGAGTGATGCACACAAAAGATGATGTCCATGAAAACCTTTAGGTTACCTTGTCCCTTGTCTTACCAACAAGAGGGTTTGTGACTCCTTTAACTAGTGCAAGATGTGGAAGTTGATTGCACTTGTTCTTGCCAAAATGATAAGAGTGAAGTATGTTGGCGGAGTCACCCTCAAGAACTCTCTAGTTCTTCTTCTTTTGGATCCACATCATCTTGATGGGAATCCTTGGAGTTGTAGTCATACTTGATGAAGTGGAACTTGAAGTAGTCTTGGGAATCCACTTGACTAAGGTCTTAGGAGCTTCTTTAAATGCATCAATTTCCTCTTGAAGCTTGTCCTTGCCTTTTTGCTCGTAGTTTTGTGGTGGAAGATCACCTTGAGCTTGTGTCCCCTTGAAAGAAGTATACTTCTCTTGTTGAGGGACAAACTTTGTCTTGGGGTATTGATCTTCTTCCCACTCAACTCCATTGGCATTGAACTTTCGTTCAAAACCAACACCTTGATTCTTCCGGTGCATTCCTTGCTTGCGCACAATTTCCTCGAATTGCTTACTCCCGGCAAGGCTTTTGTACACTCCTTTCTCTATAATTCCCTTCAATAAGCTATTTTCTTGCTCAAGTGTAACTTGGCTAAGAGAATCATTAGTGGAATCAAGACAACTACTAGAAGCAACAATATTGAATTTAGCATAATCATTGTTACTACTAGAGGAAGAATCTTTCTTGTTAGACTTGACTTGAGGCATGTAAGTGGATAAGAGTAAACGCTTGGCAATGTAAGAAGACCTTTTCTTGCGGAGATCATCATTGATTGCCTTTAAGAACTCATGCTCTTGCTCAAGATTGAGCTTTTCAAAGCGTAGTTTCTCATGAGCCCTTAAAAGTTCTCGATGATCTTCGAAGATAGTGTCATGAGCTAACTTAAGAGTTTTTAGTTCTTTAGTTAGAGCCTCAATCTTCTCCTTATCATTGTCATTCGTTTTATCTTGATTAGCATGATTAATTGGTCTTTCATCATAGTATTCATCACTAGAGTTGTCACCAAGCAAATCATCACCTAACAAGTCATCTTCATCACTATTGAAATCAACATACTCAGGGTGTGTTACCTTAGAACCTTTGGCCATGAAGCATCTTCCAATTCCTTCATTTGGTGAGTCAAATATGTCGTAGGAGTTGGTTGACACAAGTGCTAGACCGGCAACACCTTCATCTTGAGTATCTTCGGAGCCGGAGTAATAACTTCTCTCGGAGTGGCTGTCGGAGTCGGAGCTAGATACCCATTCACCAACATGAGCTTGATGTCTTCGTCTTGTGTAGCTCCTTGATGATTTTTCCTTCCTTTCTAAATCCTTGCTTCTCTGTGAGTATCTTCGTTCATAACGATCATCTCTACTCCTTCTCTCTCTTGGTGGTGATTCTTTGCTTCTTATTTTTGGAGAATCTTCTCTTCTCTTGTAGGGAGCCGTACACTCATTGGAATAGTGTCCGGGTCTTCCACAATTGTAGCAGTTTCGCTCTCGACTAGAAGATCTTTTGTCATTGTAGGACCTTGACTTGAACCTTCTATCTTTGCTTCTACTCTTGTAGAACTTGCTGAAGTTCTTCACCATTAAGCTCAATTCTTCATTGAAGTCTTGTTTCTCACTTGATGATGTAGGGGCTTCACATGAGGCTTTATAGGCACCACTTGATTTGTTGTGAAGTTCCTCTTTATACTTAAGTGACATCTCATGAGAAACAATTCTTCCAATCACCTCCGTTGGCTTGAGATCTTTGTAATTGGGCATCATTTGGATTAATGTGCACAAGGTATCATATTTTCCATCCAAGGCTCTTAGAATCTTCTTGATGATGAATCTATCAGTCATCTCTTCACTTCCTAAGCCGGCAATCTCATTTGTGATGAGAGCAAGCCTAGATTACATTTCAGCGACACCTTCACCATCCTTCATCTTGAACTTGTCAAGTTGGCTTTGAAGCACATCCAACTTGGATTCCTTGACGGAGTCGGTACCTTCGTGCATATCAATCAAAGTGTCCCAAATTTCCTTTGCATTCTCAAGACGGCTGATTTTGTTGAATTCTTCGGGGCACAATCCGTTGAAGAGAATATCACAAGCTTGAGCATTGTATTGCAACATCTTCAACTCATCTGCGGTAGCTTCACGGTTTGGTTCTCTCCCATCAAAGAAGTCACCTTGCAAACCAACACACACAATAGCCCAAACGGCGGGGTTATGTCCAAGAATATGCATTTTCATTTTATGCTTCCAACTAGCAAAATTAGTACCATCAAAGTAAGGACCTCTACGGTGATAATTTCCCTCGCTAGACGCCATACTCTCCTAGGTTGTGAAACCAAGGCTATGACCACCAAAAGCAATGGAGATCAAGCAAATGGAGACCAAAGCTCTGATACCACTTGTAGGATCGAAAGTATGTCTAGAGGGGGGTGATTAGACTACTTGACCAAATAAAAACTTAACCTTTTCCCAATTTTAGTTCTTGGCAGATTTTAGCTATTTTAGGACAAGTCAAGCAATCATCACACAATTCAAGCAAGCATGCAAAGAGTATATTGGCAGCGGAAAGTAAAGCATGCAACTTGCAAGAATGTAAAGGGAAGGGTTTGGAGAATTCAAACGCAATTGGAGACACAGATGTTTTTCCCGTGGTTCGGATAGGTGGTGCTATCCTACATCCACGTTGATGGAGACTTCAACCCACGAAGGGTAACGGTTGCGCGAGTCCACACAGGGCTCCACCCAAGGGCAACGGTTGCGCGAGTCCACACAGGGCTCCACCCACGAAGGGTCCACGAAGAAGCAACCACCCACAAAGGGTCCACGAAGAAGCAACCTTGTCTATCCCACCATGGCCATCGCCCACGAAGGACTTGCCTCACTAGCGGTAGATCTTCACGAAGTAGGCGATCTCCTTGCCGTGACAAACTCCTTGGTTCAACTCCACAATCTTGTCGGAGGCTCCCAAGTGACACCTAGCCAATCTAGGAGACACCACTCTCCAAGAAGTAACAAATGGTGTGTAGGTAATGAACTCCTTGCTCTTGTGCTTCAAATGATAGTCTCCCCAACACTCAACTCTCTCTCATAGGATTTGGATTTGGTGGAAAGAAGATTTGAGTGGAAAGCAACTTGGGAAGGCTAGAGATCAAGATTCATATGGCAGGAATGGAATATCTTGGTCTCAACACATAAGTAGGTGGTTCTCTCTCAGAACATATGAGTTGGAATGGTGTATGTGTTCTTATGGCTCTCTCATCGAATGAGATGGAGGTGGAGGGGTATATATAGCCTCCACACAAAATCCAACCGTTACACAGTTTTCCAATCTCGATGGGACCGAATCAATAAACTCGGTCGGACCGAAAATGTAAACCTAGTGACCGTTAGTGATTTCGGTGGGACCAACATGCAACTCGGTAGGACCGATTCGGTTAGGGTTTGGGCATAACGTAATCTCGGTGAGACCGATTACACAAACTCGGTGAGACCGAATTTGGTAACTAGCTAACCAGAGAGTTGGTCAGGAAAACTCGGTGGGACCGATTTGCTCTTTCGGTGAGACCGAGTGGAACTCGGTGAGACCGAAAAGTTACAAAGGGGAAACACTGAGTTTACATTGCAATCTCGGTGGGACCGATTCGCTCTTTCGGTGGGACCGAAAAGTTACGAAAGGGAAACAGAGAGTTTGCAACCCCATCTCGGTGAGACCGAGATCCCTATTGGTAGGACCGAATTGCTAGGGTTTGGCAGTGGCTAATGACAAGTGAAACTCGGTGGCGCCGGATAGGAAGAATCGGTAGGACCGAGTTTGGCTTAGGGTTTAGGTCATATGTGGATATGGAAAAATAGTTGAGTGTTTTGGAGCATATCACTAAGCACATGAAGCAAGAGGCTCATTAAGCAACAGCTCATCCCTCCTTAATAGTATTGGCTTTTCCTAAGGACTCAATGTGATCTTGGATCACTAAAATATAAAATGAAGAGTCTTGAGCTTTTGAGCTTGAGCCAATCCTTTTTCCTTAGCATTTTGAGGGTTCCACTTTCACATCCATGCCATGCCAATCATTGAGCTTTCCTGAAATAATCATCTTGGAATAGCATTAGCTCAATGAGCTATATGTTGTGATAAATTACCAAAACCACCTAGGGATAGTTGCACTTTCAGCCTCCAAGTGTATGGAGGTCGCCCTCTTGTTTCTTCCCCCCGTTGGGGATTCGTCTTCCTCGTCCTCTTCGGAGGCAAAATGGACGTTGGAGCCTTCGGATATTGTGTCCGAAGTGCCGCGGTGACGAAGGCCGCCCAGGGTCGTTTTGGCCTCCTTCTCGGCCTTCTTCTTCGGCGCCTTGTACGACGCCAGGACCAGCATGTTCATCAGAAGGGGGCCGACTGATACGTCTCCAACGTATCTACTTTTCCAAACACTTTTGCCCTTGTTTTAGGCTCTAACTTGCATGATTTGAATGGAACTAACCTGGACTGACGCTGTTTTCAGCAGAACTACCATGGTGTTATTTATGTGCAGGATCAAACGTTCTCGAAATGACCTGAAACTTCACGGAGACACTTTTTAGAAAATAAGAAAAATACCTGCCAAAGATGAAGGCCAGGGGGCCCACCGTCTTTCCACGAGGGTGGGGGGCACGCCCCCTACCTCGTGGGCCCCCTGTTGCGTCTCCGACTCCAACTCCACCTCCATATATTGAGCTTCGATGAGAAAAAAATCAGAGAGAAGAAATCATTGCGTTTTACGATACAAAGCCGCCGCCAAGCCCTAAAACCTCTCGGGAGGGCTGATCTGGAGTCCATTCAGGGCTCCGGAGAGGGGAATTTGTCGCCATCATCATCATCAACCATCCTCCATCACCAATTTCATGATGCTCACCGCCGTGCGTGAGTAATTCCATCGTAGGCTTTCTGGACGGTGATGGGTTGGATGGGATCTATCATGTAATCGAGTTAGTTTTGTTAGGGTTTGATCCCTGGAGTCCACTATGTTCTGAGATTGATGTTGCTATGAGTTTGCTATGCTTAATTCTTGTCACTAGGGCCCGAGTGCCATGATTTCAGATCTGAACCTATTATGTTTTCATCAATATATGAGTGTTCTTGATCCTATCTTGCAAGTCTATAGTCACCTATTATGTGTTATGATCCATTAACCCCGAAGTGACAATAATCAGGATACTTACCGGTGATGACCGTAGTTTGAGGAGTTCATGTATTCACTCTGTGTTAACACTTTGTTCCGGTTCTCTATTAAAAGGAGGCCTTAATATCCCTTAGTTTCCGTAAGGACCCCACTGCCACGGGAGGGTAGGACAAAAGATGTCATGCAAGTTCTTTTTCATAAGCACGTATGACTATGTTTGGAATGCATGCCTACATTATATCAATGAACTGGAGCTAGTTCTGTGTCACCCTAGGCTATGACTGCATGATGAACCGCATCTAGCATAATTCTCCATCACCGATCCATGCCTACGAGCTTTCCATATATTGTGCTTCACTTATTTACTTTCCCGTTGCTATTGCTATCATCACTACAAAATACCAAAAACATTGCTTTTACTATTGTTACCTTTTGCTACCGTTATCACCACTATCATATTACTTTGCTACTAAACACTTTGCTGCAGATATTAAGTTTCCAGGTGTGGTTGAATTGACAACTCAGCTGCTAATACTTGAGAATATTCTTTGGCTCCCCTTGTGTCGAATCAATAAATTTGGGTTGAATACTCTACCCTCGAAAACTGTTGCAATCCCCTATACTTGTGGGTTATCAAGACTATTTTCTGGCACCATTGCCGGGGAACATAGCTCTATTTTTTGAGTCACTTGGGATATATATCTGCTTATCATTATGAAGAACTTGATAGATCCAAAAACCAAGATCTATCCATCAACTACGAGGGGAGGTAAGGAACTTCCATCTAGCTCTGCACTTCATTCACCTTCTGTTTTGAGTAAGATTGCGACACCTACACCTGCTTTTGCTATTCATTCTAATATGTCGCATGTTATTGATGATGCCACTTCTGCTATGCATGATACTTATGATGAAACTACCTCTATGCCTCATACTACTATGCCACTTAGTGCTTTTCTTGATGAACAACTTGCTAGGGCTAGAGAAATTGAAAATATTGAATTTGATGACATTGATGAAAGTGATGATGAAGAACCACTTGCTATTCCTAAGGGTTATGTATTTGATCAAGATGCTTCTTTAGCCATTTTTAGCTTGCAGAAATAGAACTGAACTTAAAAAATTATTAGCTAAATGGAGTAAGCAATCCCTAAATGATAGAATGAAACTTGACTCTGCTTAGGCTACTTCACCTATCTTTGTTACTGATAAGGATTATGCATTCTCTGTTGATCCTGATATAATTACTTTGGTTGAATCTGATCCTTTTCATGGTTATGAATCTGAAACTGTTGTGGCACATCTTACTAAACTGAATGATATAGCTACCCTGTTCACTAAAGATGAGAGAACTCGCTACTTTTACATCCTTAAAATATTTCTGTTCTCATTAAAGGGTGATGCTAAGATATGGTTTAATTCTCTTGATCCTGGTTGTGTGCGTAATCCCCAGGATATGATTTATTACTTCTCTGCTAAATATTTCACTGCTCATAAGAAACAAGCTGCTTTAAGGGATATATATAATTTTGTGCAAATTGAAGAAGAGAGTCTCCCACAAGCTTGGGGGAGGCTTCTCCAATTACTTAATGCTTTGCCTGATCATCCTCTTAAGAAAAATGAAATACTTGATATCTTTTATAATGGACTAACCGATGCCTCCAGAGATTACCTGGATAGTTGTGTTGGTTCTGTTTTCAGGGAAAGAACACCGGATGAAGCTGAAATTCTATTGAATAATATGTTGACAAATGAAAATAATTGGACACCTCTAGAGCCAATTCCTGAACCTATTCCTAAACCAATTCCGAATAAGAGGGGTATTCTATTTCTCAGTCCTGAAGATATGCAAGAGGCAAAGAAATCTATGAAAGAAAGAGGTATTAAAGCTGAAGATGTTAAGAATTTACCTCCTATTGAATAAATACATGGTATTAATTTAACGCATGTTGAAGAAACATATAATCTTAATCCTTTACCTATTGAAGAAACTCATGGTCCTGATAACCCGACACAGGTAGTAAAGGTAAATTATCTCTATAGATATGATAAAGGTGTAATCCCATTTACTAAAATTGCTAGCCCATGCTTAGATGAGTTTGATAAATTCATGGCTAATCAAGAAGATTTAATGCTTATTTTGGTAGACAACTGAAATATAATTCAAATATGCTTGGACACTTGGGTGATTATATGGCGAATGTTAAAGGTGAACTTAAACTTATTAGTAAACATGCTTCTATGATTACCACTCAAGTAGAATAAGTACTTAAGGCTCAAAATGATTTTGTCAATGAATTGAATAATAAGAACAATGATAATGCTGTTAGAATTATGACTAGAGGTGGTAGAATGACTCAGGAACCTTTGTATCCTGAAGGCCATCCTAAGAGAATTGAGCAAGATTCTCAGAGAAATAATTTAGATGCACCTAGTTCTTCTAAAAAGAAGAAAAAGAAAAATGATAGGACTTTGCATGCTTCTAGTGATCCTATTGTTGAAACACCTAAGAATCCAAATGATATCTCTATTTCTGATGATGAAACACAATCTGGTCATGAACCTGAAACTAGTGATAATGTTAATAATAATGTTCATGATGATGCTCAACCTATTAATGATAATGATGTAGAAATTGAACCTGCTGTTGATCTTGATAACCCACAATCAAAGAATCAACGTTATGATAAGAAAGACTTTGTTGCTAGGAAACATGGTAAAGAAAGAGAGCCTTGGGTTCAGAAACCCATGCCTTTTCCTCCCAAACCATCCAAGAAAAAGGATGATGAGGATTTTGAGCACTTTGCTGAAATGATTAGACCTATCTTTTTATGTATGCGATTAACTGATATGCTCAAAACCGATCCTTATGCTAAGTACATGAAAGATATTATTACAAATAAGAGAAAGATACCGAAAGCTGAAATTTCCACCATGCTTGCTAATTATACTTTTAAGGGTGGAATACCAAAGAAACTTGGAGATCCAGGAGTACCCACTATACCATGTTCCATTAAAAGAAACTATGTTAAAACTGCTTTATGTGATCTTGGAGCCGGTGTTAGTGTTATGCCTCTCTCTTTATATCGTAGACTTGAATTGAATAAGTTGACACCTACTGAAATATCTTTGCAAATGGATGATAAATCAACTGCTATACATGTCGGTATTTGTGAGGATGTGCCTGTTGTAGTTGCAAATGTTATTGTTTTAACGGACTTTGTTATTCTTGATATTCCCGAGGACGATAGTATGTCTATTATTCTTGGAAGACCCTTTTTGAATACTGCAGGGGCTGTTATTGATTGCACTAACGGCAATGTCACTTTTCATATTAATGGTAATGAGCACACGGTACACTTTCCGAGGAAACAACCTCAAGTTCATAGTATCAACTCTATTGGAAAAATTCTATCGATTATATTTGGAGGATTTGAATTTCCTCTTCCTACTGTCAAGAAGAAATATGATATTCTTATTATTGGGGATGTGCATATCCCCGTTGAGGTAACATAGTGTTATTCGAAATTTCTCCGGTTCCATGTTATTCGGAATGAGTTCATTAATAAGACTTGATCAACCTTGTTAGTGGATTCCTTTTGATGATCATGAGATGGATGAAACTAGAAGGCACAACCTTCTGTGCCCCACTTTTACTTTCTGTTATTTATATTAAATAAAATAAAAATAAATAATTTTCTGTCTGTTATCTGATTATCCGTGCAATATAAAAATACCTCGAAAATAAAAGTCCTCCGAATGCCCTAAAAATTAAATATGATTTTTTCTAGAATATTTGAGGATTTATGGAACAAAGAACACACGAGGGGGGCCAACCACCTTGCCACGAGGGTGGAGGGCGCCCCCCTAGGGCGCGCCCCCTGCCTCGTGGGCCCACGGTGGCCCTCCTCCACTTATTCCTGCACCCACACACTTCATCTTCCTCCTCCAAACACGAAAAACCAGCTCAAACCCGAGTCCAAGCTCGTTTTGCTGCCATTTTCGATCTCCTTGCTCAAAGCACCTCTCACAAAACTGCTTGGGGAGATTGTTCCTTGGTATGTGACTCCTCCATTGGTCCAATTAGTTTTTGTTCTAGTGCTTTATTGATTGCAAATTTTTGCTGCTTAGGTGACCTTGTTCTTGAGCTTGCATGTCAAATTTATATGGTCAAAAGTAGTTTTGATGCATGATATAGGCCCTAGGCACTTGTAGGAGTAGTTGCTATCAATTTTATTGAGTTTAGTTTACTTTTATTTTGAATTTACTAAAAAAATTCAGAATTTTTCAGAGGAAGAAAAATGCTTAGGAAAATGTTCCAAGGTGGTTCTTCAAAGAAGCAAGGACCTAGGCTTGCAATGCGTGATGCTGACGAAGAGCCACCAAGAGACGCTCCAGTGCGTCCTTGTGAGTGGCCTTCTGAAAATTTTATGGATCAAGCGGGAATAAAAGAATAATTCAACGCATATTTGCATAACGCTGATCTCATGAGCTTCGAGGAAGAGAAGTGTAGTCAGTATCATCAGCTCACTAGCTCCTTTGTGAGGAGGTTTGAATTTTCAACTTCACGTAATTCTTCAACTGTCATGTTTGATCTTTATGATAAATCTTATACCATGGACTTAGAGGATTTCACCACTGCATGCAAACTTCCACAATGGTGTAGTATAAGGGATCCTCGCAAATCTGAATTTAGAGATTTTCTTGCTGATATAACTGTGGGAGAATCTAGAGATATTACACAAGCCACCATTGGGAGCATTCACTTTCCTGCCATACATTATTTTGCTCTCTTCATAGGTAGATGCATAAATGGTAAAGATGAGGCATGTCACATGTGTGTCCCTGACCTAAGTATTCTTAGGAGTGTTGTGTTAGGAGACAAATCATATAATTTGGGAGCCATTGTTGCACGTAGGTTGCATCTTAATAGACGTAATGGAGATTTCTTTGGTGGAATTTATGCAACCCGCGTAGCTAATTTTCTTGGTATAGATGTGCGCGAAGATGATATTGAATTACCTCCTGCCTATCTAGATTTTAATGCTATGGTTCACCACCAGTTTGTCGAGAGGAACGAATCACCTCTCCAGTATCGACTAATCTTTGACAGACGCCGTGCTGTCCGTATTACTCTCCCCGCTCCTGCTTTCTTTGACTATTAGGCAAGAGGAGGATATACTATCACCAGAGAGGAGGCAGATGAGTACGAGAGGAGAGAGGAGGCTGCTCGTCGCCATGCTGCAGCTCAGCAGGCAATAGCTACTGCATCACAGTACGACCCCAACAACTATTATTATGGATATCTGCCAGGCCAGCCGTGGCCATAGACCAACTTAGGCCAAAAGCCTAAGCTTGGGGGGGTACATATTTCTCACTGACATTACATTTATGCTCACACACTCATTACTAGATGTCGGTGCTCATACTTTTTCATTGAATCATCCATGCTAGTTGAATTTCCTTTTTATGCTTTCTTCTTGTGTGTTTAATAAACCTTAAGAAAAACCAAAAAAAATTAGTTGTAGTTTTTAATTAGTTTACTTTCCATGCTTGTAGTAGTAATTAAAAAGAAAACCCAAAAAGATTTCATGTTCTTCTTTTGCTTGTTGGGAGCTTTCCCGTGTATTTCTTTTCTTTTCTTTGGGGGTCGATAGGAGAAGATTGAGGGAGTCCTGGATTAGGGGGTCTCCGGGCAGCCGGACTATATACTTTGGTCGGACTGTTGGACTATGAAGATACAAGATTGAAGACTTCGCCTCGTGTCCGGATGGGACTCTACTTGGTGTGGAAGGCAAGCTAGACAGTACGGATATGGATATCTCCTTTGTAACCAACCTTGTGTAACCATAACCCTCTCCGATGTCTATATAAACCGGAGGGTTTTAGTCCATAGGACAACAACAACTACAACATACAATCATACCATAGGCTAGCTTCTAGGGTTTAGCCTCTCTGATCTCGTGGTAGATCTACTCTTGTACTACCCATATCATCAATATTAATCAAGCAGGACATAGGGTTTTACCTCCATCAAGAGGGCCTGAACCTGGGTAAAACATTGTGTCCCCTGCCTCCTGTTACCATCCGCCTTAGACGCACAGTTCGGGACCCCCTACCCGAGATCCGCCGGTTTTGACACCGACATTGGTGCTTTCATTGATAGTTCCTCTGTGTCGTCGCCGTTAGGCTTGATGGCTCCTACTATCATCGATGGCGGTGCAGTCCAGGGTGAGACTTTTCTCCCCGGACAGATCTTTGTGTTCGGCGGCTTTGTACTGCGGGCCAATTCGCTTGGCCATCTGGAGCAGATTGAAAGTTACGCCTCTAGCCACCAGGTCAGGTTTGGAAGCTTAAACTACACGGACGATATCCGCGGAGACTTGATTTTCGATGGATTCGAGCCTCTGCCTTGTGCGTCACGCGGTTACGATGAGTACGATTTAGCTCTACCATCGGACAGTGTTCAGGAGATCGCATAGGCAGCCGCTCTGACCCTCAATTCGGAGCCAGTTGCGCCGTCCATGGACGGGTGGATGGACCCCGCCACGGAGGCCTTACCCTCAGCGGAGATCGAGCCGAACATCGACCTTACCTTGCACGAGAGCCGTGTTATTAAACTGTCGGATCCTTCTCCGACCACGAACTCCGAGCCACCTGCGCCCGTTCCTATCGAATTCGATTGGGCGCCGATCATGGAGTTTACCTCCGCGGATATTTTTCAGCACTCGCCCTTTGGCGACATACTGAACTCATTAAGGTCTCTCTCCTTATCAGGAGGATCCTGGCCGAACTATGTCCGGCAGGACTGGGATGCGGACGACGAAGAAATTCGTGGCCCACCCACCACCCACTTAGTAGCCACTGTCGATGACTTAACCGACATGCTCGACTTCGACTTCGAAGACATCGACGGTATGGACGACGATGCGGAAGACGAAGAGGAACCACTGCCCACAGGGCACTGGACAGCCACCTCATCATACGATATATACATGGTGGATACACCCAAAGAAGGTAATGGCGACGAGATAGCGGAGGATGACCCCTCCAAGAAGCCACCCCAGCGCCAACGTCAGTGGCGCCGCTCTAAGTCCTGCCAAAGCAAAAGTGGTTATACCGGCACAGGAGATAATAACACTCTGGATAGTGCCGAAGACAACAACAATCCCCTCCAGCAAGATTTAGAGCAGGAGGATGGAGGAGCCTGCCCTCCTGAGAGAGCGGCAGATGGAGAGGCGGAAGATGATAATTACATGCCCCCCTCCGAAGACGAGGCAAGCCTCGGCGACGACGAATTCGTCGTACCAGAGGATCCTGTCGAACAAGAGCGCTTCAAACGCCGGCTTATAGCCACGGCAAATAGCCTTAAGAAAAAGCAGCAGCAGCTTCAAGCTGATCAAGATCTGCTAGCTGATAGATGGACTGAATTCCTCGCAGCCAAGGAATATAAACTCGATCGCCCCTCCAAGAGTTACCCAAAATGCAGGTTGCTACCCCGACTGGAGGAAGAAGCGTATGACGTGGCCGTGATAGAGAGGCATTCCAGCCAAAAACTCAGCCCGCACCCTGACGCCATTCAAATAAAAAGGCATGGGGAGATACGCCAGACCTGCGAGACATATTGGAGGACAAAGCAAAGCATGCAAGATCGATCTACGGATCACGGGGGTGCGCCACTATGCGAGACGATAAGCGTCACGCCGGATACAGTAAAAGTAAATCCGGCCGGGCCGAACACAGCGGGCAAGACCCATTCGAGTTGCGTCGCGATATAGCCCAATACAGAGGCGCCGCACACCCCTTATGCTTCACAGATGAAGTAATGGATCATCAAATCCCAGAAGGTTTCAAACCTGTAAATATTGAATCATACGACGGCACAACAGATCCCGCAGTATGGATCGAGGATTTCCTCCTACACATCCACATGGCCCGCGGTGATGACTTACACGCCATCAAATACCTCCCACTAAAGCTTAAGGGACTAGCGCGACATTGTCTTAACAGCTTGCCAGCAGAGTCCATCAGCTGTTGGGAAGATCTGGAAGCCGCATTCCTCGACAACTTTCAGGGCACTTATGTGCAGCCACCAGATGCCGATGACTTGAGCCACATAATTCAGTAGCTAGAAGAATCGGCCAGGCAATTCTAGACTCGGTTCCTAACAAAGAAAAAATCAAATTGTCGACTGTCCGGATGCAGAGGCCCTAGCGGCTTTCAAACACAACATCCATGACGAATGGCTAGCCTAACTCCTTGGTCAGGAAAAACCAAAATCTATGGCAGCCCTCACGACACTCATGACCCGCTTTTGTGCGGGAGAAGACAGCTGGCTGGCTCGTAGTAATAACATATCAAAGAACCATGGTACTTCGGATACCAACGACAGCAATAGCAGGTCACGTCGCAACAAACATAAGCGCCGCATTAACAGCGATAATAATGAGGATACGGCAGTCAATGCCGGATTCAAAGGCTCTAAACCCGGTCAGCGGAAAAAGCCATTCAAACAAAGTATGCCGGGTCTATCCAGCTTGGACCGTATACTCGATCGCTCGTGTCAAATACATGGCACCCCAGACAAGGCAGCCAATCACACCAACAGGGATTGTTGGGTGTTCAAGCAGGCCGGCAAGTTAATTGCCGATAACAAGGACAAGGGGCCACATAGCGATGACGAGGAGGAGCCCCGGCAGCCACACACCGGAGGACAGAAGAGGTTTCCCCCACAAGTGCGGACGGTGAACATGATATACGCAACCCACATCCCCAAGAGAGAGCGGAAGCGTGCGCTCAGGGACGTATATGCGTTGGGGCCAGTCGCCCCAAAGTTCAACCCATGGTCCTCCTATCCGATCACTTTCGATCGCAGGGACCATCCCACTAGTATCCGTCATGGCGGATTTGCCGCACTGGTTCTGGACCCAATCATTGACGGATTTCATCTCACTCGAGTCCCTATGGATGGCGGCAGCAGCCTGAACCTGCTTTATCAGGACACAGTGTGCAAAATGGCTATAGATCCCTCAAGGATCAAACTCACAAAAACGACCTTTAAAGGCGTCATTCCAGGCGTAGAGGCCCATTGCACAGGCTCAATTACACTGGAAGTGGTCTTCGGATCCCCGAATAACTTCCAAAGCGAAGAGTTAATCTTCAATATAGTCCCGTTCCACAGTGGTTATCATGCACTGCTCGGGCGAACCGCATTTGCGAGATTCAATGCGGTACCGCATTATGCATACCTCAGCTCAAGATGCCAGGACCTCGCGGGGTTATTTCAGTCAATGGAAACACAGAGCGCTCTTTCCGAACGGAGGAGCACACCGCGGCCCTCGCAGCAGAAGCGCAAAGCAGCCTCTCAAGGCAATCCACCAGTTCGGCGTTTCAAAACATGGACACCTTCAAGCACGCTCGGAGCAATCGGCAACTAGACGGCCTGGCGCGATCTGAGCTCGCGTAGCAATGCGGCCCCCACCCCAGTCCCAGCCGAACGGCGAAACTCGTGCCACGCGTACATAATTACGCATTAAAAATACCATGGGCACAGGTGGGGAGGGGGCACAACTGCGGCACACCCCAAGACGCGGCTTAAACCGCACTAGGGGCTCCCCGTTTGGTTATTTTTCTCTTTTTCAGGACCTTAATCTCTGGAAACCCTGTCCGACAGCACTATTGCCGGACACATGATGCAGCAACCAAGGAGGCAGAAAGCTACGTCACACCACAGAATTCTCGGGTGGATTACAATAACGAGCGAAATATTTGATTTAATACTATTCCTCAGCTTGCCCTTGGAAGGGACATAGTCCTACTCTTTGCTTATCGCACCATCTGTATCATTCTGCTTTAACGCACCTTTTTGAATAAACAATGCATAACATTACGACTTTTGTTGCATTCTTGTTATATATATATGTGTTCATTAATGACGCCTTGCACCCGTACACTTTAGTACAGCCAATACACCAGGGGCTTACGTACCCCACAATATGGTGTGAAAAGTCTGAACACTTTCACAAGTGCAGCACCCCAAACTTATAGCATTATATGCATCAGCTCTGAATCATGTCTTTGGTCAAATGTTGGGTTTGCCCGGCTCCTATGTTTTGGTACCTTACGTTCCGCTCTATCGGCTAATATAGCTCTAGGAGAACTACTGCGATTGTGCCCCGGATCTGCCGGGCTTAGCACCTTAGTAGAGAAAGCTAAAACTGATTGTCATGATAAGGCGAGAGAGTGGTCGCTGTTCGGTGAGGTTTTCGAGTCCCTAAAGACTTATGCCGCTTAGGGCGAGGGGCCGGCCCTGCCCGGCTTAAAGGCGTGTGTCGCGCCCCGAATTCGGCCTTCCGAATACCAGGGGCTTCGCCAAAATTTAAAATTATAAATTATATGGCTAAGTGAGAGTGATAAAGCATTATTAGTCCGGTTGCCTTGTTCGTTGTGCTGAGCACCTCCCTCGAAGGACCCAAACATGGGAACAAGAGTGCTCAAGTTTATCCCGAACACCCCAGCACTCATGGCATGGGGGCAGAAGCCGAGGACTAGCCATCTCTCAGATTGGATAAACGGCCAAACAGAAGGTAATATTTTAAATTCACACAAGCGTTGCATAGCGCATATGAAACAAGTTTTCATCATACAGGATCACACGAGCAAGTTTACTCAAATATTACATCCTTTGAGCATTCGTCCGCTACAAGACGGGCACCCTTCAGGACACCCTCATAATAAATTTCGGGGGTGCGATGCTCCTTGCCCTGCGGCGGCCCTTCCTTGATCAGCTTCACGGTGTCTAGCTTGGCCCACTGCACCTTCACGCGGGCGAAAGCCCGGCGTGCACCTTCGATGCAGACGGACCGCTTGACGACCTCCAGCCGTGGGCAGGCATCCACAAGCCGCCTCACCAGGCCGAAGTAGCTGTTCGGAAGGACGTCGCCAGGCCACAGCCAGATTATAAGGCCCTTCATGGCCTGTTCAGCCACCTTGTGCAGTTCAACCAGCTGCTTTAGCTGGTCGCTTAGAGGCATCGGGTGTTCGGTCTCAGTATACTGAGACCAGAATAGCTACTCCGTTGAGCTTCCCTCCTCGGTCTGGTAAAATTGTGCGGCATCTGACACACTGCTGGGGAAATCTGCGAATGCTCCTGGAGAGCTTCGAATTCGGGTAAGTAATCGGTAATTTACTTTCACATGCTTGCTCTGCATATAGAATGCCTTACCGCCGCTATCTTCTTCATTGCGTCGATCTCCTGGAGGGCCTTTTGGGCTTCGGCCTTGGCACTTTTTGCGCTCTCGAGGGCCGCGGCAAGCTCAGACTCTCGCGTCTTCTAGTCAAGCTCCAACACCTTGTGCTTCGTCACGAGAGCCTGGAGCTCTTGCTGCACCTCGCCCACCCGAGCCTCTTGTTTTTCTCGCTCGGTGCGCTCCTTGGCCGCTTTATCTTCGGCCTTGGTTAGCGCTCGCTTCAGGGTCGCCACCTCGGTCGTGGCCCCTGGCAAATATAAGATGATCCTGTCATTTTGCAATCGCGTCTTCTTTTATATATACATATCTACAGACAGGGTATTACTTACCCTTGTTCCCCTCGAGCTGCCTCTTGGCAAGGCCGAGCTCGTCCCGGGACCCTTTAAGGTCCTGCTTCAGTACGGCGACCTCCACAGTCAGTGCGGCGGACGCCAGCAGCGAAGCCTGCATATGCATATTGACACACTTATATTAGACTCCTGTGATATTATTTGAGCCTCTGTTCGGCTTTTCTTTGTGAACACCGAACAGAGCATCAGGGGCTACTGTCTATGCGGTAATATTTTCCTATATTTTAACACTTACCTCAAAGCCTGTTAGAAGGCTGGCACATGCTTCAGTCAATCCGCTCTTGGCGGACTGAACCTTCTGGACCACCGCACTCATAATAGTACGGTGCTCCTCGTCGATGGAAGCGCTGTGAAGCGCTTCCAGCAGATTGTTCGGTGCCTCTAGATGGACAGAGGTCACCGGCACAGGCGTCTTGCCCCTCTTGGAAGGAGGCCACCTGCCCGAGTCCGGAACCACTGGAGGTTCCGGTGCGGCGTTCGGCTGAGGGCCGAACTCAGAGCTCTCGGGGGCCTTGTCCCCTCGGCTCCCAGAGTCCGGGAGGCCGCCTTGAGGCACCTCCGGGACTGTATCCCCTCGACCCGGTGCCTCGTGAGACAGCACCTCGTCGTCGTCCGTAGGATGAGGGGAGGTGGCAGTCGGGATTGGATCGCTATCCATATCCGATGAGCCCAGGGAGCCGTCCGATGATACATCGATGTGGGCTCGGGGTGGCCTGTATAATCATATTTCGGTGTTAGGTGAAGTAGTGCGGCAAAGTAATACTATGACTTGCTCTGGTATCCGAATACTTACGATTTCCCCAGGGCTTGGCCCTGGGTAGCCACTCGTCTTCGTCGGCGGCGGCGGTGGTAGAGTAGTCTGGAAGGAGAGTTCTCCCCTTCTTGGACCCTTCGGCCTCCCCAGTTGGGGCGGCTTTCCTTTTCTTGTCTCCCTCGTCTAGAGGGGGAGCATCCTCTTCTGCCTCCTTGTCTTCGGGGGAGGATTGCGCCATAGAGTCCTCGGACGGTGAGTCCGATGACGCCTGGCGTCGGGAACTCTTTCGAGTTCCCTTGGCCTTCTTGGTCTTCTCCGGCACCATATAAGGAGCCGGAGTCAGCATCTTCGCCAGAAGAGCATCTGCTGCTCCTTCGGGCAAAGGAGCCGGACAGTCGATCTGTCCGGCCGTTTCCTGCTAGTCCTGTTAGAGGTACGGGAGTTTAGATCCCGCATGGAGTCAATCTATAAATAATAAGTATCCTGTGAAAGGTAAAGCAGCTTACAGCACTGGCTTGGCGCTTCGCGCTGAATCCGCGATCCTCGGTAATGGGAGGAGGGACCTCGACGCTTTTGAACAACACCCTCCAGGCATCTTCATGAGTTGTGTCGAAGAGCCTGTTCAGAGTTCGGTGCTACGTCGGGTCGAACTCCCAGAAGTTGCAGTCCCGTTGTTGGCACGGGAGGATCCGGCGGTGGAGCATGACCTGGACTATGTTGACGAGTTTGAGCTTCTTGTTCACTATGTTTTGAATACATGTTTGGAGTCCGGTCAGCTCTCCCGAACTACCCCAGGACAGGCCCTTCTCTTTCCAGGAGGTGAGCCGCGTGGGGATGCCAGATCGAAACTCAGGCGCCGCTGCCCATGCAGGGTCACGCGGCTTGGTGATGTAGAACCACCCCTATTGCCACCCCTTTATGGTTTCCACAAAGGAGCCCTCGAGCCATGTAACGTTGGGCATCTTGCCCACCATGGCGCCTCCGCACTCCACCTGGCGGCCGCCCACAACCTTCGTCTTGACATTGAAGGTCTTCAGCCATAAGCCGAAGTGGGGCTTGATGCAGAGGAAGGCCTCGCACACGACGATAAACGCCGAGATGTTGAGGATGAAGTTTGGGGCCAGATCATGGAAATCCAGGCCGTAGTAGAATATGAGCCCCCGGACGAATGGGTGGAGAGGGAATCCCAGTCCATGGAGGAAATGGGTAAGGAACACTACCCTCTCATGGGGCCCGGGGGTGGGGATGAGCTGCCCCTCATCTGGGAGCCGGTGCGTGATGTCGTCGCGCAGGTATCCGGCTCTCCTCAGCTTCTTGATGTCTCCCTCCGTGACGGAGGAGACCATCCACCTGCCTCCCGCTTCGGACATGGTTGGGGAAGGTTGAGGTGGGAAGTGCGGACTTGGGCGCTAGAGCTCGAGTGTGCGAAAATGGATGAGCAAAGGAGGAAGAAGGCGTGGATGAAAAGGTGAATCCTTATCCCTTTATATGGGCGGACGAAACTATGCGCCCCCACTAGCCTGGTAAAACTCGCTTATCCCCCAAGCGCCGTAATCGATGGCGCGGTTGGGTTACCCACGCCCGTATTGATGAGAATCCCGTAATAAGGGGACACAATCTCTGCTTTGACAAGACGTGTCAAAAAACTGCCTCGCGTTATGTGCGGGACTGGTTAAAGGAAACGGTTCAAATAATCACCGGGCCATGACATAATGTCGTGTTGCCAAAACAAGTCAGCAAATTGGATTTGCAAAAATATTATTCTCTCTACGGTGGTATGTGGAATTTATTTTGCAGGGTCGGACACTATCCTTGTATTCAAACTCTTTCGTGATGTATTCGGAGGAGGAACCCGCCTTGCAATGCCGAAGACAACACTGCACGCCGGACTCATCATCATTGAAGCCTAGTTCAGGGGCTACTGGGGGAGTCCTGGATTAGGGGGTCTCCGGACAGCCGGACTATATACTTTGGCCGGACTGTTGGACTATGAAGATGCAAGATGGAAGACTTCGTCTTGTGTCCGGATGGGACTCTACTTGGCGTGGAAGGCAAGCTAGGCAGTACGGATATGGATATCTCCTCCTTTGTAACTGACCTTGTGTAACCCTAACCCTCTCCGATGTCTATATAAACTGGAGGGTTTTAGTCCGTAGGACAACAACAACTACAACATACAATCATACCATAGGCTAGCTTCTAGGGTTTAGCCTCTCTGATCTCGTGGTAGATCTACTCTTGTACTACCCATATCATCAATATTAATCAAGCAGGACGTAGGGTTTTGCCTCCATCAAGAGGGCCCAAACCTGGGTAAAACATTGTGTCCCCTGCCTCCTGTTACCATCCGCCTTAGACGCACAGTTCGGGACCCCCTACCTGAGATCTACCGGTTTTGACACCGACAAATACCATGATTAAATTGTTGAAGTTGCTCTTATATGCATTATTGTTGATCTGACAAAAAAGAGCCCATAGTGCCTTGTCTTCTCCTGTTTATTGAATGCTTGCAGATTCCAGCTTAGTCCAATGCACGTGCACTATTATTGTTATTCACATCGTTTGGTCGTGCAAGTGAAAGGAAATTATGATGATATATGATGGAGTGGCTGAGATGAGAAAAGCTAGTATGAACTCGACCTCTTTTGTTTTTGTAAATATGATTAGTTCATCGTTCCTGATTCAGCCTATTATGAATAAACATGTTTGCAATGACAACTAGAGATCATAGTTTCTTGTGCCATGCTTGATTAGCTATGAGTTATAATGGTTTACCTTGCATGCCAACATGCTATTGAGATGGTTATGATGTGGTATGATAGGGTGGTATCCTCCTCTGAATGATTTAAGTGACTTGACTTGGCACATGTTCACACATGTTCACGATATTTATGTTCATGGTGGATTATATCGTACTAATGCTTGCATTCAGTGTTGATTAATTTTAATGCATGTTCATGACTGTTGTCGCTCTCTAGCTGGTCGCTTCCCAGTCTTTTTCTAGCCTTCACCTGTACTAAGCGGGAATACTGCTTGTGCATCCAAACTCCTTAAACCCTAAAGTTATTCCACATGAGTCCACTATACCTACCTATATACGGTATATACCTGCCGTTCCAAGTAAATTTGTATGTGCCAAACTCTAAACCTTCAAATAAATATCTTGTTTTGTATGCTCGAATAGCTCATGTATCAACTAGGGCAGTCTGTAGTTAGGCGGGTTATTCTCAAGAGGAGTGGACTCCGCTCCTCACTCACGAGATAAATGGCTGGTCACCAGGATGCCCAGTCCCATGCTTTATGCAAACTAAATCAAAATAATTGCAAACAAAACTCCCCCTGGGACTCTTGTTAGTTGGAGGCACTCGTTGTTTCGAGCAAGCCATGGATTGATGCTTGTGGTGGAAGGGGGAGCATAAACTTTACCATTCTGTTCGGGAACTGCCTATAATGTGTGTAGCATGGAAGATATCGCCATCTCTTGGTTGTTATGTTGACAATGAAAGTATACCGCTCAAAATATTATTCACCTCTGTTTTAAAACCGAGCTCTGGCACCTCTACAAATCCTTGCTTCCCTCTGCGAAGGGCCTATCTATTTACTTTTATGCCGAGTCATCATCCTCTTATCAAAAATCACCAGTTGGAGAGCACCGCTGTCATTTGCATTCATTATTGTTAGTTTACATTGAGTATGACTTGACTGGATCTCTTTTACCATGAATTACAATGTCTAGTTAGTCCTTGGTCTTTAAAGGTGCTCTGCACTTATGTTTTGCGGTCTCAGAAAGGGCTAGCGAGATACCACCTTGTTATATCATATTATGATTGTTTTGAGAAAGTGTTGTCATCCGAGTTTTATTATTATGGCTCGCTAGTTGATTATGCTATTGATATGAGTAACTTGAGACCTGTGCGTTATTGCGAATGTGGTTAGTTATAATCTTTGCTGAAAACTTGAATGCTGGCTTTACATATTTACAACAACAAGAGCAAACAGAGTTTGTAAAAGTTTTTCTTTATCACTTTTAGTTTGTCAACTGAATTGCTTGAGGACAAGCAAAGGTTTAAGCTTGGGGGAGTTGATACGTCTCCAACGTATCTACTTTTCCAAACACTTTTGCCCTTGTTTTGGACTCTAACTTGCATGATTTGAATGGAACTAACCCGGACTGACACTGTTTTCAGCAGAACTACAATGGTGTTATTTATGTGGAGGATCAAACGTTCTCGGAATGACCTGAAACTTCACGGAGACACTTTCCAAAAAATAAGAAAAATACTTGCCTAAGATGAAGGCCAGGGGGCCCACCGTCTTGCCACGAGGGTGGGGCACGCCTACCCCCCTAGGGCGCGCCCCCCTACCTCGTGGGCCCCCTCTTGCGTCTCCGACTCCAACTCCACCTCCATATATTGAGTTTCGATGAGAAAAAAATCAGAGAGAAGAAATCATCGCGTTTTACGATACGGAGCCGCCGCCAAGCCCTAAAACCTCTCGGGAGGGCTGATCTGGAGTCTGTTCAAGGCTCCGGAGAGGGGAATCCGTCGACATCGTCATCATCAACCATCCTCCATCACCAATTTCATGATGCTCACCGCCGTGCGTGAGTAATTCCATCGTAGGCTTGTTGGACGGTGATGGTTTGGATGGGATCTATCATGTAATCGAATTAGTTTTGTTAGGGTTTGATCCCTAGTGTATACTATGTTCTGAGATTGATGTTGCTATGACTTTGCTATGCTTAATGCTTGTCACTGGGGCCTGAGTGCCATGATTTCAGATCTGAACCTATTACGTTTTCATCAATATATGAGTGTTCTTGATCCTATCTTGCAATTCTATAGTCACCTATTATGTGTTATGATCCGTTAACCCCGAAGTGACAATAATCGGGATACTTACCGGTGATGACCGTAGTTGGAGGAGTTCATGTATTCACTATGTTTAAATGCTTTGTTCCGGTTCTCTATTAAAAGGAGGCCTTAATATCCCTTAGTTTCCGTAAGGACCCCGCTGCCACGGGAGGGTAGGACAAAAGATGTCATGCAAGTTCTTTTCCATAAGCACGTATGACTATGTTCAGAATACATGCCTACATTATATCAATGAACTGGAGCTAGTTCTGTGTCACCCTAGGTTATGACTGTTACATGATGAACCGCATCTGGCATAATTCTCCATCACCGATCCATTGCCTACGAGCTTTCCATATATTGTGCTTCGCTTATTTACTTTCCCGTTGCTATTGCTATCATCACTACAAAATACCAAAAAACATTGCTTTTACTATTGTTACCTTTTGCTACCGTTATCACCAGTATCATATTACTTTGCTACTAAACACTTTGCTACAGATATTAAGTTTCCAGGTGTGGTTGAATTGACAACTCAACTGCTAATACTTGAGAATATTCTTTGGCTCCCCTTGTGTTGAATCAATAAATTTGGGTTGAATACTCTACCCTCGAAAACTGCTGCGATCCCCTATACTTGTGGGTTATCACCGGCCGGTTCTTCGGGCAGCGGGGCCGGACAGTGGATCCGCCCAGCCTTCTTCGTCCATACCTAAGGGAGTTGAGGAAAACACATTAAGCATTTACCTTGGGTTATGCGGATAAAATGCATGAAAACTTACCGAGCTTGCAGGGCGGGACAGTTGGTACCCGCGGTCCTCGGCCGAGTCCGACCATGATTTGCCGGACTTGAAAAGTACCTTCCAGATGTCTTTGTGGGAGGAGCCAAAGAGCTCTCACAGGGTCTGGTGCTTGGTCGGATCGAATTCCCATAGATTGCAAGTCTGGTGTTGACAAGGCAGGATCCGGCAAACTAACATCACCTGGACTACATTGACAAGTTCGATGTTCTTGTCTTCCATATCTTTAACGCGCGTCTGGAGCACCGACAGTTCGTCGTACGAAGACCAGTTCAGGCCCTTCTTGGGCCAAGACGTAAGCCGGAAAGGGGCTCCGGATCGGAACTCTGGAGCAGCGGCCCATTCCATGCCGCGCGGCTCAGTGATGTAAAACATACTGTTGCCACTCTTTGACGGAATCATTAAAAGTACCTGTTGGCCATGTGACATTAGGCATCTTGCTCACCATAGCACCCCCGCACTCGGCGTGCTCGCCGCTCACCACCTTGGGCTTCACATTAAAGAACTTCAGCCATAAGCCAAAGTGTGGCGAGATGCGGAGAAAAGCCTCGCACACGACGATGAATGTCGAGATGTTGAGGAAGGAATTGGGGGATAGATCATGAAAATAGATCCCGTAATAATACATGATGCCACGAACGAATGGGTGGAGGGGAAACCCTAGCCCGCTGACAAAATGAGGGAGTAATACAACCCTCTATTGGGGTTCTGGAGTAGGAACGATTTGTCCCGCCATTGGGAGATGGTGGCCGATTTTTTTGGCCAGATACCCGGCCTCCCGAAGCTTTTTGATATCCTTCTCTTTAACGGTAGAGGCAATCCACTTACCTCCTGCTCCGGATCTGGACATTTTTCGGAAGGCCTTTGTGGGCGGAGAAGACGAACGCTCGGGCGCTGGAGCTCGGGCGAAGGGGAATGGATCGGGAAGAAGAAAGCGTGGTTGCGAAAGGGAGTCCTTATCCCCTTATAAAGGCAGTAGGGATTTTGCGCCTCCCCATTTTCCTGGTAAACTCGCTTATTCCCCAAGCGCCATGATTGATGGCGCAGTTGGGTTACCCACACCCGTATTGATGAGAATCCTGTGATAAGGGGACACGATCTCTGCTTCGACAAGACGTGCCAAGAAAACCGCCTCGCAATATGTGCAGTAGCTGGTTGAGAAAAATGGCTCGAATGATGACCGGGCCATGGCGTGATGTCACGCTATGAAATTTGTCAGCAGATTAGATTTGTGGGATATTGTACTCTCTACGGTGGTATGTGGAATTTGTTTTGCAGAGCCGAACATGATCCTTGGGTTTGAAATCTTCTACGGAGTATTCGGAGGAAGAACCCGCCTTGCAATGCCGAAGACAATCTGCGTGCCGGACTCATCGTCATTGAAGTCTGGTTCAGGGGCTACTGAGGGAGTCCTGGATTAGGGGGTACCCGGACAGCCGGACTATATCCTTTGGCCGGACTGTTGGGCTATGAAGATACAAGATTGAAGACTTCATCCCGTGTCCGGGTGGGACTCTCCTTTGCATGGAAGGCAATCTTGGCAATTTGGATATGTAGATCTCCTCCCTTGTAACCGACTCTGTGTAACCCTAGCCCCCTCCGGTGTCTATATAAACCGGAGGGTTTAGTCCGTAGGACAACAACAATCATAATCATAGGCTAGCTTCTAGGGTTTAGCCTCTACGATCTCGTGGTAGATCAACTCTTGTAATTCTCATATCATCAAGATCAATCAAGCATGAAGTAGGGTATTACCTCCATCAAGAGGGCCCGAACCTGGGTAAACATTGTGTCCCCCGCCTCCTGTTACCATCCGCCTTAGACACACAGTTTGGGACCCCCTACCCGAGATCTGCCGGTTTTGACATCGACATAGACATAACGTCTCGCCAGCAAAACTGTCAGTGTAGACATATCATGTTTTTGATTAAGTAATATGCCCTTGTGGCAGTGATATTGTGACTGTTAAACAGATCCGGACATAGTTCTTGTTGATCAACTACTTTGGAGTATTCGAAGGAGGAACCTGTCTTGCAATGCTGAAGAAAATCTACACACCGGACACATCGTCATTGAAGCCTGGTGTCGGTGTCAAAACCGGCGGATCTCGGGTAGGGGGTCCCGAACTGTGCGTCTAAGGTCGATGGTAACAGGAGACAGGGGACATGATGTTTACCCAGGTTCGGGCCCTCTCTATGGAGGTAATACCCTACGTCCTGCTTGTTTGATCTTGATGAATATGAGTATTACAAGAGTTTATCTACCACGAGATCGTAATGACTAAACCCTAAAAGTATAGTCTGGCTATGATTATGAGGATTCCGCCTATCTACGGACCTAGCCCTCCGGTTTATATAGACACCGGAGGGATCTAGGGTTACACAAGGTCGGTTATAGAGAAAGGAATCTTCATAGTTGGTCGCCAAGCTTGCCTTCCACGCCAAGGAGAGTCCTATCTGGACACGGGTGGAGTCTTCGGTCTTTGTATCCTTACGGCCCATCAGTTTGGCCCATATCCAATAGATCGGACAACGAAGGACCCCTTAGTCCAGGACTCCCTCAGTAGCCCCTGAACCAGGCTTCAATGACGATGTGTCCGACGCACAGATTGTCTTCGACATTGCAAGGCGGGTTCTACTTTCTGAATACTCCAGGATAGTCTTCGGATAAAATGAAGGTGTCCAGATCTGCAACACAAGTACCACACACAACTGCAAGGAATATAGTATTTCACGAGTCCCATTAGCTGACAACTTTTTGCAAGATGACATCACATCTGTTCGGTCACTATATCGAACCATTTTTGTCCGTCGTTCCGTGTTTCGAGGTGCAGTTTCCATTGGCTTGTCTTGTCAAAGCAGAGATCGTGTCCCCTTGTTGCGGGATTTTCCTCAATGCGGGCGTGGGTAACCCAACCGTGCGTTTACACATCCCTTGGGAATAGGCAAGTTTTAGGGTGAGTGGGGAGGCGTTCGATATTCACTGCCTTTATAAGGGGATAAGGATTCCCCCTTCTTCTCCCACGCCTTCTCTCTTCCTCTGCCCTTCCACTCTTGATCTCCAGCGCCCAAGTTCTCATCTTCTTCCCCCTCAAGCTAGCACTCAACCATGTCCGGATCCGGAGGCCAAGGCAAGTGGATGGTCTCCTCCGTCAAGGAGAAGGACATTATTGAGCTTTGGGTGGCCGGGTACTTGGTGAAGGAAATCGCCCACCGTCTTCCAGCCCAGGGGCAAGTCGTCCCCACATCGAAGCCCAACGAGAGGGTGGTATTCATCCCTCATTTCCTCCGCGGGCTAGGGTTTCCACGCCACACTTTCGTTCGTGGGATGATGTACTATTACGGGATAGACTTCCATGATCTATCCCCAATTCTTTCCTCAACATCTCAGCGTTTGTCGTCGTGTGCGAGGCCTTCCTCTGCATCCAACCCCACATCAGGCTGTGGCTCGAGGTCTTCAACATGAAGCCGAAGGTGGTGGATGGCCAGCACGCGGAGTGCGGAGGCGCCATGGTGAGCAAGCTAACCAATGTCTCCTGGCCGAAAGGCACTTTCGTGGAGACTGCCAAGGAATGGCAGAAACAATGGTTCTACATTACAAAACCCCACGGCACCAACTAGGCCGCAACTGCGGAATTCAACTCCGGCGCCCCAATGCGTCTCACCTCCTGCATCGAGAAGAGCCTAAATTGGTGTTCGCCAGATGAGATGTTAGCGCTACAGATGCGCGTTCAAAGTATGGTGGACAAGGATGTCAAGCTTGTCGATATAATCTAGGTGATGCTAGTTCGCCGGATTCTCCCGTGCCAAAGCCGAAGCCGCCCTCTGTGGGAATTCAATACGAAGAAGCACCATACCCTGAAGAGGCTCTTCGAAACTACTCACGAAGACGCCTGGAAGTTGCTCTTCAAGGGCAACGAGACACCGCCGGCCACAGATTCGGACCGCGGGCACGACATTAACCACCTCGCCAACAAGGTATTTTATTTTTAGCGCATCCCCTACTTGCTTATTTCAAGGATGATATCTAAGCTTTTATTATCATTGCTTCTTCAGGACTGGATGGAGAGGGCAAATCAGATCCAGTATTTGGCTCCACTGCCCGAAGAACCAGTCATCCCGCGTTTAGCAAAGATGTTGGTGCCGGCGCCCTATACGGCACCGACGAAGAAGGCCACGAGGAAGGCCAGGGGGTCCGCAGTGGCCCCCGCCGCAAGGGCGCTTCGGATGCGACGTCCAAAGACAAGACCCGCTCCTCCGCCACCGAAGACGACGACGACGAAGAGGAGGAAAGCGATTCTCCCCCTGATAGGGGGAGGAAGAAGAGGGCGGCCTCCAAAATTCTGGAGGCGGAGGTGCCCAAGAAGGGGAAAGGCACTCTCAAGGGCAGCTCCGCGTGGAACGTTGACAGCAGTCCGGAGCGGTGCCCTCGGAACAAGCCCCTGGCCGCATCGTGAGTGCTAAGAACCCGTACACGTCCATTTATCCAGCTTTTCCACCTTATGGTATTTTATATGATTTAATCATGTTATTATAGTCCGACCCACGACAGCTTCGAGCGATCCTCATCAAGGGGCTTGTTGGATTCAAAGGAGATGGCCAGCGAGACATCGCCGACCGCTTACTCTCCCAAGGCCAAGGGAGACGATGAGGTGCTCTCCCAAAGGACCTTCCCAAGACAGGGGGAGGTTCAGGATCCTGTCATGGCGGCGCCGGAGGGCGACACCTCGGCCGTCGGACACATGGGGGAACAGACCCCCATGGAGACTAATGATGGGGGACGTCCTCAATTCGGCCTCCATATGAGCACGGATCCGGAGACCCATACGGCCCCGGAGGCCGACAAGCAGCTTCCTTCAAGAGAAGGAGGCGTGCCCGTCCCGCCGGCGACCTCTGTCCAACCAGAGGCGCCGAACAATCTGTTGGAAGCGCTACGGGGCGCTTCCATTGTGGAAGAACATCGTATCCTTATGTGTATGGTGATTGAGAAGGTTCAGTATGTCAAGAGCGGACTGACCGAAGCCTGCAGTGGCCTGCTGACAGGTTTTAAGGTAAGCGACATTCAACCGAGAAAATCCCCACATAGACAGTAGCCCCTGAGACACTATCCGGTGTTCGGAAAGAAAAGCCGGACAGAGGATCAATTAAATTTCGCAGGAAACTAACCAAACTGCGTCTAATGTAAATAAGCAGGCGTCGCTGCTGGCCGCGACTTCTCACACTGGTGAAGTCTCCAGACTAAAGCAGAAACTGGAGCGGGCCGAGGAAGAGCTCGGCCAGGCGAGGAAGTAGTTGGAAGACTAGCAAGGTATGTAGTGGCTCGCTATATATATTCGGAAAGAGTAAATGATGTATACTGACCGTAGTGTCATTATATGTGTAGGGGCGACGACCGAGGTCGAGGCCCTGAAAAAGGTCCTGGCCGAAGCCGAGGGGAAAGCTGTCAAGGAGCAGGCCGCTCGCAAGAAGCTGAAGGCTCGGCTGAACGAGGTCCAGCAAGAGCTCCAAGACGCGGTGAGGAAGTACGAGACCCTGGAGGGCGATGTTTTGGCTCAAGATACCGAACTCTCCAAGGCTCGTCAAAGCGCGGAAGCGGCCCGAGTTGAAGCCCAGGGTGCCCTCCAGGAGATCCAAGAGGCCATGAAAACGCATCGGGTAAGGCGTTTAGTATGCAAAGCAAATATATGAAGAAGATGTATTTCTTACTAACCCGGATTCGGAGTTCTCCAGGAGCCCTCGCAGATCTACCGCGCAGTGTGTCCGATGCCGCGGAGTTCTTCCGAGCCGAAGAAGGGACCTCCACAGAGAAATTGTTCTGGTCGCAGTATCTTGCGCCAGAGCATCTCGTGCCCTTCACCGATCAACTGAAACAGCTGGTGGAGCTACATAGGGTGGCCGAACTAGCCATGAAGGATTTGATAATCCGGCTGTGGCCAGCCGAAGCTATGTCCGGCAGCTACGACTCGCGAAGCGGCTGGTGAACGCCTGTCCTCGGTTGGACGTCGTCAAGCGATCGGCCTGCATTGAAGGTGCACGCATGGCCTTCGCCCGCTGCAAGATGTGGTGGGCGAAGATGGACGCCGTCGAGCTGACCAAGGGGCCGCCAAAGGGGAAGGAGCACCGCACACCCGAGCGCTATTTTGCAGATGTCCTAGAGGGGTCTCGCATTGTAGCAACGCAGTGTGGGCAAGACATTATTTTTGAATGAATACATTCATGTTGTCTTTGCCTTGTATGATGAAAACAAAACTTTTATGTAATATAATGCTTTAAAAAATTTCTCCTCCTGTGCGGCCGTTTTATGTGAAATCTGAGAGTTGGCCAGTCGTCGGCTTCTGCCCCCATGTAGGAAATACGGGGGTGTTCAGGATGTAATCTAAACACTCTTGATCCAATTTTTTGGTCCTTGAAGGAGGTGTTTAGCGCGACGAACCAGGCAATCGGAGGCTTTAGCACTCTCACTTAGCCATAGGAGTTCGACAATAAAAATGCATGCGCAGCCCCTAGTATCTGGACTAAGATGCTGCAAACACTTGATCGGGTAAGTACCAATCCCTCGCGTAATGCGAAAAAAATCTCTAAGGATTTGAGACCTCCGAAGAGCTGACTGGCTCTCGCCGCATCATGACAGTCAGTTTTCGACTTTCTCTATTGAGGTGCTCACTTGGGTAAACCAAGGCACAATCACAGTAGTTCTCCCTTTACTACCCTAGCCAATATAGCGGAATGTAAGGTAGCAAGCACAGGACCCGGGCAACCCAACTATTGACCAAAGACATGATTCGGAGCCAATGCATATAGTGCTAAATTCGGGGTGCCGAACTATACTGTAAAAGTGTTCGGACTTTTGTTGCCATGTTGTGGGTTGCTATGAAGCCCCTGGCAAATTAAAACGCACATGAGTGTACAGGTGTTATCAGATAGAATTACCAGAAAGGAAAAGCCAAAAATAAAGAAAAAGGAAGAACCAGTGGTAAGCTAGAGCCGTGAAAATTTGGGCCGCAAACTGTTTCTATTATAATTTCATTGGTGCGTTAAAGCACATCTATACAAGTAATGCAATAAGCGGAAAGGCTATTTACTATGCCTTCACCAAGAGAGAGCTGCGTGTGGGTCTTGAAGATAGGTAAAGGGATCCTTAAAGAGACCACCTAAGAGTTTCCCAGTACGTCCATGCTTCTTGTTGTCTTAGTGTTTTTATCCTTCGAAAAGAATCGATGGTCAAGTCAACGGGAAAGGCCTAAAAAGGAAAAACAAAAGAAAAAGGGGAAATAGTGAAAGTATGAGTGTCCGGGGTGGTCGAGCCGTATTGCGGATCACAAGCTGATTATGCCTCCATCTGGGTCCATGGTATTTTTAGTGCGTAATTATGTACGCGCGGTACGATGGCCACCACTTGGTCAGTACAAGGACGGAGGCCGAATTGCTAGTCAAGCTCTTGACGAGCCGAGCTGTCCTTCTGTGGAATGGTTCGGATTCTCTTGACAATGTCCGAGGGATCGGCCGCCGAATTGAGCTTCTGCTTGACAAGGCCGCCCTGTACCTCTGCCACTAAGGCAGCGGTGTGCTCCTCGGTGCGGAGGGAGCGTTCCGTATTTCCATTGACTGTTATGACGCCGCGCGGTGCGGGCATCTTAAGCTTGAGATAAGCGTAGTATCGCACCGCATTGAATCAAGCAAATGCGGTTTGCCCGAGCAGTGTGTGGTAGCTGCTGCGAAAGGGGACGATATCAAAGATTAACTCCTCACTTTGGAAGTTGTCCGGAGATCCGAAGACAACCTCTAGTGTGATTGAGCCCGTGCAACGGGCCTCTATGCCCGGTATGACTCCTTTAAAGGTAGTCTTTGTGGGCTTGATCCGCGATGGGTTAATGCTCATTTTGCGCATTGTATCCTGATAGAGCAAGTTGAGGCTACTGCCACCGTCCATCAGGACTCGCGTCAGATGGAACCCATCAATTATTGGGTCCAGTACCAGTGCGGCTGAACCGCCGTGACGAATACTGGTCGAATGATCCCGACGATCAAAAGTGATCGGGCATGATGACCATGGATTAAACTTTGGGGCGACTGGCTGTATCACGTAGACGTCCCTGAGCGCATGTTTGCGCTCCCTCTTGGAGATGTGGGTAGCGTATATCATGTTTACCGTTTTGACCTAAGAAGGGAATTTCTTCTGTCCCCCAGTGTTCGGCGGCCGGGGCTCCTCGTCGTCGTCTTCGCTTTGCGATCCCTTATCCTTGTTTTCAGCATTTAACTTGCCGGCCTGTTTAAAAACCCAACAATCTCTATTGGTATGATTGGGTGGTTTGTCTGGGGTGCCATGAATCTGGCACGGACGGTCGAGTATGCGGTCCAGGCTAGATGGGCCCGAATTGTTCTTTTTGAACGGCTTCTTCCGCTGACCAGGCTTAGAGCCACTGAATCCGTCATTGACCGTCGTATCCTCGGTGTTGTCATTGTTATTTCAACGTTTGTACCTGTTGCGTCGAGACTCGTCGTTGCTATTTTTAGCTTCACGGGTGCCGGCGTCGCTTGCATTGTTTTTGCTACGGGCCAACCAACTATCCTCGCCCGTGCAAAAGCGAGTCATGAGTGCCGTAAGGGCCGCCATGGACTTTGGCTTCTATTGGCAGAGGTGGCAGGTGAGCCATTCGTCGCGGATGCTGTGTTTAAAGGCCGCTAGGGCTTCGGCATCCGGACAGTCGACTATCTGGTTCTTTTTAGTTAAGAACCTGGTCCAGAATTTCCTGGCGGACTCTCCGGGCTGTTGAACTATATGGCTTAAGTCATCGGTGTCCGGAGGTCGAACGTATGTACCTTGGAAGTTATCAAGGAAGGCTTCTTCCAAGTCCTCCCAGCAGCCGATGGAGTTTTCGGGCAGGCTGTTCAACTAGTGCCGTGCTGGTCCTTTGAGTTTCAGGGGGAGGTATTTAATGGCATGAAGGTCATCGTCGCAGGCCATATGAATGTGGAGAATGAAGTCTTCGATCCATACTGCGGGGGTCTATGGTGCAATCATATGATTCTATATTCACGGGTTTGAACCCTTCTGGGAATTCATGTTCCATGACTTCGTCGGTGAAGCAATGAGAGTGTGCGGCACCTCTATATCGGGTCGTATCGCGATGTAGCTCTGGCGGGGTCCGTCTGCGGCTTTCAGACCGTGCATGACTAGATTTGTCACGTCCGAACAGATGGCCGTCGTCGTGTGTAGTGGCACGTTCTCGCGATCTGTAGATTGATCTGGTATGTCTTGCTTTATTGTTCAGGTCATGTTGAAGGTCGTATGTTCGACCGTGAGTTTACCTCTACCTTTGCGATGAGGCGGGACGGACTGGTGTTCGGCTTGAGTTGTCAATTTGTCCCGGCTGCGTGGTGGTCGGTCAGCCGCATTGCACGATGGTGGTACGTGTTCCGGCGCCTCGTCGTCGAACTGAAGTAGTAATTTGTGCTTCGGGTAGCTTTTGGCCGGGCTCTTGAGGCCGTATTCTTCGGCTGCTAGGACGTCAGTCCATTTAACATTGAGCAGATCTTGGTCAGCTTGAAGCTGCTGCTGCTTCATTTTCAGGCTCCTTGTAGTGGCTATTAGCTGGCGCTTGAAGCGCTCCTGCTCCAGAGGTTCCTCAGGCACGATGAAATCCTTGGTGCCGAGGCTCGCCTCATCCTCGGAGAGCGGAAGCTAATTACTGTCCACCAAGTCCTCGTGTGTGGCCTGTTTACCTGGGCTAACCTGCCTATCTTCCCGTTCGTCCTGTTCGGTAGTTGCGTCAACGGGGTCTTCGTTGTCTTCGGCACCTTCCGGGGTGTTATCTTCTCCTGTGCCGGTGTTGCTATCTTTACTGCGGTGTGACTTAGAGCAGCGCCGCTGACGCCGGCGTTTCGATTGTATCTCAGGAGATTTATCCTCAACTGGATCTTCTTTGTCAATGCCGCTGTTCTCCTTTGGTGCATCCACCATGTATACATCGTACGACCGTCCAGCGTTCGGTGAACAGCGGGTCCTGGGCCTCTTATTCTCTGGCATCATCGTCCATACCGTCGATGTCGTCGGAGCCATAATCGAGCATGTCAGTTAAGTCTTTGATAGTGGCTATGAAGTGGGTGGCGGGTGGGGAGCGAAATTTGTCGTCAGCTTCTAGTTCGAACCGGATATAGTTCGGCTGTGAATCCCCCGCTAAGGATAGATTTTTTAATGAATTCAACACATCGCCCAAGGGTGAGTGCCGGAAGATGTCCGCGGCGCTGAATTCGGCGATCGATAACCGATCATGCTTGACATGCGTGGACATGCATAGTTCGGAACTTATAACCGGAAATGAATCCGTAGCTCCGGCGAAACAGATGTTACTTGAGGTTAAGTATGTGTGCGGCTCCAATTTTGTGGAGTCTGCGGCCTTCGTGGCGGGGTTGAGCTTCCTGTCCTTGAATGGCGCGGCCTGCTCCGGATCTAAGGCCAGAGCGGCTATAGGTGCAATTTCCTGGGTATGGCCCAATGACAGATCTAAGTCATGTTCATCGAGGCGATGGAGAGCGATTGCTGTGGCATCGAATTCATCGAAGATCAAGTCTCCACGGATATCGGCGACGTAGTTCAAGCTCCCGAATCTGACCTGACAGCCAGGGTCGTAGCTGTCGATCTGCTCCAGATGGCCAAGCGAGTTGGCCCGCAGTGTGAAGCTGCCAAACACGAAGATCTGTCCGGGGAGGAAGACCTCCCCTTGGACAGCATCGTTGTAGATTATTGAAGGAGCCATCAAACCTTTTGCGGACGGCACGGTGGAACTCTCAATGAAAGCACCAATGTCAGTGTCAAAACCGGCGGATCTCGGGTAGGGGTCCCGAACTGTAAGTCTAAGGTCGATGGTAACAGGAGACAGGGGACACGATGTTTACCCAGGTTCGGGCCCTCTCTATGGAGGTAATACCCTACGTCCTGCTTGTTTGATCTTAATGAATATGAGTATTACAAGAGTTGATCTACCATGAGATCGTAATGACTAAACCCTAAAAGTCTAGTCTGGCTATGATTATGAGGATTCGGCCTATCTACGGACCTAGCCCTCCGGTTTATATAGACACCGGAGGGATCTAGGGTTACACAAGGTCGGTTACAGAGAAAGGAATCTTTATAGTCGGTCACCAAGCTTGCCTTCCACGTCAAGGAGAGTCTTATCCGGACACCGGTGGAGTCTTCGGTCTTTGTATCCTTATGGCCCATCAGTCCGGCCCATATCCAATAGATCGGACACCCGAGGACCCCTTAGTCCAGGACTCCCTCACCTGGTTCAGGGGCTACTGAAGGAGTCTTTGACTAGGGGGTCCTCGGGCATCCGGGCTAGATAACATGGGCCAGACTAATGGGCTGTGAAGACACAAGATAGAAGGCTTTTCCCCGTGTTAGGATGGGACTCGCCTTTGCGTGGATGGCAAGCTTGGCGTTCGGATATGAAGATTCCTTTCTCTGTAAACCGACTTTGTACAACACTAGGCCCCACCGGTGTCTATATAAACCGGAGGGTTTAGTCCATAGAGGTGATCATAGTCATGCAGGCTAGACATCTAGGGTTTAGCCATTACGATCTCAAGGTAGATCAACTCTTGTAACCTTTATACTCTTCAAAGTTAATCAAGCAGGAAGTAGGGTATTACCTCCATCAAGAGGGCCCGAACCTGGGTAAACACCGCTGTACCCAGCCACCCAGCAGCCGGGGCTGCTCCCGCTGCCCTATGGGCGGCCCGCCCCTCGCGGGGGCCGTCGCGGTGGTCAGCAGCAGCAGCCGCAGGGCACCGGCCCGCCCCGTCAGCAGTAGTAGCAGTTCCAGGTGCCCCCTCCGTGGACCTCCGGCTACAACCCGTGGACCGGCGTTGTTCATGCCTACACCATGCTGGTTCCATGGGCTCCTGCACCGACTCTTTCTGTGTCGCGCCCGCCGGCGCACCAGGCATACTACGCGGCTCCACAGCTGTACGGAGGATACCCACTACCGCAGCTGAACGGCGTGTACGGTCTTCCCGCGGCCCCGCCGCCCTCGCCGGCCCTGCTGCCGGCGCTCCTTGCCGCGCTGCACACCGCGCCTACACCGAACAACTACACTAGAGGTGGTGATTGGTACATGGACACCGGGGATACGGCTCACATGTTTGCTCATCCTGGTAATCTTGCCTCCTTCACTCCCATCACCACCAACCGCCGCATCATTGTCGCTGACGGTTCCACACTCCCTATCACACATGTCGTGCACACTTATTTTCCTTCTAATTCTATGTCTATTACTTTGTCTAACATACTTGTGTCACCTCATCTTATTAAGAACCTTGTTTTCGTTCGCTATTTAACTCGTGAAAATCCTGTTACTATTGAATTTGACGAGCTTGGTTTTTCTGTCAAGGACGCTCGAACTAGGATGGTACTTCACCGATGTGACAGCCTCGACGAGCTCTATCCGGTGCATCCGTCGTCCACCTCCACCACCGCACCGGTTGCTCTCTTCGCCGACGTCGATCTTTGGCATGCTCGTTTGGGTCATCCCAACCCCGTTACACTTCGTCATATTCTTAGGAGTTTCAGTTTCAGTTGTAATAAGATAGAGGAACACACCTGTCATGCATGTCGTGTCGGCATATATGTTCGCCTCCTGTTTAATAACTCCACCACCATAGCTTCTTTTTCTTTTGAGTTGATTCATAGCGATGTGTGGACATCTCTGGTTCCTAGTAATTCGGGCTATTTATATTATTTGGTTATCCTTAATGATTATTCTCACTATGTGTGAACGTTTCCTTTACGACGAAAGACGGATGCACTCTCCGCTTTGATGGCTTTTTACTCCTATGTCAACACGCAGTTTGGGCGGCCCATCCTTGTTCTTCAAACTAACAATGGAAAAGAGTTCCACAACCTTGCTTTCTGCACTTTTCTGTCGCACCATGGCACAATTTTTCATCTCACATGCCCATATAGTTCACAGCAGAACGGTCGAACTGAACGCGTCCTTCGCACTCTGAACGACTGCGTTCGCACGCTTCTGTTCCATGCTAATGTGTCGCCTCGTTTCTGGCCGGACGCACTTGCTACTGCTTCACCTCTCCTTAACCTTCGCCCCTGCTACCCACGGTGGAACTATGCACCTCACCATCTTCTCTACGGTACGCCTCCATCTTATAATGGCTTTGCGTATTTTCGGGTGCCTTTGCTATCCTAGTACTGCCGACTCTGCACCTCACAAACTCGCACGTCGTTCTGTCGCTTGCATTTTCATCGGCTACCCCTCTAACTCCAAGGGATATCGGTGCTATGATCCCGTCTCCCACCGTGTGTTCACTTCCCGACACGTTTACTTTGATCAGCATGTGTTTCCGTTTTAGCAGGTACCCCCGATTGTTCCTCCCGCCACCGATGACGCGGGCTCCTCGATGCCCCTCCCAGGGCGCTCGCATGCCTCTCTTGGCCCGTCCCAGGTTTTGAGGCGCCCCCCCACATGCGGCGCCTCCTATAGCCGCGTCGCTGGCGCCCCCGGCGCCCCCGACGTTGGCGTCTGATGTCTACTACATAACCTTCTTCTTGTAGACGTTGTTGGGCCTCCAAGTGCAAAGGTTAGTAGGATAGTAGCAAATTTCCCTCAAGTGGATGACCTAAAGTTTATCAATCCGTAGGAGGCGTAGGATGAAGATGGTCTCTCTCAAGCAACCCTGCAACCAAATAACAAAGAGTCTCTTGTGTCCCCAACACACCCAATACAATGGTAAATTGTATAGGTGCACTAGTTCGGCGAAGAGATGGTGATACAAGTGGTATATGGATGGTAGATAAAGGTATTTGTAATCTGAAAATATAAAAACAGCAAGGTAACCACAGATATCCACGGCAAGACATACATCAAGTGTTCTCAAATCTTTAAAGACTCAATCTGATAAGATAACTTCAAAGGGGAAACTCAATTCATTACAAGAGAGTAGAGGGGGAGGAGAAACATAAGATCCAACTATAATAGCAAAGCTCGCGATACATCAAGATCGTATCATCTCAAGAACACGAGAGAGAGAGGTCAAACACATAGCTACTGGTACATACCCTCAGCCTCGAGGGAGAACTACTCCCTCCTCGTCATGGAGAGCACCGGGATGATGAAGATGGATACTGGAGAAGGATTGCCCCCTTCGGCAGGGTGCCAGAACGGGTCTAGATTGGTTTTCGATGGCTACGGAGGCTTCTGGCGGCGGAACTCCCGATCTATTCTCCGTTCTAGAAGTTTTAGGATATGTGGGTATATATGTGTGAAAGGAGTACGTCGGTGGACTGAAGGAGGGGCCACGAGGCAGGGGGTGCGCCCCTACCCTCGTGAGCACCTCCTTCATCTTCTGACGTAGGGTCCAAGTCTATCCGGTAGGTTTCCTTCCAAAAATAACTTCTCCAGTTGATTTCGTTCCGTTTCGACTCCGTTTGATATTCCTTTTTCTCGAAACACTAAAATAGACATAAAACAGCAAATCTGGGCTGGGCCTCCGGTTAATAGGTTAGTCCCAAAAATAATATAAAAGTGGATAATAAAGCCCAATATTGCCCAAAGCAGTAGATAATATAGCATGGAGCAATCAAAAACTATAGATACGTTGGAGACGTATCAGCGCCCACGGCCCCCTCGGCGCCCGCGGTGCCCCCAGCTCCCTTGGCGCCCCTGACGCCCCCGGTGCCTGCCCCCCCCCCCCCGACGTTGGGTC